>NW_019416250.1:28719-353965 GCF_000390285.2 Anoplophora glabripennis
TAATTCGGAGTTATAATAATAATAATAATAATAATAATTTTTCGTAATTTAAATCAAGTGAAGTGTATGTATTATGTCGCAAACTAAATGCAAATTCTGTCTTTTTATAAAATGCCTAGGCGTTTCATAATGACTAGGCAAATTGTAAAATTATGTGTAAATACATTTTTTTACATTTTACATCATCACTAAAAAATTAAAATACAAAAAAAAATTTAATTCGAAAAAAATAGAATACAAAAAGATCCCACTCTAGAACCTATATAATTTTGCAAATTGAAAGACGATTTTTTTGAGAATTGTTTGAAGAACCTTTTTGGGGTTTTTGGGGTCGCTGAATCCGAATCCAGTTTAACCCCACCACGTCAGAATTTTCCATAGTCAATTCAAAAATGAAGCTCAAAAACCCATTACACGTAAACTATTTAATCCCCAAGCATCCTAACCCACGTAACCTCATAACCTCATAACCTTCAAACCTGATCAGCAACAGAGGATTCATATACATATGAATCCATTCCTTTATGAAGCGTATTCAATAAAGTACAGGAGTTCCTTCTGTTTCATTTACTGCCAAACTACTCATACGTATAAGTAGGAATGATATTTTCTCTTGTGGAATGTAAAAAATTAAGGCAGATGCCTCTGGCAGTCGGAAGATGAAATTCCCTAGAGAATTTGAAAAGTAGCGCGATAATTTGAAATTATAGAGCACCTCAACAGTGTAGTCATTTATTGGCTTCGTAAAAATTAGAAAATCAATTTTCAAGTTTATGGGGATATTGGGTGATGGGATTTTGGGGTTTATGGGGTTGGAGAATGATGCAGTTAGGGGGTTTAGGGGTTACATGCTGATGGGGTTCGTTATACGTCGAGAAACAGCACATTGACTTAGACCTCCCGGCGTTAGAGACACAAATCTCTGTTGCTGATCGGATTTGGAGGTTATGGGGTTATTGGGATATGGGGTTTTAAGGTTTATGGGGTTTGGGGATGATCGGATTATGAGATTATGGAGTTACGTGGGTTAAGATGCTTGGGGATTAAATAGTTTACGTGTTATGGGGTTTTTGGGCATAATTTTTGAGGTTCTGACGTGATGGGGTTAAACTGACCCCAGATTCGGATTAAGCGACCCCAAAAACATAAGGTAGGGTAGGTTTGGTTTCTGGAAGCATTTTTTCAATTTTTTTGTGGAGCAGTAAATCATCTAATAAGGTCACAAATGCAGTAGAAATTTATTTTTTAATAGAAGTCCTGTTTTGCAACAAAAGAATTTGCAGTGGCTCAATATAACTGAATGATTTTTGAGGTAATCCAAAATTACTTGGAAAGTAACTCACTCCGTACAATTTGTCTAGTTCAAACTAAACTAATAGTTACAATTATGTTTTTATGACCGTAATAAAATACATTTTTAACGTTAACATTCGTGGCGCAGACAACAAAGTGAATTTTCCTTTTAACTACTTACAATCATTTCTATATCCGTACCTACTATTATTTATATTTGACGGGTAGATAAAAAATAAGTACAATAGAAATTCATATCCATTTGGTTTGGAATTATGGTAGAACTAGGTACGTACTTCAAATTTTACATCAAACTAAGTAAAACCCCTTGTGTTTCTAAACACTTGTACCTACTTAATCCTGCTTGAAGCTAGAACAAATGTAAAATTAATAGCAATAATTTAATTTCAGCATCATAATACAATAGACTCAAGCTTTGACCCCTCTAATCTCGATTCAAGGTTTGATTCTGTTAAATTAAAATAAATATTTCTTTGGAAAGAATAGTTGAGTATTTTTAATAAAGTACAGGTATAATAAGAAAGCCCTTTTTTATTTCAATTTTATCTGCGCGAAAAATTAACATTTGATTAATTTCTCTTTAAACAGATACAAAACTTATTTGTATCTCAATTTTTCACAAAATTACTGCTATTTTTGCCATTAGCTTATAGATAAGGCCGTCAGAGAGAGCCGCAATTCAATGGCGTCCCAAGCGGGTCAATCGAGACATACGTGAGCCGCTGCCTCAGAATGCTTTTCACGTTCACGTCACGGTAGTACACTGTTGAGTTTGTTGTGCGGCTGTTGCGTAATTAATTCCTATCCGTTGTTGTTTATGGTGGTGTATTTGTAGACAATTTAATTTGTTGCTTTTTAATAAATAATGCGTACGCCTATGTCCCGCAGCTTAGTTCTGACAGCTCTACTTATAGGTTTAACTACAAATAAAAGCAAAATATTACTACTGATGTTGAACACATTTTAATTTTTGTTGTACCAAATAATAACTTTTGACGAGGTAAATCCTATGATGATATGAGAGTATAGCATTTATACAAAGTTTATAGGTAAATTTGTTAGATTCCAATTTTGACATTTTCCATATTCAGAAATATTTGTTAAAAATACAAAATTATACTAATTATAGAACAGTTAAGACTAGACATTCGAATGCAAATCTTGATTCTTGACACGTAAGCCTAAACATTAATCAAAACATCACCAGAGAAGACAGTGTCATCCTCTAAAAACGGTTGTGTATGTTTAAATATCGCACAGGATGCATTTGCAAAAAATATGCTTACCACACCAGTCAAGTAGGAGATAAGACCCGTGACCTCGATTATAAACTATAGCGGAGAATTTGCATCAAGGTTAATAATTTGAATGTAGCTTACTTGTGACAAATTACTTTTCATATTGAGGATTTAATTCGGAGTTATGCACATAATTTGGCTAACGTAATCCCACACATTACTAAGTCGTATCCATATCTATTCAGACACTTGCTGTAATAGGCAATAATTTGTCTCTTAAGAATTTAATTAGGAATAATTTTTGCCACTATACAATTTGATTTGTTTAACTGTCAGTACTATACAGGGTGTTTGTAAATAAGTGCGAAATATTTTAGGGGGTGGTTGCCGAAGTTATTTTGTGAAAAAAAGTTTGTATAAACGCAGGTCGAAATATACTTCATTTCCGAGATACAGCGTTTAAATTTTATTTTTTTATTTATTTTTATTAATTATGTCAAAGAATTTTTAAAATATTGACTCGAAATTTGTATTTTATTTAGAAATACCGACAGCAACCTACTAGATAATGTGTATGTATCTATAGAAATTAAAAATACACAACTTGCAGTAAAATATGTTTTATGTTTTTTCCTCAAAAAGAAAATGAAGAGACCAATTTTATTCAGAATTGATTGATGGCGGAAATATCAAAACGGGAAAAAGTCAATAGTTACGATTTTTTTATTAAAAAAAGCTTGTGGTATTTTCGTACGAACTCCACTGGTGCAAGTAGAAATATTCGGATCTCCCTAAAAAATGCACATTTACACCCTCCAAAACTGTTTTTCAAATTTCGAGTCAATATCTTTAAAACTCATTGAAATATGTAATTAACAAAAATAAATAAAAAATTAAAATTTAAACACTCTATCTCGGAAACGAAGCATATTTCGAACTACGTTTATATCGAGGTTTATATGAACTTTTTTCACACAATAACTTTGGCAACCACCCCCTAAAATATTTCGCACTTATTTGCAAACACCCTGTATAAGTATTCAGGTAAAAATAATAAAAAAATATATATGTTTTTCTTAATATTTTAAGAACGTCTAATGTTAATTCTACAAAATTGAAAAACGTAGTACTTAAATTTTGTACTTCATCATGCTAGTAACTTTCTCATACTCAATCTCAACCATACCAGTGCCGTAAATATACAATTATACTGACAAAAATTGTGGAAATTCACATAGACTTTTTTTCATATTTTCTGATGGTTTCTATACACCAAAATATAAATAAATTGAACACATATGATACATAATGTAGAATTACAGGTTTGGGTGTACCTATATTTTCTTTTTGCGGTGAATTATTACCTTTTACGTTGTACTTTTACAATTTAAAATGTATTGCTCCTAATCGTTCATATGTTTTTACTACACCAAAAATAATTCTTTAATTCAAATATGGTATATTTTGAAATATATTCTTGTTGCTTATAAGTATACCATAATCTTAAACTAAATAAAATTTCTTCACTTAAATGAATGTTTTCTTGAAGGAAGAAATTTTACTTAGTTTAAGACTGTAGTAAATTAGCGTTAAGAATATATTTCTGTGCTTAATATAAATATATCATTCTTGTTTTAAGAAAATTTTTGCGTGTATACTTGATGAAAATATACCAGTAAAAGTGTGAATTTACATGACCTAATTTGGCTCAACCAATCAGATTAATCATGTAATCACCCGCTGTGGTGTTACCGCGCATGTGTAGAGAATTGTGCTGGTTGTTCAGTAGGCATGTTTAGATTAATTTGTAACGTAATAATACAATACAGTACAGTATTTTAACTACATAAATATAATGTTACAAATAAATATTGAGGTATAAGTTATTGAAGAATATGAGAAGTATGAGTAATAACAATTTTGTACATTTAAAATCTATTTTTTCTTAAACTATACATATTTTGTTATTAGTTTAATGTTCTCACAAGGTCATTGCTTTCGAAATGTTTCAAAGTTCCATCTCATAATACATCTGGATGCGAACTAGGGCAAAATCGAGGACAAAATTTTGATCCATAAAAAGTCTTCATATAAATAACAATCGCAGTAAAAGTTTTTCTAGAATATACTTGAATAATATTTTTCCTTATACTTAATTATTTTACATAAGATGTCAATTTTGTGGATGGCAAGGTATCTCATTTGTCTTAGATAAGTACATATTGTTTATTTAATTAGTCCTCAAAATTAAAAAGTCTACGATTAATTCAAGCTTTATACGGTAAGGAAGTTTTTTACAGAGATTATCTTTAGGTATACTTAATGCAGAAAATTATATTTTACTCTGGAGAATATGTGTCAGTTACTGCATTAATTCTTCTTAAATTTATTTAATGTTATCTTCACTTCGTATCGTATGTAAAAAATTTAATATTTCTAAAAATACTATAAAATAATGCCTAGATTTTTTTTCTTCCTAAAAATATTCTGCGTTTTCCTGTTTCTTAGTAAAATTTCACTGTAGGTGTCATAATGTAAATATACGTTTTGGATTAATTATTCAAAAAGTGTAAAATTACATACTTAATGTACCTTACTTGTAGGTATGATATATTTTTACATGACTTACTGTGGCGTCAAAATATCATGGAATTTTGACAAATATTCAGCACAAGCGATGTTCAATTGTTTTCAATTATTATCACCCAACGATCAGCGAAAATGCTACTGGTTTAAAAACTACACCAATTTCGAATATTGACAAAGTTAGCAGTAGAGCTAGTTTAATCTCTAACTCTTTGTATTCATATCTGCGGATATATAACAGTATCACAATATACACATATTCGTATATCGACTATTCAATTGGAGTGACGATGACTAACTCAAACTAACTGACCCATAGTAACAGTGGGGCTCCCTTTAAGGTGAGGTTTGATAAAAATCGCATATATGTAGTCTAATTTGCAATAGATTATTTGTCATGTTCCCTTTATAAACACTCGTATTTGCCAAACACAGGATGACAAGTGACTAAGGTAAATAGGACAATAGATTTGCCAGTAGCTTTAAATAATTTTTTTTAAAACTGATATGTACAATATTTATCTTAGACTTACAATCCGATAATATATATAGGTATAAAGTCAATATACGAGGAAGTACGATTTTTTTGACGGTTATTATGTGAGAAAATCAATAGTAAAACGATCGAGTGAGATATAAATTGCTAGAAATTCAGCGGTGGACGGGGTTCTAATCCGCAGGGTAGCTATACTATATAAATACCTAGTTAAAAAAGTTTAAAGTATTTAATTCTTCAACTGTTATTAAATTGTATTGTTAACTAAGTATTTGACGAATAAAAAAAACAAAGATGTTTAAAAATATTCTGTAATTACAAAAAAAAAATATTTTTAATATTTGAAAAATGTTTTAAGCATAAATATATGAAATAACTAGATATACAGGGTGTATTTAAATGGAGGGGCACAACAGATACCAGAGATTCCTTGGGTGAAAATACGTCGATTTAACCTAACATAGGTACCTATATCCCAAGTCGCATAATAAAAAAGATACAGGGTGTCAAAATTAAAAATAAAAAATGGTTTTTTCTTCATAATTTCTATAATTTTAGTCAGATTGTTTCAAATTTTCAACAGAGAGATTTTTTAATGATGGGAAGAATAATATAATAATGATTTTTGAGAATATGTAATAACTTTTTTTGCCAACCCCCGTATTACAGCTTTTAGTAACAAAATATTAAATATTGGACTTTTTGAACAAAAAAGGTATACCTATTGAAAGTGGCTAAAGCCAACTGTTGAGGAGATATTTTTAATTTCATAAATTAGTGTTACGGATTTATACCTCCACGAATACCAAGGTACAAACAGTCACTTTTGTTAATAAATTCAGAACGTATTGCCTCACAGTGCTTATTAATTTTATATCTGTATTTTAAAATTCGACCAAAAGAGGGCGCAGGAATCAACTGAGACAACATTATTTTTCCTGTTTTAAATTTACTAATTTTTCCTGTGTGTTATTTTAGCATGTGTGAATACATTTGTTGCATAATTTCTATGTAGGTAATTGTTTTTTCGGTGTTTTTATTAAAAAACACATTTTCTTGTACATGTGAAATTATTAAACCCTGCATTAAAGAAATCTCATGAAATAATAGTTCAGGTGAAAAAATAATGCAAAATACTTGTTTATGTTAGTTTAATAATAGTTATTAGAAAAAAAAGCAAAACAGCTAAAACCAAGTCACTTAACAACAGTCAATAGATCATTTAAGAGAAACAATTGACTGGCAATAAAAAAAACAAGGTGATTCAATCATGTCATTAATTTTAAGGGAAAATGAGTAGAATACGATTACGCAATTACTTAATAAAATTTTAAAATGCATATTTACGCTGAAAAAAATAGTTTCAAATTATTATTTAAACCCCTTTTCGGTCCGCTCCTGATCGCTAACACACAAAGGTTTATCTTGACCTACCGCATTATTAGGTCATTACCTAGCTTTTACTACATTTTTAGTCGATGGTGAACGATAAGGAAAAAACAGATTTTTTTTACCTAAACACATGAATGAATAAGATATTTTTTTACATTTTAAATATTAACAAGTACTATGTTTTTTGTTAATAAAAGGAAATGTATAAGGATAATTATTATTTTCGAATGTTAGGTTATTACAATTTAGTATTTTTAATATTATTAACGTTTCACTATGTTTTATAATTGAATATGAGTTTTTAGTAATATGTTCAATTAATTATTCAGTTTGTAGTACGTATACGTAGTGACATATTGCTTTTCAAAGAGTAGTATGGTACTTATTTATTTAAGCACGACTAAAAAACCTTTATTCATCCATAGCACTTTGTTAATAATGATGGCATCCGCTGCATTTTGATTTTGAAACCAATTGCAAAATTCAACACGGCTGGGGAAATCAGCTGTTTCGCTTCAACGGTCGAACGGGAGTTAAGGAGTAATTTGAATATTTTTTAAAAGGTCGAGAAATTTTTTTTTCGATATTCTGTCTTTATTAGTCCTTCCGAATACGTGGTTACAATTGATGACATTATGACTGAATCAGCTTGTATATTAACATAAAAAATGATATAGGGTGTAACAGTGACGTTGCAACAAACTTATAATAATGGAATAATTCGTGTATTTTTCGTGAAATGATTTCTAAGGGACTTACAAGATTTAAATATGACATGTGAAATACAGTCTAATGAATTCACTTAAGAACAGCTGATTTCAAACTTGTAATCTCGACTGCAATGAAGCCTTCTCATAGCAGTTATCTACTGGTACGTTAAAAATTTAAATAAAACATAATCAGAGGTGTCGGTATTAGCAGGGATTTAAAAGGTTTCAATTAACAGAAAAGTTATCTGACATGTGAAAAACACAAAATCTTTAGAATAGATTTGGATAGATAACATCCAATTAACTTTTATCTTTTCTGAGTGTTTTCTTTGTCTCGTAAAATGCACCGTTCAAGATTAGTAGTTAAAAGACTACCTATTAGAGAGTAGTGAGAATACTCTTTGAACTACTAGGACTTTAACATTTATATCGAAAAATAAGAGCTGACACTTAATTTTAAAGCTTTTTCAATTCTGCTCACGACAACATACGACTTTTTAAATTTTGGTTTGGATATGACAATAAAATCATCACTTAAATAATAAGATAAAATATCAATGAATGAAAGAATGTTATTGATTAAAGTTTAAATTGGTTTCCCTCCGCCTCTATACGAAAAATAAAATATTTGCTCCACTTCCGAATAAGCATTTCGGGCATTATCTGACGACATTCTTCATCAGGATCACATTATGCCGTAGCTGTGCGTGATTTTCTTAATCAGAACTTTCCAAATCACTGGATATAATGGAACGCACATTTTCAATTGAGTGGCCTCCCAGATCAGCAGATCTGACGTCCTTAGACTTTTTTCTATGGGGACACTTTATGCAAAACGACCGAACTCACTTGAGGAGCTTCGTCGGCGAATTGTTGAAGAATGTCGTCAGATAACGCCCGAAATGCTGCGAAATGTTCGTTCGGAAGTGGAGCAAAGACTTTATTATTGTATCGACGTGTCTCAGGTTTTTTGTTTTTTATTTTTTTATTCCGATATTTTCCAGGTGGGAAGTTTTAATTGGAACACCCTGTATAAAAAAAAGATTTAATATTTATTTACCTTCTTCCTGTCTGCTAATGCGACTGACTACAAACACATCACCAAAGATCTAACCAGGTCAAGGGTACGCGTAAAATAATAATTTAAAAGTAATCAGTCATCTCTACAGTATAACTGTTCCATTACGTATACAATTTTATCTTAGGTGCGTTTATTTTAATCTTTTCTCTTGTAGCTTTCGCGAGTCAATATTATTTTTATAAGAAAACGCATAAATATCAACGTACTGATAGTGTTAATTCGAAAAGTAAAAAATAACTTTTGTTGATACTCTCATCATCAAATAGTATCTTCAAATATTAAAATATACAGGTATAGGAAAAAGTGAGGGAATTTTGATTAGCTGCTAGTAAGAACTACGAGAAAGTGTAATATTTATTTACCACTGTAAATCTTTGAGAATCTTAAACTGTGCTAAAAAATTGTACTATAATTAATTCGATAATTAATTATTCATTTTAAACTTTCTATAGCTTAAAGAAATTGGGGTAAAATCGATCGGATAGGTAAAATCGATCAGTGAGCCGAATTATATTAATGAAATTATTACAATTAGCATTTTTATTTTATGTTATAATTATCTCAAACAAAAATTTCGGTAATAGTACCGAGACCGAGAATAGTACAATCGGAATGAGTCTTTCTTAATTTTTGAATATAATATTTTTATTGTTTTATTGTAGATATATTGATATCTAAATTAATGTTCCTTCTTGGTTCATTTTGACACTCATTGCTTTCTTTTTCTAAACTGTTACAAAATAATATCTTGTAACCAAAAATTAACTATAGATATAAAATAAAATACACACATGTTGCGGAAAGAATAAATAAAAAACCTCTACAACAAATAAACATTAAATCAGCATTATTCGTAACCAATACAATTCCTTACCGTATCAAAAACAATTGATTTCTGAGAAGAAATCTAACAATATAGAGGAATCAGAAATACAATTAAACTTATGTAACGCTTCGTATCATTCCACTAAATACGGTTGTGACTCGGGTTGTGATACTCAAATAAAGGAGGTTGAAGTAACATAATATGGCATCTACTTTACTTTACAATTAGTTTTGAATTATGTCGACACGATAGAACTGCTTTCCAAAATTTGCCCACTAAAATATTATTTTTCGTAGTTATTAACTAATCAAATCACGTATTTCTTAAATAATAGAGAGACCAGGGTGAAAGAGAACATGATGCATGCGCTCATCATACATGTGACGTAAATAATTATCTCAATATCCAAATCGAGAATATTACTAAGTATTACTCAAATATTATTATTACTTAAAAGTTCATACATAAGTTTCAAGTTTCGCAAAAATGGAAACCGCAGAAGTAATTTAATGTGCAAACTTGAGTATAGTACTGCGTAATATTTGAGTAATACTTTAGTAATATTTCGGCATTAAAACAATTATTTATGTCGAATATACATACGATACGCGCATTGCGAATTGCACCTCTCTTCCAGGTCTCTTATTATTTGAGTAAGTAACTAATTAAATGACATAGGAAACTTTCTGGCGACAATCAAATATGTAAATAAACAGTAGTAGGTAATCCATATTACGCTACTAAGCGGCCGCTCCATGCTCACTATACACAATTCTACTGACTGCCATAAAAACACGTGCCATACACTCAACCAAGCAAAGCGTCAAACTCACTCACACAACGACAATGAAAACAGCAATACACCTGGATTGTTCAACAGTACGCCAGGCCGACAGGACAGGCATAAGGGTGCTGCTACATACATATCGAATAAATTGATACGCGAAGCTTTAGATCAGAGGTAGACATGTAGGTACATATTATTTATTATACAATGACGCGGATAGTGGAATTACTAAAAAAATAGCATCTATTAAAAACTTCGACTAATTTAGAAAATGCCTATTGAAGATCATTCTCGTTGTTGAAATGGGTATTTACCTACCCATCGCCAAAGTCGATTAACGCAGAACACTTAGAACAACTGTTAATTATTTTCTACAGTTGCTTTCTTATAAACCAGAAATTATTATTTTGTTAACTTTTGCTGGTATTATTACGTACTATACGAGAAAGCACAAGAGGATTTGCAATATTTTTCCTGTAAAAAAAAGGCAAAATGTATATAGTTTAATTCAGGTAATTACGTTATCAATCAATGAATAAAAAAATATTTAGATGTATGGTCAAGTGTCTTCTGCAACTTAAAATAAATAGGTACGTTTTTATTAACTTTGAACACATCGTATCTCAAAGAGCATTATCAGAAACATATTTATAGGAACTTTTGACATCATCCGCCATTAAAGTTTTGCTAAGAATTTTCGTTACACCCTGTATAATGTATTGAACCGAGTAATCAACAGTTACAGTTTAACCTTTCAGTGCCATAATTACATACGAACAGGTAAGTATACTGAAATTATTTCCATGTTTCGCACACTTTTACGGAATACCTAATGGATCAATGCAACGCATACATTGTTAGTCACCCCTTCACGTCATTTCGCAAATTACTTTTAGTAACGTAACGACAGCTCGATAGGAACTTTGTGGTGTAACGTTAGTCCCAACGTGACTTATGAAATTACATTACCTTAAAATGTTTGGAGTTTAAATATGGAGGTAACACCAATTTTATAAATGAACCAAGTTTTTAACAACAGTTAGTGCTAAAAATAGTTTGTTTAACTGGCTCTCATATGTTTAATTTATTAAATCAGCGTCAGTCAAACTTTATTCCTATCACAGATGTCGATTAAAATTCGTCTTTGTCTCCCCTAGCACTATTAAATTCAAATAGTTGATAATAATTTTCAAAGAAATGTAAACGTTATTTTTTTAGGATTTGAATGATGTGTTTCACATATTTCATGTGGAATTCAAGGATTTCACACTTCATCACGATAAAAAGTTTGAGAACCACAGCTAGGTACTATAATATTAATAGCGGTCGTAAAAAATATTTAATATGGCAATGACTTTATACCTCCCACCTATGTAAATTTTCCTATTTATATTTGAATAAATTAACTATATGCCTATATTTACTATTATATAAACATTGTATTCAATCTTATTTTCAATTCAGTTCCACCTTGTTTGCAGATTCTCACAAAATTATTTAAAATAGATTGGTTTATATTTTGAGATTATTACCGTGGCAAAAACTGTACCTTTTGCTGCCACAGTTTAGTGATGTTTTTTATCAATCATATGTTCGGTCGTCGTGAGAGACAGTTAACATTTTGCTAAGGCCTCTTACTCTTCTAATCAGCTGTATCTATTTGATGCACTAATCTTACGTAAAAATAACCACTTCAATGTTTTAGTTTTGATTCAATAAAAGCCAGCCTGCAAGTTACAAATTTTAAAATATGTAGATGTCACTGCAGTGGCAAGTTTACTAATTTTTAAATATATTCGTACTTATACATTATTTTTAATGATATTAGAAGCAATTACATAATTGAAATGGTTAAGTACTTATAGTCTGAATTATTAACATTAATACTTGACCTTATTTTAAAAAGTTAATCTAAAAAATTTTGTGAACCCTGTCTTTTTCCAGAAATATCTGGTTATTGCAAAATATCTTTATAACGAGGGAATTACAATATTGCAATCATGTGATTATTTATACGACACTGTTTTGCCACTATCTAAATCAGATTTAAATTTATTCTTCCGAAACAAAAAGTTGTA
The DNA here is from genome assembly GCF_000390285.2 of Anoplophora glabripennis. Classification (NCBI taxonomy): domain Eukaryota; kingdom Metazoa; phylum Arthropoda; class Insecta; order Coleoptera; family Cerambycidae; genus Anoplophora; species Anoplophora glabripennis. The sequence goes on from NW_019416250.1 coordinate 41,228, forward strand.
CGTAACTTTCAGACAGTCTACTAATGTTTATTTAGTAGTATTTATGCATAGAAGTAATTTTTTTAAAATACAGATGTGTCATACCTACATAAAATTTTGAAAAATCGTGTATTTAAGAGATAGAAATTCGAAATTTTCCTAATATAGAATTAAAAAAACGAATAGTTTAATTTTATACAAGAATAGGCCAATTAAAAAAATAAATAAAAAAATAATAATGATAACCCCAGACGCAGCAGCGCTTACAATATTTTAGAAACCACCTGCAGTTGTCGATGCGTTTCGTTCCCAACTACTGATCTTACACAATCCGATTTAGAATTGTTTGTTGCAAATGGAGGCCTTAACAACAAATTAGCTGAACCTACACGTCATAAAAAGTTAAAATGTAATAGAATGATTGCTGTAACTGTTGCCAAGCAAAACTACGGCCTTGTTTTAATGCACTAGCTGCAGCATCACCTTGATTCGAACTTTACACAAATCGCACATGATTTCCACTTCCTATATCAAAGCACTTTTTACACTTCACATTTTCACAGATACACTGATAATCCAAAAACCAGGGAAGACTCACCTATTTTTTTCCAGTTCGTTATGTGACGTCCTGCAATAAAATTAAAAACGTTGAGATATCAAGTATACGTAAACAGCCTGACATAATATGTGTGTGTGTGTGTGTGTGTGTGTGTAATAATAATAACTCGCTAAAATGCGGTGTGCTCGACTACATGGCAAACGCTGTTAAGGCTTAAACAAGAACAAAGCGGCCCTTCGAATTGTTTAAAAGCGTAGGGGCGAGTTTATTTGCATAATTTTTGTCATGTAGGTATATAAAAAGGCATTAACCTGGTGTGGTAGAATAGAACAATGAATGCGATGGAAAGTGGTCACTCACCTGTTTCCCTGAGATTTTTTCGTCTTTGGCCTTTTTGAAACAGTTCTGAGATCATCGGGGAATCGTAAAGTAGAGGCATAACCATGTTCAGCCTCTGCCTCTGTAACGATAACAAAAACAAGTGATCAGTCAAAAACAGCTGATTTATCCAAATAGTCCAACACCGTGGGCTGAGCTCTATCCGAGAAAAATACTAACCTCTCTCACGCCTTGCAATATATTCCGCAGCTTCTAGTAAAGTTTCAATGGAGTTCATATTAATAATAAATTTTGTAGTTGCTAAGACAAAGCCGCAAACTCGCAACAAAGAACCGCCACGCACTCACCCGAAACACACTGAATACAGACTGCCAGCCGCGATGTGCCGTGCGGATTTATCGATGTATCGTGCTGGCTGTACCGCGTTAGTTACTTGTTATTCACATGCGCCAGAGAACAGTTGCGCTGCCGACAGCGATCCCTTAATTTTTGCTGTTGTAAATCCTTGGTTCATTCTTTTATTTTCGCATTTCCATTTTGGTGGATGAAGTTATGAAAAATATCCACTCTACCAGAGGAATTTTCAACCGTTTTTCTAACATTATTTTTGGGTTTATTGTAATTAAAATTGTTGTTAACTGGTTTAAAAAAGGGATATTCGAAACTTTAGACTAATAGTCTTGATTCATTGCTTCCCTAATATTTTTTTTTTATATAGGTAATTGTTTGTACACGACAAAACGATTTTTCCAAGTGGTTAATGTATTTATTACATACGCAATTTGTTTTCTATCTTTTTAGTAAAATCAAAAGCCCTTTGAATTGAAACTTTATTTTAGGAAAGAAGTCGCAGCAGCCAAAACTACTAGCTACTGTTATACAATTTTTACTTGGCTATAGGTAAATAATCTTTAACCGATAATAGATAGGCCTCAACCAAAGTCAATTAACTAGTGTAATAAGTTACCTTTAGTGGACAGAATGCTAAAAAATATTTATCTATCACCATAAGAAGGTTCTTGTTCTAGTAAAGCATCGACTTAAGGTAGTAAAATGGTGATGGCAAAACAATTTTATTAGCTATAGGCTTTAACCTTATAAGAAAAATTGCTGTTATAATACAAATTATCTTAGCAAATCTTTTTAAATGGTCGATTTCCGTCAGAGAGGATGAGGAAACGTGTTATTTTTTGTCAAAAAAAAAAAAATAACCAAAGTTCACAATAACATCAGAAAAAAGAATTTGTGTGATGTTTTAAAACTACTTACAACTAGGGAAAATGTAAGGCTCATGCTCAAGTAACCTGAAATATGGGTGACGAATGACAAGTGACGAATGACCAAGAACCAAGACAATGCACAACCAAGAGGTTGGCAGTATGTATCAGATTCGGTCGCTGACGCAGCAACTCATTGAAATATTTGAAAAACGTGTTCCCATATTTATTTAGCCATACCCATATACAGGTCTGGTCGCCGAGTTGAAGAACGAGCGCGCGGGCAAAGGCAGCACAAACACAGCCTCACTGGGCGACCTGGACATAAATTCAGTTGTCAACAAATGGCTAAGCAGTGCAGTGCAGCAATGCGGGATTTGGTGTGATTCAGGTAATTTTAATTTATTATAGGCACCTTCTATTAGTCATTCATATTGCAATTGCGGAAGAGAGAAATAAGAGAGATATTTTGTTTACTAATATTATTGCAATGTGGCATTTTGGAGACCTTTTGAAATGGAACAAAACGAAATTTACCATCAATATAATAAAATTGTTTGAGCATATAAATAATTAAAATATGTTGTTGGTCAAACGAACATATAATAGAAATTTTCTACACATTATATACAAATTATTATAATTTTTTACCTTTAGCAGAAAACTTTTTTAGGGACGCCTATGAAAATTTTATTGCTAGGCGTTTTTATAGACGTTCAACTGACTTCGGAAAGACTTATACATGTTAAATGTTCAGGAGAAAACTCTTTGCCGACTGACATTTTTTTAGACAAAATGCAAAAATTTCTGTACTACTGTTCTCATTCATTAGAATGCACCTTACTTATACTTCTTTACTGTGATTAAGTCCCGATAAAAATTACGTTAACATTGCAGGAAAACAAATAAATATAAAACATATTTTAAATATTTCAGTAATATTAAACATCGCTAATATTAGATCTTTTAATTTTTAGTATCATAGAATATTTTTTTTAGCAAAATTACTTTATTGAGAAGACGTTCTGGAGTTTTCATAACTCTACGACCATATTGCGCGTAAAAAACTTTGAAGTAGCCAATACCAATAGCCCATAGCCCTTCATTCGTCACAGCAATCACCTGTTGCATATCGTTCTGTGCTGTGATGTTGTCACATACCGAGAACTTTTGGGGATGTGTAGGTTTTAATTGTTTAACCAGAATTTTGTTATAGGTAATGGTATAATACCTACACAGATCATGTACAGGGTGCAACTTTGAGTGGGGGTCATATTTATACAGAGGCTTCCTTTGACCTTTAGAAACAAGTACCAATAGTTTATTTTTTCAAATTCCGTCGTGAAAACTGGGCTGTGCACTGTTGTCAAATCTTATTTCTGAAGGAAAAGTTAGGTATTAAAAAGTAATTTTCCACACCACTCGCCGTGAGGTTTGGCACGTTACTTTTGTTGAATGAGTGTTCACCACGAGCTCTACCTTCCACAAAGACTAAAGTTTAATTCTTTTAAATAAGACAAACTATGAAACAGTATTTAACAAGTAACCTAGCAGCAAACTCAGGCAATAATGATAAATGAAATACACAAAATAAATAATATGTATGATAAACTAACTTTTCTAACATAACACTTACGATTTTGTGGTATATCTTCGAGTATTGGTACTAGTTTCTTAAATGTTGAACCAACCTGACAAACATTTTCTTATTCGGTACTTATAAGTCGGCGTTATCTATTTGATATCGTTTTCTTTGCTCCTGACGAAAAGTAGGCCCTAACCATATCAACTCTTTCTTGATTCGTACACATTGTATCGTATTGTACAAAAACTTTAAATTAAAACACAAAATTTCACTCCATCGTCGCTGAACACTAAAATACCTAAATAACTTTATAAGAATATACACTTACACCACATAAAGGCACTTTACAACCTTCCCCAAACCGATAAAGTCGAAGACTAAACAAATATGTAACCAAATGAAATAGTGAAGTTTTCGCCTTTCGGCCATTCCTGTTTTAATCAGGTGCGAGGACAGTCGACTTTTCAGCGCTTTCAAAGGCATACCGCAACAGAACAGCGGTTTTTTAGTGTTCGACGCTTCCTCAACATTAACATCCAAAAAAGTATGGCGACTTTAAAATAACAAGTTGGTGTAATATTAAATAAATTTTTTTCCACAAAATTATGTTTAATTAGTTTTGTTGTTTGTTAACAGTTGATTAAAAAATATATTTATAGTTAGTAACGTATCTCTGTATCTACCAATATTTAATAAATCATGTAAAAATTAATGTTCTTTTAGAAATTATAGATTGTTTTATTTTTAATGTTCCATCACAGTTATATTAAAAAAATATGGTGACTTTAAGGTAACACCTTGCTAAGTTATACAAATAAAATGTTTTACTAAATTATTTTTCATTGTCACAGTCCAAAATGTAGATTGACTTAAAAACAACTGGCAACGTTGATAGTGTACTAACACAATTTCACACACAAATTCCAGGTGCCCCAGTTTACGCCGTTCAGTGGCGGCGTACACAAGAATTAAAGTGCATTTTAAAAAACAAATTATAACTCGACTATTTATTTGATTTAAAAAATAATAATTTCACATTCATGTTCAGACACCCTATAACAATATTTATCTCTGAAGGCTGGTGATTAATAATCATAAAAATAGCCGTTCTTGAATAAAAAATAATGCATAATGTAATTTTGTATAATTTTTTTGGATGTTAAAAACGTGTCATTTCTAAAAACAAAATGTACCTATTGTTGTTATATAAAAAAATAATTAAAAGTTCAGTAGATAATTACTTTAAAAATTTAATACAGTCAGGTATTTGAGGTAGTTGGCAAGCAAGCTACTAACTCTGTGGATATGATAGTGTGGAAGAGTGCCTATTGTAATTGATGTACTTACTTTACTAGTTGATGTGTTGACCACTCTTCTTTTGTATTAGTTTTTTTTTCAAGTTTTCTTTAATCGTGAGCTACCAAATTATATTACGCCGCTGCCCTCCTCTCCTATTCTGCGTAACAATTGGGATGAGAGGATTTTATTGTATAGAGTGGTCAAGTTCTGTGGCAGCTATTGACTCTCATACCAGAGAGGGCGAAAAAATTTAGGTACAAAGTACTGAAAAAAATGTGCTCAACATTGTTTTTTATAGTAAGAGTCCATGCCTCAGCTTTTGTCCGAAATAAACTTTTCAATTAACTATAACTATAACGTTTAACATTTCTGCCCAATTGATGTTTCAATAGATATCATTGCAAGTATGTACTGCTAGTCTCTCTTTATAATCTAATTTAAACTTTTACAATCTTTTAAAAAACACATAAGAAACAATACGTGGGTAACAAGATTTTCCACCACACGTCAACAATTAACGTTTAATAAGAAAAAAAGCGGTGAATAGCATTATTTGGTTAGGGTCGAACTAAACAGAGCCCAAACTGCATAGTAAATATGAGCTTCTCCCACTCCGTCTTTCACCGCTGCGCGACGGTAACCATGACCACAGCTGTAAACACTTTATAGATTTAGAAGTAAATATTTTTACTATGAAAATTTCTAGGGAGGCGGCGCCCCAGAGCACTCCCGCACCAGCCGCCACTGGTTCTACCAATGCCAATTTGTTAATTTTTCAGAAAGAGTAGCGCCCGACGAAAATGCTTTTGGTGATGCTAAGTCTTATACGTATTACATACAGATGAATACATATGTGGTACATGGACACATGGAGTAAAAATAAATTACAAAAATTTCATTATTACGTTTATTATCAGTCTCTTCAGTAACTACTCTTTGTACAAAAAAAAAAACTATATCAAATTTCTGACTAAAGCATATGTTTACCATTTTATAATTCTGAACCTAAAAATTTTAGTCTGTAATGTTTCACTCCAATAAAACATTTTTTTGTAATTTATGCTATACAATAAGTAGATAGAATTTAGTATCGTTTCATCAAAGATTTTTTGAAAAATTTATGAAAAAATTAACAACGTACTCTTGGAAGCACACTGCATCTATATGCAAAAAAAATGTCTGTAAACAGGAAAGTGCAATTCTCTTCTTAAAAAAACTATTGCTGTACTAATTGAAATATCTCAATTTCTGCTGGAAATGAATGTGTTAACAACAGCATTTTCCTATTACATGGTAGGTACCTATATAAACAGGTGTATTTAGCAACATTGAATATTCTCTGTGAAGAAAAACATATTTTTTCTACGATAGCAAAGTTAAATATGTATAACAGTAAATGAAGTCTTTTATAAAGTAACTCTGTTATGACTAATAAACCAGGCTAGTCAAATGAGCTCTCCTAACTTTAATAAACTCCTTGACTGAATCCTATGTTGCTATTTTTTGGTTGGGATAGCTAAACAGATAGCAATAGCTATAAAAACAAATTCTCAATGCTCACCTCGCTCAGAATGAGAAAATTAGTATCTAACAAATGAAAATGTTCATCATGTTTATCTAATTTCTCCATACGCCTTATCTTAATTCCTGGGATTTCTTCCTCTACCCTAAAATGAAATTCCATTTTAATGTGTACTGTTCTGACTACTGAACAAATCAAAAGAAATTGCAAGATATAAACACATTAAATCTAGAAGCCATTCAAAGATCTTTCCAAAACGTATGAAAATCGCTGGCAACATTGTGTAAAAGCCCACGGTAGCTACTTCGAAGGTGATGGTAAAAAATAGGGTACTAATTAATATTTTTTTACATACTACTCAAAAGTTTCAAGTAGAAGTAATAAATATAATCGATTAGTGAAATCTTATCCATTGAATACCCCACAAATAACTATCATAAAGAGAATTATAGAAGCTGAAATTTTTCTAGAAGAAGGATAATAGAGAAATGACATTTCATATAAAATTATTTCTATAATTTGCCGGATGCGCCAGCAACAATATAAAATTAAGAAAAAGATACACTGAGATAATTATTATCTAAGATTAAATTACCCTGTAAATTCATGTATGACTCGCTTAAATTTAAATTACTTAATTGTTTGTTATCTATATAGATTAATAGGTAGGTACATAAATGTTTATAATTTTACATTTAAATTATTATAAGTTTGAAAGGGTAGTTAGTTTAAATTAAACAAATGAAAAGTAAACCTTACACATTTCAAGACTATTAATACAAACTTTGTGAATGGTAAATATAAAAAACTATTATTGCTACAAATGCACTAAAATAAATAAGAATATGTTTATTTTAATATTAATATGCCTTCATTAGTTACCAGTAAACTTAAATAAATAATAAACTAGTTAAAAGGAAATTAACCAATTTAACTATTTAACTTAAATAATAACCCTGTATCTCTATAATCCTGTCGCGTGGAGCATTGTTGACGCGTGGAGTATTGCTCGAATATATTTGTACCATTAGTGTATTAAGATGTATCGTGCATATCAAGTGTTCCCTGAAGTGTAATCTAATAGAATAAAAAATGTTTTGTAAATTTCATTTGTATGCTAGAGTGTAAAGATGTATCAATAATTTGGCTTAAAATATTTTAAATATGCCATTATTTCCTTTGTAGATAAAATTCTTATCGGCGGGAATGAAAATTTAACTCCTGAACTCTTATTAAGTTTTAATTATTTGTATATGCCCAGTAGATAGGTACTTATTATCCTTTTTATTTTACATATTACAACATTACCAAATTTTAGCCCAATGTCCTGAATCCGTACCTGGCTTTTACATCATGTACGATTTACTCACGGACCTTAGATCTAGAATGGGATTATTCATTCTCATATTTTAAATTTGTCCCCTTCGACACCGTATCAATGACGCCCATGTCCATGGTTATCAATACATAGGTTGTTTTGCATTTACAAGCTATCCATTGGGCAAAATAAGTAAAGGGTTTTTCAATAAGGGCGGGTCAATGTTGATATGGAATAAAACAAGTTGTGTGTGAGATATCAACGGAATTATTTTTTTATTTGAAAGGTCTATGTATGCCATTATATATGGAATATGACATCGTTCAAATGTTCGCCGCAGCTCCGCATGGTAGCATGGATCCAAGAGGTCCAATTTTAAATGATTGCCGCATAGATCCGGCTGAATTTGAGCTATGGCCTGAGTTATGTTGATTTTGAGGGCATCGGTCGATTACGGCTTATTGGCGTAGACCTGGTACTTCAGAAAACTCCACAAGAAAGAATCAAGCATGGTCAAATCGCACGATCTTGGTGGCCAATTCACGTTACCTCTGCGAAAGATAACCATACCCTCAAATCGTTCATGCAGAATACCCATTGAGACAGTCGCTGTGAGGCACATAGCGCCGTCCTGTTGGAATCACATGTCGTCCACGTCCATATCGTTCAATTTGGGCCAAAAGAAATTGGTGATCATTGATCTGTAGCGCTCGCGGTTGACGGTGATGGCCTCACCAACGTCGTTTTCCAAGAAGAACGGACCATTGATGCCGCCGGCCTAAAATCCGCACCAAACAGTAACTTTTTGTGGATGCATTGCCACCTGGTGAACCTCGTGTGGGTTGGCGTCGTCTCATATACGGCAATTTTGCTTGTTAACATAGCCAAAGTGCGCCTTGTCGCTAAAGATGATTCTTCGGCCAAAATTGAGGTCCTCTTCCAAACGTTCCGAAGCCCAGTCAGCGAACAAACGGCGTTGTCTATGGTCATTAACTTGTAACTCCTGGGTCAGTTGGATCTTGTACGAGTGCAGGCCCAAGTCCCGACGCAAAATTCGCCAAGTTGAAGTCCGCGAAAGTCCGAGTTCTTGTGCACGGTGAGGAATAGACTGCATCGGGTTCTTCTGCACACTTTCACGGACAGCGGCGATGTTCTCGGCCGATATGGCGTTCTTTTGACGTATGGGTGTTGGTTGATTGATTACCGAACCGGTCGTCTCGAATTTGGCCACCAAACGTTGAAGAGTTAACTTTGAAAGGCCACCGCGTCTCCCGTAAAATGGGCGCAACGCGTGCAAAGTTTGCACTAACGAACGCTCATTTTGTAAAATTTTATCATTTGGACGTGCTGTTGAATCTTGTAACTTGACATGATGATTTGGCATCAGTGACTGAATAATAAGCAACATATTTGACAGATGCCGAAAAAAAAAACATAACCGCCATAGACTGTCAACATCGACCCGCCCTAATTGGAAAACCCTTTATTTGCTTCGGCTCCCCACCAATAAGTGTTTATAATGTCTGCAGTTAAGACTTAAATTTTCGACGACATTTTTTATTGACATTAATATACAGGGTGTTAATTAAGTATGTACAATAAATTCAACAGACGATTATTTGAGTGATTTTAAGACAAAAAGTTCATATTAACATTGGTCGGCAGATGCTTCGTTTTCAAGATACAGGGTGTTAAACTTTTGTAAAAAAAAATTGCTATTTCGTAAATATCTTAAACCCCCTTTACCCAATTTTGTTGTAATTTGGCAGTGCTATTTGTAGTGTTAAGGGGCTAACTTGATTAGATTTGTTAAATCCAGTGGCGCCCGAGCGATACCTTAGCGAATATGTTTAATAATGTTTCTTGTGTGGTCCAGGGATATGCAATTAAGTTTATTTTTTTTCTCCAAAAATTAATCAACATACGAAAAACATTCAAGAAACAAAAAAGTTGTATTTTTAGTTAGAGTCAGAGGCGTACATTTTTTTTGTCAAAAATATTCGTCAAGGTACCGCTCGGGACGCCACTGGACTTAACAAATATGATCAAGTTAGGGTTAAATTAGCCCCTTAATACTACAAGTACCACTGCCAAATTTGGGTAAAGGGTATTTAAGATATTTACGAAACAGCAATTTTTTTAAAAAAGTTTAACACCCTGTATCTTGAAAAAGAAGCATCTGCGGACCAATGTTTATATGAACTTTTTGTCTTAAAATCACTCAAATAATCGTCGAATTTATTGTACATACATAATTAATGCCCTGTATAATGAAGCATATTTAGTCTTGTAGGGCCCAAAATTCAAATTTGACAAGCGCATTTTTATAGCATAATATTCCACATTGAAAAATTTGAGACATACCTACCTACTTGTGATTAATCCCTAAATAAAATTGGGAATAAAATAAAGAACGTACCTACTAATAACACTATCTCTGTTCTTGGCAAAAGCTTCCTGCTGTTCTATTCTCAGTTTTGTTTTCTAGGAAGCACCAAAAGGAAAGTTCCAGCCTGGGTTCTTCACCTTTAAAAAATTAAAAACAAGTCATCTTCCCTCTCTTCCAATACACAATTTACGAAACTTTCGAATTCTTATTTTTTTTAATTAATCAATCGTTTTCAGTATTTCTTCTTATCTCTGAGTGTAAAAGTCAGTAAAATAAAGTAAATTATTGTACAAAAAAAATGTATTTGTGTTGATAAATACTTACTTTGTTCATAAAAAGAAAATGAAAGAAAACACTGATGCGAATAGGACCGATCTGTGTATAATTTGTTTATATGTGACCATCAGCATAATATTATATTTATCATAGCACTAAACAAAGAATGACAAAAAAAAAATATTACGTATGAGTATAATACTAAATTTAGATTTTGATCTTGAAAAAGTGTGCAATACACTAGCGCCACCAAAAATCTGGGCGGAAGTCGAAACTTAATAAGTGAAATGTTAAAAAGAAAACGAAAAGATGAAATCTACTGTAACCACAAAAAGAAATAATAAAAGTACACTAAGTAGGTACATCTATTCACAAAAAATATATTTTTGTGTAGTATTGCTTTCCGTTTCCACCATGGGTTCGAACCTACCTCGTCTGCGTCATTGATATAAAGTTCTCGAAAAAGCAGTTAACAATATTTCGTTACCACCAGTGGCTTTCGAAAGAGTATGTTCATGTTCCTCTTTTAAAAATATTTCTGCATAAAAACTACATCTTGCCAATTTGCCTTAAAACTATTCTATTTTTTTAAGAGACCAACTTCTGCTCTGAAATACGAGAAAGAAACTTGTTTCAAGTTTGAAAAATTTATATATTTTGGGATCTCTTGTTTATATGAACTTTACGGTTATTTAAATCTTTTATGTTGGTAACAAAAGTAAAAGGAAAGTTCCAACTTTTAAGGGATGTCAGTCAATCGCACTCGTAACAAGTGATGGAGAAAATAATATGTATTTGTTTGTTTCCAAGTTTTTGCAATTGGTAATCCATTTAGGTAGGTACTTACTAAAAGATTTACATAAGTTCAGATAAAAATAATTTTTCAAGAATATGAAAATATTGTCTCGGAATTTCGTGACAAATTCAGTTTTCTCCTTTTTATTTAATAAAATCTAACAAATTTTAGACAAATTAACAGCATGTAATTAGTAGATAAACTAAGCCATTTTAAAATCAATTTACATAATTTTGGGTTGAAAATGGATGTACTTGCAGATTTCCTCGAAGCGGGGCCTTCTCAATTTTAAAGACGAGTTAGTGATGAATTTTTTTTCAGCTAATTCAAACCAAACATCAATATTTGAGATCTTCCAAATTAAGTAGGGTAAATCTGCAGGGACATCCATTTCCAACTCAAAATTATGCAAATTGATTTTGAAACGGCATAGTTTATCTGTTTATCTACTGTAATTGTTACTTTAGTTTAGTTAATTATAAGAATTATTAATTATAATAAGAATGAGTAATTCCAAAATTCAAATCTCAAAGTATCTATAATGAACATAGAAATTTTCAAAAAAAAATTCTACACACCTGTAAATCTCTGGATGTATGAAACGTAATGTTTGAAACTTACTATTTCTTGGTGTAGGCACCTGATATCTTTATATGTATCAGTTTTAATATTGTCCAAAATTGTTTCAAAATGTAAATTTAAACGCCTTTCCATTTCTATCTAAACGCTATTCCATTTTGGCAGATTGGAGCGGGGTAACCTTATAAATATGTACAGATTTTCATTTATATTTTGATAAGAGAGGTTATAGTATGAATTTGAAAAAAATGTTTAGGTAGAGATTTTAGAGATTTTCCCACACTGTTTTAGAACTCATTGACCTGAACAATTGAATATCAAATAGAGTAGAAACAACTTTTTTAAATGGAAATCCTCATATTTTTACATATTTCAAAAACCGCTTTCTTACGATTATAAGTGATAGAGATAGATAGTGATATATCTATCTAGATATTATAAGAGAGAGAGAGATTATAATATGTATTATAATAAGAGAGAAAAGGGTGCCATAAGCGTAATAAAAAGTTTAAGTTGGGTTTGCTTCCCCATTTCATTCATTCATTTCCTTATTTTAAATCCTAAAAACTTTTTTATAAAGCTTTTTTTTATACCTAATTATTATTATTATAAACCCTTCAACTGAATGTAAAAACATAAACCAAAAAATTGTGCCCTAGGGCACGATGTGAATAAGACAGACATTTTAACAGGCAAGAAGATAAGTATATTCCAATTACAACAAAATTTTCAGAATCAGAGAATGTTGGATTATCCAAAGGAATCATAGGCGCCGCCAGAGGGGGGGGTAAGAGGGAGCAGTTACAAATGGCCAGTGATATACAAGATGTGTTGGTACATCAAACTGGATTGCTGTAGGAAAAAAGGCACGTTTAGAGGCAGTTTTTTCCGAAAGGATACATTTCTGGAAACCTATTTTACGATTTTCAGTTTAAGGAACTAGACAAAATAGAAAACGCAACGTTAACAGCACATTTTATCCAAATGTGGAATCAAACTGCCAATGAGACTTTTTTTCCTTTAGTACCAATATATCAGCAAGACTACAAACTAAATTATCAACAACAATTGAATCATTTTATCATTTTTATTAACATTTTTCAAAATATCTTTTCTGGATTGCTTCAACATGATATACATAGTAGGGGTGCTAGGCAGATAATACGGAAATCTTAAAGAGGCTATAAAAAAGGTAATTTAGAATCAATTCAATAAGGGATATTCGTAATTTTTGATTTCTTGTTTCTGAATTTTGTCGGTGATAAATATTAAGTTATAGCTTCAGTCCTCTGTATATTATAATTGTAAATTCGACTTTTTTATCAAATAGCATTTTAATTAAATTAGTTAAAAAAAGTATTCAAATTCTATGTGCAGAAAGAGAACAAAGTTGTGATTTCAAATTTACCATAAAAACAAATAGGTAGTGATGATGTTCCAGTGACATTCAAATCATACAAATTTGCTTCCTTATCCACAAATAATAATTTGTAACACAAAGCTTTTACTTTTAAACAAAAATTTCACTATCAATTAAATTGTTAAAAAAAGGTTATACCTAAATAAAAAAGTTTGCCAATTCATAGCTTATTTTTTTACTGTTAATACATAATCAATGATAATATGCAGAAATCTATAAGAAATTTAAAATGCGCGCTTTGAGGGATACTATTTTTTACTCAATGACTATTTTTTTCTAAACGACCTCTAATTTCAGTATATTCTTAACACCCCGGATAATCGGTGAGTATGAAAGAGGGAACAGTTGTTAAAGCTTTAAATTATTTTAAATCATTAGGTTAAGAAGGTCTTCTGGAAACTTTTTTTCAGAATACAGGAAAAAAGTTACTAAGTTAATTGAAAATAATTATAAAAATTTTCCTAAAATCTTATCTAATGTTTTTCTAGATTATCTATGAAGTTACATATTTTAGCATACCTTTATACCTAGATTTTGGTATCAAAGATTATATTCTTCAATTGATAAGATTTTTAGGAATATTTTCAAAATTAATTTGATTAGAATTTAAAAAAAATATATGATTTCAATAAGGACATTTTTTTTACTTCGTCTTTTGTGTTTTTTCACTTTCTAGAAATTAATTTTTAATCGATTTCGCTAAAAGCCCAAAAAAGTATTATTATATTTTCCTAAAAAACAAACAATAATACTATGATAAAATATCATTTTTTTATTACTTTTATATCCAATATGTATACCGTGTATATTATACCCAGATCAGTCGTCATTATCTTTATTTTAGTAGATCTTTTACAACTAAAGAAAAACTGTGTATAAATGGCAATAATTGCCAATAAGACACTGGTGCAAAATTACATGTTATATATTATGATTATTACGTATGTTGAAATATTAAAGGAGAAAAAGACGATCTGAAATAGTAGACTTCATGGAATTATGCTGAAACATTAAAATTGAAGAATATCTGCAGTCAATTTAGAAACGTGACGTTTAACTGCATCATTAATTTCTCTGAAAAAGCAGTTACTTTAGTCAAACACAACATTACAATTTGACCAAGGAACAAGTCCAACTTCTTGTGAAAATAGAGTCAAATATTAAATTGAAATCATTCTGAATTCACAATTCTCTTAATGCAATCTGTAATTTTACGTTCTTTAGGATTAAAGACAAAAACACATATTTTCGGTAACTTAAAATATTATTCTACACCTATTTAAAGCATTTACCAACACTATGGTTATTTTATACCACAATAATTTCAATTACCTATATGATATTAATATGATTATGATTTAATGGTATTTTATTTCTGTAATATTTTTTAATATTTTGAGAATAGAGCACAAACATTTTCCTTCTACTACACAAACTGAAAATATAAAATTTTGACAATTTTTAATTATTACAGGATATCCAGAAAATTATAATCAAAGAAAGTAGGAAGTCATAATAAATCAAAAATAAAAAAATATTTTAAAAACAAGCTATTATTAAAATGCACTAAGAAGAAAAAAATAAACCAAGGAGTTCATAATGTTGTGTAAACCCTAAATCCGCAAAACAATTGAATATACCTGTTCTATAGGTACAGGGTGATTCACTTTTTATGATTAGGACTTTAACCACAGATAGATCTCGTCAAAGTAACATCATATTGAAGTATACACTTTTTCTTCCAAAGGCGGTTTCCTTTTAGAGATACAAACTCTTGAAAAAACAGTTTTTTGGTTATTTGTTCTTTCTTAAATTATGAAAGCCATTTTATTTTATACTTAGGATGAATGAAAAGCTCTATCCATTTTACAAGTTAATGTGAAAATAGATCAATCACAGGCGTTTTTAAGGGCTCTGATAACGCCTATTTTTAATATAATTTTTCAAAATAAATATATTTTTTTTACATTGCGGTTTATTCTACAGCAAAAAGGTTATATTTTTAAATGAAATGCTTGGTTTTTGAGAAAAATGGCTTTTTATGTATTCATATATGAAATCAGGGGCCGGGTCTAGGGAGGGGGTTACGGAGGCTGTAGTCCCGGGTCTCACGAGATCGTGAGGGCCTCGGCAATATCCGACAACTTTTTTTTTTAGAATCAAACCAAAAAGTGTTTAGGTTTTGAAACTATATATACCAGTTGCTAATTACGTGACCTACTTTTTAGAATCAAACAAAAACCTATTTAGGTTTTGAAATTTAATATCATTTTTTTTTGTAATTTAGAGAGGGCCTGCATAGAGCTTGTAGCCCCGGGCCTCACCATAGGTTAATGCTGCCCTGTGTGAATGGTTAAATTTTTCAAACAAAGAAGATTTAACTACTTTACATGTTTAGCTATCAAAATTAAATGTATATGCAAAGTTTCGTGTCCGTGCTACTAACCGTTGAGGAGTGTCCTCGTGAGGGGACAATCCTCTGGCTGCAGTATCAGGTTATTTCTATCATATTAGTGTATTGTCATCAGAACTGAACAAGCATGCAAAATTTCAAAGTCGTAAGTTTAGAGGAAGTGCTTCAAAGACTTGTAAAATTTGAACTAAACATACATACTAAAAACTCATTTTAGTATATTGTCTGTCATCAGAACTCAATTTATTTAATATTTTGCTATAACTGGGTCTTTGGATTAAGCGATTTTTTTTTTTAATTTGGTACACTTACAGCAATGTAACAAATTATCAAAAAATTTACCAGAAAATTTATCACAATATTTTTGTCCGCCACTTTCCAAAAAATTAAACAACTTATACAGAGATCCAGAATGATTGAAGTGTTTGGAGATCACAGCCTGTGCCTATCTCTGTCAATAATACAGATTTTTATATGCTAAAGATGTTGTTAGAAATAGGCTGCGTTCTCCAAACGCTTCAATCATTCAGGATCTCTCTGTATATGAAGATCATTATTATTTAAAATCTCGCAAAATGATTATCTTCTTCCGAATTTATAAAACTATAACGGTTTCTGAGAAATAAACTCATTTAATACTTTGTGCAACAATATTTTGCTACTATGCTTTTCGTTCAAATTTCGGTAAATTATTTTTTATTTCAACACATTTAAATTTTTGCCTGCCATAGGTACCTTAAATATTATATGCGTTTTATGGTTAACAATTATCATTTGGAACAACCTTTTTGTAAGATATTTTTAATAATTCGTAATATTAATCTACATAATTAATTTTTTGAAAAACCGCAAGTAAATAAGTTATGTATAATTTCCTAATCAATAATCAATAAAACACCATTTTTTTTCTCATAGGTGAAGCTTGTTAGTTATAATAAGTGTATCATATTAAAAATAAATCAACAATGTATTGAAAAAACAAAAAAAGCATTTTATGGCCAATATTTTAATATTTATGATTCATCTTTGGCAAAAAATGTTGTTAAATGACTAAGAGGTAAAACTTTGGAAATAATGTATAAAGGCAGAATTTTTCTACATTTCTTTAATAGGTTCAATATTCAACAAAATAAGGGAATTGTGAAAAACAACTTGTAAAGCTTTTAATAAATATATTCTTCCATGTAAGACAGGAACTAAATGTTGTCTTGGGTCCTGAAAATAAAAAATAAAAATAATACAATCACAGTACCATACGAGTAGTAAAAATATTACCGTCAATATCCTAACTCTTCTGTAGTATGCACTAAAAAGTGATGATAAATTGGAAAGAAATGTAACCAAATATTGTGGATTAAATATATTCTTGCATATGTCCTTTATACAACCCTTGATAACTAATGGAAATTGTAGAATGTACACATAAAATAATTCCCATTCTTCCTAAAATTAAAGTTATTGTTAATAGTAACCTAATTTTATTTTCATTTACATTCTTCTAAAGGTGATCCAAGCATTTTAATTTCCTGTATTAAGTAATATAAAAAACTATCATACAATAATTATTACAATATCCCCCAAGGTTCGAAAGAAGTTTTAATAATTTTTGCTAAGTATTATTTTTATGAAACTATTTTTACGTTACTAAAAACCTTACACAGAAAAAATGTTATATGAATTTATTTGTTTGCTTTTCAGTGTGAGGTGTTTGGCTAGAAAAGAAAATACAATTTTAGAAAAACGTATTTTTTCCCGAAGGAGACCACAATCAAATTAAGGCTATGTTCAGTGAATGGTCGGACTAGTTCGGTCAAACTTCTTTAGTCAAACAATTCGCTGAACGGCCTTTAATAACTGTATTAAAACCTGCCTGATATTCTCAATCAGCTGATTGGGCTGACCAACAAAACATTTGTCCGCTGAACGTCTTTCACCGGTCTGGTCATTGGCTGAACACAGCCTAAATTAATTGGTCTTTTATTTCATTATATGAATAATATATACTTTGCATATGAATATATACTTTGCATGTGAAAAAATCTGAGAATGTTCTCATAATAAAGCTCTGTTTCTATTTTCAAAACATCTGCCATGGTTCAACTGAAATATCATAAGCATATTCATTTTAAACACAAAATACTACATAAAAGTATTGTCATCTTATAGATTTGTTAAAAAAGGAGATCCTCACAGAAGTATATTCGGACGAGCACTTTTTTGCTTCTATACTGTCAACTTTTTTCACATTTTAATTACTGTAAAATTCATACGCCGATGATACGCAATTATATTGTACTTTTCTCTTACTCAAGAAAATATGTTGGTTGGTATGAATTCTATTATAGTGATTTAAATACCACTCTCCATGTCTCAAATTTGCATAAACTAGTCTTAAGTAAATAAAAAATGAATAGCCCAATAATGATAATCTTAGGTTTAGTAATCATGTGTGTAATTAGTACAAAAATCATATAATAAACACAATATTGTACGTGCGGAAGCAGTTTCTCAACAATATCAAATTATTGCCATGTGATTCGTTAATTCTGTCTTCTTCGTAGGCCCTCGGGAAAACTTGGGAAACCAGATTCATCGTGGTGACAGCTGGAGTCAATGGCCGGATGATTCTAATAGATGAATATATTCTATTTTATTTTTTTCTTTGATTTAATTTCTTTTCATTTTAGTTATCTCATTTTTCTCTATAAAGAGCTATTTGTTTTTTCTTTTTTTTTATTCGTTTCTGGTTTTTTCTTTTTTTTCCTCTGCTAAGTTTTTCTTTTATTGTTCTTAATTATATTTTTCTTCTTTCTTTTTTTTTTATTGTCCGAAGGCTCTTTTATTGCGGATCATCGGAACGGATTACGAATTAAATAAAGTTGTTAGCATACTGTAGTGTTATGTAGCTCGCATGAACGATAAAATATACAAACGCCCTTCCGAAAATACAAAATAGTTGCATTAGATATTCTTTTAACTTGCATAAATATGTCATCTGAAGCTGCTCTTAATAGCTTAATTTAAATGAAAGATTAATATTTCCATATGCCATGTTTGATTTTTAAAATAATACATACAATTTTACCCTCCTATCTGTACAACAAACTTATTAGAGACAGTGACATCTTTGTCTACTTAAAATAAGGAGATGTATACTATGCCTAAATACAGGATTCTGCAGTTTGAAAGAGGTTTTGTTTATAAAGCCTGTAAAATTTGCAATGATATTCCCACTCATATATCAAGTATCGCTCAAATCTACAAGCATTTCGAAAACTAGTCAAAAGATGGATATTTTCTAAACGTTCATTATCATATAAATTGTGCACAATACCTAGTCTTAATTGTCCATCCATATTGGCTATACTGAATCTATTAGTTCCACAGTTAGAAAATTTTCTACAAATACGAACATTTAATCTGGAGAAAGTGGGAACGAACATTTAATCTGGAGAAAGTGGGAACGAACTTGTTACACAATTCTCCTTTAAATTTTATGGGTAAAATTAAATAATAAATACTTTTACTAAAATTGGCATTTTAGTTTGCAATCTTAATTATCTTAAATCATATTTTAAATATTAGTTTTATTACTTTCTGTTAGATTGTCTTTTTTTATTATTGCTCCTTTATTTTCAACATTGTATGTTATTTTATTTCCATTCTGCACTCTCATATTGTAATTAGGTGAAAACCTGTAGAACTGACTCTTTTGGCACAGCAGTTTATTTGACTAATTTTTAAATTTTGTTCGCAAGTAGCAAAACACCCAAATAAACAAAACTCATTAAAGGACTAGAAGGTAATTATACTCACTGGTTGATTTAATACAGAAAAATCAACTTCTGTAACATCAGGATGAGCAGGATATATACCTTTCAATACCCTTTTTTCAAATTCTTTCAACAAAACTGACAACCTGGCACAGTTGTAAAAGATGAATGCAGCCCCTACAAAACAAAAATAAAAACAATCTAACATCAGTTACAGTTTTTCATAACTTTTTTTAAATAATTTGACTAGAGAGAAAATAATAATAACACTTTCACAAAAACTTAAATTTATATCTATGACATCAATTTGAACTGATTTATGGGAAAGTGGCACCACTATTTATAGACAAAAGTTTATTCTTTACAAAAAAACAAATAAGTAACATATTCCAAATACCTAATAATACTTTATAGTAATTCTATCATTCGTAGCTAATGATTTTTCTTTAATAATTTCTAATGGCAACAAACTTATGAAAATAAAATTTAATCGTAACTAAAAACAATCCGATTACTTGGAAATCAAAGTATATAAAAAAAGTAACCTGAAACTTCATGTTATATTTTTTATTATTGTTCTATATTAGATAAAAAACATGTATGTATTATTTTCTTTCACTAAAAATTTAAAAAATTAAATATTTACCTCTATTTGCTGTACGGAGATCATTTAATGTCACCTTGAGAGATTTACTGGGTTTATTGGATAACATTTCTATCGTTACACAAGCTCGTCCCAACTTTTTCATCATTTTTATAAAATAATCTTCTCTTGGTGTATTTTTTATCACCTGAACTTTATATCGATGTTCGGCCATAAGACGCATATCCAATGTTCTTTTTCTTAAAAACAGATTCCATAAATGTCGATGCTACAAGCCAAAATATACATGTACAATAATGAGAGGCAAACCCTGTCATTAAAATAAAGCAAATTAAGTATAAAAACTTGCGCCAGGGTGTAAGTATCCGTCAGTGATAATATCTATGTCTAATAATTCATAACAGACTAGAGGTAGAGTATTGCAATATTGCAAAGGCATTATCAACATAGGTATATTGTTCGTTGTAAATATGTGTTGTTTATATTTAACTATCTAAATTTAATGCTTGGTAGCTATACCTCTCACAAAGAATAAATTATAAATTCTAAAGTGGCCAACCACAAAATTTAGATTACTTACTCAAATAACTCTTGAGCTGTAGTTTTACTATCCTTTATTCCTTTTCCATTAAGCACTGGTCCACATAATATAGACTTCTGATTCTTATTTGCTGAAGTCAATGTAAGTATAACTTGAGGACCTAACTCATTTTTATTTTTCGTAGTAAATATAACAAAATTTGATGACACATCCCTTAATTCTAACATTCTTAAGGTGCTTAAATCTATTTCTGAGAACTTTATATTCTCTGCATCATGATCACAAGTTATAACTATTTTATTTTCAAAAATATCACTTGAACCGTATGTATCATTTTTATATAATACATCCATTATTACTGACTTATACAAAGATGAGGATCTTTGGAAATATAAATGTACATCATTGTCATTTATAGTAATTCTTTCAATATTCATTTGATAACTTTTACATTCCTTTTTTAATTCATCAATTTGTGCACTTAATTCATCATCTCTTCTAATATATTGGAATATATTAGCAATATTAGTTTGTCCTATTTCATTTCTATGTATTAGATGATACCAATTTTTAATATTCAGTGGAAAACTAATTTCGCCCAATTGATCCAATTTTCTTGAATGTTTTCTGATGATAGTGGCATCGTTTTCTTTAAGTCCAGTTAAAAATTCTAACAAATTGGTAACATATTTTTCTAAAATAGAAACATTCGCCATCATAATATGATATTATAACCTACAAATTTAATTAGTGTCACGGTTGACAGTAATGAAGTATTGTTAAATTATACCAACGATTAGACAAGAAATGTACTAGAAATGAAAGTATACAAAAAAACATTAAGCTTTGCCTGTTTAGCGTTTTCCATTGGTCAGTTCTTATACAAGGTATTCCACAAATAAATGTAAAAATTTTTACTGCACAACTCATCGAAAGATTGTTTACTATTTTTTTAAACTTAATTTTTAAGATTGCCAAAAATTTAAAATTTTTATTAACCACAAAAATTTTGATAGTGAATCATTCCACAAAACATTTGCATACATTGATAGAGTTATTTTTGGATACAAATATAGGACAAAAATGTGTTTATATTTTTCAATTCAACTAAAATTTTATGTAACGTTTTATGTAAACTAAAAATAGGTTTCATGTCATTTACTCAAAACTTTAATTTTATGATAATTTTAATAGAATTAGTTAACAATACAAAACATTTCAATAAATCTCAGGCGTAGAAATTCTGTTTAAAAAAAGGGGCACCGACTACACCCAAGGATTTTATACAAAATCCTTGGACTACACCCGTCTACGCCACTTGTGGTTGCAATGGATACGCAATTTAATTTCGTTATTACTTGCTATTTTTTAGATATCAAAAAAAAACTGTAAAAAAAATGGATTCTACTTCCTGTATGTCTTTATTGTGTTCGAAATCAAGTCCTCTTTCAACTATTAAAGTTAGTATGTAAGCCTAAAAACTATTTTTTATTCATTTGTACCACAGATTTGTACCCAATCCCCAATCTAGGGTAGGTATAAGAGAGCGCATTCGATTTAATTGGTCTACCCGCTTATAAACAGTTTGGAAAAACTTCTCCCAATGTTTGTTTAGTACAGGACTAAACAAAGTTCTAATCTAATCCTTTCTGAATAGGGAAGAAGTAATTTAAATTCACTCTCTTTCATCCGAACACGCAATCCACCAATCCAGTGCTGCCATCGACATTCAGATTTGAGTTGAGATGTCAACGTCAACGTTGTTAACTAACTAATCAAAACTAAATCCAAATGCAAAAATGTCGTGACAGTAGTTGTTTGAACGTGGTTGTTGTCGGAGTTTTTGAATTGCTGTACTCGGAGAAATTGAAGGTGCCAAAATGTTACTAAAATGTTTATATTTAATAACATATTTAGTACTTCTCACAAATTTAGTTAATGCTCAGTTATTAGAAGGTATTTATTGTGGAAAAGAAAATTGTTATGATGTGTTGGAAGTGACCAGAGAGGCCACAAAAAATGAAATATCAAGAAATTACAGAAAATTGGCACGCCAATATCATCCTGATTTACACAGGACTGCCGAGGCAAAAGAAATAGCGGAGGAACAATTCAAGAAAATTGCAAATGCATATGAAATATTGAAAGATGAAGAATCTCGATCAGATTACGATTATATGTTAGATAATCCAGATGAGTACTATGCTCATTATTATAGATATTACAGAAGAAGAGTAGCACCAAAGGTAGATGTAAGGATAGTTTTAATTGTAACTATTTCTGTAATATCCGCTGTACAATATTATAGCGGATGGCAGAGATATGACACTGCTATAAAATATTTTGCTACTGTCCCAAAATATAGGAATAAAGCACTTGATATAGCTAAACAAGATGGACTTTTATCAGGCGATAAGAAAATTAAAGGGAAAAGTAAAGTGTCAAAAGAAGAAACAGAATGTATTATTAAAAAGGTAATAGAAGACAAAATGGACATTAAAGGTGCATATGCTAAACCTAAAATAACAGACATTCTCTGGATCCAGTTAGTAATTTTTCCTTATACCATTGTAAAATATATTTGCTGGTATCTATCTTGGTTCTGGAGGCACACTTTATTAAAACAGCCATATAATGAGGAGGAAAAACTTTACATTATAAGAAAATATTTAAAGATGGGCCAACATCAGTTTGATAGTCAGGAAGATGAAAAAATACAAGAATATTTAGATAGGGAGTTGTGGATAAGAGAGAATTTTGATGAGTGGTTTAAAAAAGAAGAGGAGAATGCCAAAAGGTTATTAGCAGAAAATAATAGATATAAACAATACCGCCGGTACATAAAAAATCATGGGGTGGGACGGATGACATTTGACGATTCTTAAATTTTTATAATTCATTTTATAATTTTATTTTCAACATGACACAAGACTACTGCATTCCTACATCTTAGTATTATTTAGATATGCAATATTGCAGAGAGGAAATTAAAAACAAAAAAAAAATCATTTTCTCATTCAAAGTACTTACTAAATTAATGTCTTTCTTTTTCTGCATTAATTTATTTCTATCTTTTTGTGCAGTATACATAAAAAAATTATATTTTTTTAAATCCAAGGAAGTAGAAAAAGTGTGGTTCAATAAATATCTACTATTTAACCTCTATTAATATTTTTATGTTAAATAATAAATGGTTTTGTGAAAGTTGTCAAATACTCTTAAATTTCAATTTTTATATTAAGAAAATTCACAATATAATTTTTTCAGCAGGAAATCCATTTTTTTTTTCTTTCAAAGAGAAAGTTCATCAATTGTTTCAATTTCACATTTACGTCAAATGATTTACTTTATTAAACCGCGACTAGCCAATGCTGTACACCACAAACATTTATTAGAATAACTGTTCTTGTTTTTTTTACAAAGAGAAATCAATTTAATTTCTGTGTTGTATAATTATTAACTTTTAACTCTGTTGTAAACTGCTATATTCCATATTACAAATCTATTTCATATTTGAAATAAATCGTGTTAAAATATTTGTTGTCTGTTGTTATTTATTTATTAAAGAAGAGATTTTAGTTTTGCTTTTTATTTGTTATATTATTCCTACATAATTCGAGGCAGATTATCAAAAATATAGGCATAACAGTTTTTTTTTTCATATTGTTTTATTTGATATATTCTTATTAGGTACACAGTTTCAGACAGATTTTCTGATTTTTTTTTTACTTTCCTACTCTTGAAATTTTTTATTTCCTAATATGAATGTTTAGATTTGATCCAGAACACCATGATTAAATTTTAATTCATTGCTTTTACGGATTATATTTTTAAATACAGACCGAAGTGCCAATGATTTTTTTAAGGGTATTTTTTTGTGGTTATTAGGGATTTTTTTGAAAATCGCTATAATGGAGGCTAAAATTTTATTTGTTACTGTTAAAAAAATTCAGTGTACCTTGAAGTACTCAAAAATAAGAGTAAAATTGAGAAATGTTTTAAAAGGCACGATAATTAAAATAAGGATCACTTTTGTATGTTCATATTAACTGATAATATCGAAGTACTCTGTATAAAAATAAAGAAATAATTTTCTTTGTTTTCTCTTTCAGTTAGTTACCATAATTTTTTACCTTTTTTGTTTACCATTTTCAAGTAATTATAAGGCGTAATAATATAATATATACTTATATAATTTAAAGTAACAAATATTAGCTTTGTTTTTGAAACACTACTTATCTTTAGTAGAAATGACAAGTAAAGCCTAATGACAGAGCTTTGACATGAATATAGTTACAGAAGTGTCCGATGCGATATAGCATAAATTATACCATCTATTGAAAATCCCTCAAAATTAATTCACAATCCTAGCAATATACAGTATGTCCACGGTTAGAGGGGAAAAAAGGGAAAATATTTCTATTTTATTTTACAAGAAAAAAGCATTCTTGATTAAAATTTTTGTTTCTCTTTAAAATGTGGAGAACTTTTATCTTGCATGTACATGGTGATCAGAAAACCGGTAAATATAAAAATCGTTCAAGAATAAACTGCCTTTGTTTTTAACAATACAGAAATATGTTGTTATGGAAAGTTGCTTAGAATTGAAATCTATATTATAATTTCAATTTGTGTATGAATCGGCCTATTTTGATAGAAACAGACAATCGAACATTTTTATTGTGTATTTTACAAGAAAAAGGCATTCTTGATAAAAATATTTGTAAATACTCTAAACTAAAACAGTACTTTCTAAACTTTCTTAGATAAATAAAAGAGAAAACTTTGCTTTTTTGCTACAGGGTAAACACTGAACCACGTATGGCATGCACCGAACTTCAATGGCAAATTCTGAGCCATACATTGAAAAACATTTCCCATAAATTTAACAATTTTTTTCATTTACTTTAAATGAGTGTCTACAATAAATGAAAGACAATTGTCAGATTGTAAACATGAATACATCAGTTCATCTGAGTAATAAAACAGATTAAAAAAATAAAAATATAACATAAAAATATATTACATGGCATTCCTCTTTCTATGCTGTTGTAAGAATCCTTTCTTCTTATGTTTCTGAAAAAAAAAGAAATGCTATCAAAATTACAATTTGATTACCATTTGCAGTACCATCCAACGGGTTTAAGTTGATAAAAAATAATAGTTTTCTTGAAATTAAGCCTCAATTACTTACATTATTTTTTTGAAAAAATAATGTAGATTCTTTAGACAACCTTTTGTATGATAAGCCAGATTAACTTTTTTTGTGTCTGCATTATCTGCATTATTTTTTATTTGAAATGTGGTCGACTTTACCCCTCATTGTGGGGTAAAGTCGATCACTTAGAAACATCGAAAATCGACTTTGCCTGTGATGGGTGAAGTCGATCACGAAATATTAAAAAAATATATTTTATGGAAAAAAAACTTTAGAAGTATAAAAATATCCTTTATTATAAGTCTTACACAACCTTTAGTTTATAGGTCAAATAAAATAAAAAACATTCTCAGGGATAATATTAATGAAAATAAGAACTTTCTTTTAAACTTAACTAAAAGGAATAACAAAAACTGGATAAAAGTATGATTAATAATTAACAGTTGACTATTGAAGAAGAATATCCACGTCCATCACTCTTTTCCCCATGCCGTAGTTTACTCCCGTATTGGCCTCGTTGACATGACAACCGCCGCAAACAACGCTTCAAAGAGAAGCAGAGTACAGACTGATTTCGATCTGCGTCACTTACATATACTATACGTTGTATGGTACGAGGTTGATGTTCGCGTTCAACGAAGGCAATTTTTTTTTAGAAGGCGTTCACCAAGCTATTATTCTGTTTATTTCTGCATATTACAAACACAATACATTTTGAATATAGAATTATACCCAAGTTATAAAATTTATATAAAATTAAAAATAATTTTAAATTGTACAACCAAACAGAAATTTTAGGTGAAGCGGTGCGTCACCTGACGAGCCACCACTGTTCTACACCCTTTGGTTTGACATACTGAGATTTTTTTTTAATATTAATTTAGGTAGAAAAACTGTAAATTGCAGAAGTACGAAATTGTTCATTTCTCAATATTAATTTAGAAAAAATTAAATGAATAAGAAATAAATAAAATACAAGCAGTCCCCGAGTTACTTTGTTTCGACTTAAGTCATTTGAAGTTGTGCGAACAATATTTTAACACCAGTCCTCAATTAAATGTCAATGATTTCGAGATATGTTATGGGCTATTTCACTTGTGCGGTCATCGGTGTTGCAAGCCTTTGGATATTTACAGAATGACATGAATATTTTGAAGGAACATGATCCAAATTTTGAAAGAAATTGTTAATAACAAAATTATTACTTCCCGTCAGTGTTATGGAGAAATGTATGGAAACAGCAAAAAGAAATGAAGCACACTCGAATTGATAAATTTTTTAATCCAATGGTTTAGTTTTTATTATGGTTCTTTCTATGTTTTCATTTGTGCAATAAATATGTACCAAATACATGGTTTGTTTTATAAATAAAGTATGATTATTTAATATTAATATGTAGTTTTTTACATTATATGTTCTGACAGAACCTAACTCCTTCACTTTATATAGAAGTGGATGAAAAAAGTTAGTCGACTTACATCGGTTCGATTTACATGAAAATCAATGTACGTTATTTCGCCGAAATGTGAACTACTTTCCGTTTTCATAGTGTTAAACACGTCGATTTCGTGCCAAAAATGAGTATCTGCAGACAATTTTACTGCACTAATTTATTCAAAAGAAATCTGCAGTTATAGCACACATAATCGACCATGCGACCATGCTCTGTCGCAAACAACAGGCAAAGGTTGGTTTACATGCTTCAAAAATAATGATTTTGATGTTGAAGATAAAAAACTCTACAACGCACAAAAACAGTTTGAAGACAAAGGCCACGGTCAAACTAGTATGTCTGCAGACATGGTAAATGCGGCAATTGAAAGAGGAGGCTTCACGCTACACAACTGTCGATTGTATGACTGGCGCATACGTAGTAACATCAGTCTCATTATTTTATAGCCACATCACGTACATTGAACCACTGGTTTTATAAACAAGGCTTGTCACACTATATGTACAGGATGAAAATTTAGTGCAATATTGTGGAACGTTTTCACACTATTACATCCGGAGGAATTCTCAAAATTATAAAAAAATCTGTGCAATAATTTGCTAAAACTTCCTTAAATTAGATCTGACATATTTC
Organism: Anoplophora glabripennis; assembly: GCF_000390285.2. Lineage (NCBI taxonomy): Eukaryota > Metazoa > Arthropoda > Insecta > Coleoptera > Cerambycidae > Anoplophora > Anoplophora glabripennis. Next base: position 69,081 of record NW_019416250.1, read on the forward strand.
AACTAATTATCTACTACTGTTTTTAGAAATATTTTAGTAACCATTTTTTCCTTATGGACGCCATACTTATTGGATATGAATAAATAAAAAAAAATTGTGAGCATCAAAATTCATAAAATATCGATCTATTCTGGAATTCGTAATTTTCATTTTTTCATTTAACCTTATGGAAATCCAATATATTTAGCAATGCAAGTGCACAATATTTTAAATATTACTTGAAATATTTTACATCCGATTTCTGGACAAATTTCAATATGTCGTGCAACTTTTTTAAAATTTGAGTTACTCTATATTAGATAACAATATTCCTGTAGTCTCTATCTAAGAAAATTATGTTTGTCATCTTACCTCCCATTGCTCCATACCAATACAAGTTATCACTTGTGTGTTAATACCACCCCCATCTCTAAATTGCTTCAAATGTCTTTCCGTTATTGGTTTAACTATTGGCTTTCCATCTCTATCTGAAAAGTATAAAAATACAAATATTCGAAATAAATATTTTGTTCTTTTAGTTGCAGCATGAATGAAGGATTAATAAATTAGAGAATTAAAATGCAAAACAATACCTAATTTAAAAGATGAAAGATTCAGTAATTACTTATCAATGAATGTTTTTAAAACATTTTTTTAAATTAAAAATGAAAAACTGAATAGTAAACACAAGCATATATGGTATTTTTTCTTACTTAAATCCAATTGAGCTTTTCCATCCCGAACTAAAAATGCAAAATAAAACATATTTTCAACAGTATTAGCAAAACTGTCTGTGTCAATAATATAATCATAGTAACTGATGGGTTCTTCACCATTTTCCATATACTTTTCAGTTAAAACATCATGCAAGAGTTTGACAATTTCCTCTATTCCTTTCTCTTCTTTATCTAAACTGGTAACTCTTTCGGGCTCTTTCTTTTGAAGTTTTTCTTTTGGAGCTTTTACTCTTTCTTTCTTAGGCTTTGGTTCAGGCACTTTATTGAGGTCATATGTTCCATACACATAATTGTAGTCAGGTACTTGAGGTATTATATTACGGGCATCTTCTAAGAGTTTCAATAGATTATCTGGTTCAAATTCTTCACTGTCTTCTGCTTTAATACGTTGAATCTGTAAAAATGACACAACTTATACCTAAGGAATACTTAAGCATTTTATTGTATTAGCCAGTTTTGTCATAACTTTGTAAATAGTATCATTAAGTTTTAAGAAACTATCATCTTTAACAAAATACACTGCTTCATTATCACTATTTCTTTATCTCGTCAATACATTCCCCAGTAGCACAAGATATGGGCCTAATATTGGCATCATATAGGAAATATATTGAAATTAGGCCAAATATTTGGAAAATTTAACCAATACTGGTAATAATAATGGTACATAGATTCTTAAGACAAATTTAGGGGACCCGTATATTTTCTTTTTGCCAACTGGTCCCCTCTTTCGGAGTTACAGACCACTGAAATCTGCCCCTAAGAAGTTTTTTTTATATCTCAATACTATGTTGTACAAGAATCACTAAATTTGGTACAAAAGGGTTTTATAACATGTGGAATCTCACAATGTTAAGCTTTTTGGCGAGAAACCCCCTTAAGACACTTTTTCGTGGCACCCCTTGTCTTTGGAACCAGAAAAATTTGGTCGCAAATTTGATTTTTTTTTTTAAATTATTAGTTAGCTAGAAAGCCATTGAATTTAGAAACTTTTTTGTCTCTTGACATTTGTTTCCTAAAACGTAATGTTTTTAAGGAAAATGGTGAATCATGATGCATTCGATCACATTTTGACATTTTTCTCGAAAACATTGCGTTTTACGAAAAAAAGAATAAAGAGACACAAAGCTTCTAAATTTAATGGCTTTCTAGTGGACTGATAATTTTTAAGAAATTTAAATATGTGACCAAATTTTTTTGGCTCCAAAGACAAGGGGGCCCACGAAAAGGTGTTTCAAGGGGGTTCCCCGCTAAGAAACGTAGCACCATCAGATTTCGCATGTCATAAAACCCCTGTGTACCAAATTTAGTGATTCTCGTACAACAGGTTTCTGAGGTATAAAAAAAAAAGACTATTCTTAGGGGCGGACTTCAGGGGGCAGCAACTCCGAAAAAGGAGGCCACTTGGCAAAAATAAAAAATATGGGCCCCCTAAATTTGTCTTAAGAATATGTGACTAAATTTTGTTGCATGAATTTCGGGACACCCTGTATAGTTGCAATATACAATATACAACCAGTAGATTAATGTCGGTCCCAATTGCCTCCTTCATTTAGATGTAGTTACCCAAGTGTTTTTTGTGTATTTTGAGCTGCAGAACACGAATTTTTTGGGTAGAAGTTTGCCCGGATGTCGATAAGTTTTTTATTAACAAAAAAACTTGCAAAATACTGAGAACTTAGTTTTTGGCAAAATAAGTATTTTCTTGTTATTTGACCCATTTTAAGAAGAAAATGTCTCTTGCAATTTTTTTGTTAAACGCATAGTTTTCCAGATAAACGCCGTTAAAAACTCGAAAAATGCAATTTTTGCGATTTTCAATTGTTAATAACTTTTGATTGAATAGGTATTTTGTAATGCTGCTGACGGCGTTTGAAAGTTCATGTTAAATACTACAAGTTATGAGTAATTGCAGTGTGAAAATTTGTTTTTTCCACTGTTATTTGAAGCTATAAACAAACAGCGATTGAGCATTCAGAAGGGTGCGCCGCCATGTATGTAAGAGAGCGGTTGCCTTCTTACAGGCGTTTAATACACGATCTTGACGCGTACTCTTCATTTCTAGACCAAAGAAACGATGAAAACTGAACGAAACATTAACAATTTAATGAAAAATTGCAATATTACAATAATTAAAATTAAAATTTTTTTGACAAATAATGCAAAGATCTGATTTAATTAAGCTATTCATCTTGTAACATGAACGTTAATAATTCTACATCTTCAGTGCAATTTTGAAGCGCGACTACAAACAAATTTTAAAAATAAATGAAAATCGTTTAAAACAAAATGCATTAAAAAGGCGGGGAAAATTTGAAATATCAAAGATATAATGTTTGAATTCTAATTTGCTTTGTAAACATTATTATACGATTTATATGAAAAAAATTAGCGAAATTATATTAGTTTTATTTATAAACGATAATAAAAAGGTTTATACTTGTATTAAAAGTGTAACATCGTATAATTTAGGTGTTTTTATAATTATTATTTTATAAACTTGTATAATAATTTTAATTATTGTAATATTGCAAATTTTCATTAAATTGTTAATGTTTCGTTCAGTTTTCATCGTTTCTTTGGTCTAGAAATGAAGAGTACCTACGCGTCAAGTTCATGTATTAAACGCCTGTAAGAAGGCAACCGCTCTCTACATACATGGCGGCGCACCCTTCTGAACGCTCAATTGCTATTTGTTTATAGCTTTAAATAACAGTGGAAAAAACAAATTTTCACACTGCAATTACTCATAATTTGTAGTATTTAACGTGAACTTTCAAACGCCGTCAGCAGAATTACAAAATACCTATTCAATCAAAAGTTATTAACAATTGAAAATTGCAAAAATTGCATTTTTCGAGTTTCTAACGGCGTTTATCTCGAAAACTATGCATTTAACAAAAAAACTGCAAGTGACATTTTCTTCTTAAAATGGGTCAAATAACAAGAAAATACTTTATTTTGCCAAAAACTAAGTTCTCAGTATTTCGCGAGTTTTTTGTTAAAAAACTTATCGACATTCGGGCAAACTTCTACCCAAAAAATTCGTGTTCTGCAGCTCAAAATACACAAAAAACACTTGGGTAACTCCATCTAAATGAAGGAGGCAATTGGGACCCCCCTGGCTACAGGACTATATTGTCAACTAGTATTACAAAATCTGTTGTTTACAATTTGGCCAATATGTGGAAAAAATGTTTTTCCAATATATTTGTGCTGCTGGAGTTGTTTTACTTACCAACACAATTCATTCATGCCAAATATTGTCACCTCTTTTTCAGAAGCGTGAAAACTGTATTTTTTTTCAAAATCAATCATATTTTTTGCATTAACTGCATAATTTCTTTTTTACAATGTCCGTTCATGTCTGTGATTTGATTTCTTTTATTTATGTAACTACTAATATAGAGAAATCAAATTTTTAAAGTCAAATGCATATTCTATATTGACAATGTACTTTTCCTCATCTCTAACTTTATCTCACTTAATTCTGCAAATTTTTTATTGAATTTTTTTGTATTGTACCTAATTGTGTAGTTAGTCAACAAAAAGATGGCATAAGGCACCAAATAAATATTTGTCTATAGTAGTAGAAGTATGATCTTTTAGATCAGGGATGCACACACAGCTTTTTGTTAATTAGCTGGCACATATTACCACCATAAATACAGCAGTTACGAGCCGCCCCCTATAAACAATAGATAATACATTTTTTTTATTTTCCTTGCAATACAAACTTCAAAATTCGAAAGCTTAGTTGCTTATTTGTGGTAATCGAGAAACGTAATTTTTTTAAAGGATTTGACCATGCCAAATACAAAATGAGATAGATTTCATTTTATTGGATCCTTTTCTGGGGTGACCACGACTGAAGAATTCATCACAAAATCCGCTGATGTATTAAATGATAGCTGTCTGAAGATATGTGGGTATGCTGACAATCTAAACATCTCAATAAGAGACCAAGTCTACTAAATTTTACAAGATACTTCGAGAATGGAAAAGCTATCTGCTTGATCGATGCCATGTTAACAGTCAACTAAAAATCCATTGGAGCTTAATTTTCTTGTTGTTTTATAATGTAAATTAAATATGGATTCATTATTTTCCAAAAAGAGGCAACAGTCCAAAGTATGGAGTTTATACAAGGAGTGAAGTCTCTTATGGGCCGCACATACAAATTCCGATCCCATTTTATGGCCCAAAGCAAAGTTTAAGGCATCGCTGTTGTAGCGCTGATGCACTGAAGAGTCTAGTAACAAAAATGCGTTTACAACGTCAAACGCAATAATAAGTGGAAGGACTTATTTAATATTTATTAGGAAGTTAGTAAAAAATAAAAGTTACGCTTATATAAATAAACATTGTCATTTTACATTTCTTGCACATCTTTTTCATACTCTACTTAATTACATCAGCGCCACCAAATAAAGTGCTCTGTGACTGTGGTCAATACGCCTGCGGGCAGGTTTTAGGCTGTTGTACAATATTTGCTGCATTTGATACCAACAATTTCTTGCCCTTCCAAAATAAAAATAAATTGGTCATTGCAACTGATTATTTTGCCAATTTAGACAATACACATTACACTGAGGGCATCAGTTAGAAAGTTGGTCTAACTGCAAGGCGGATAAATTGAAAAATTAAAAAAAAAATCTTATTTTCATTGTTAGGTCGACAATAGTCCTTTTAAGGAAAAAAGGACTATGCATGGTTTACCTACTTTAGTAGGTATTTTTACTTACAATTCTATTTGTAAATTCACTTTGTTCGTAAGTTGACGTGAACACATCCACAGCTTCTATGCATTTTTTTAAAACACTACTAGCGGATGACAACACTAAACAATCTAATAACGTTTCGTCAGCATACTGCACTCTGTCGTCGATCTTCCACTCTGTGTCTAAATTATTTGCTTCTCGTATAACTTCCCCCAATTCATTTACTGTTTGTAATCCAACATCCTCAGTTTCTTCTGAAAAATTTAGTAGATATAGTAGTTAAATTACAAAATTAATGAAATAACATAAAAGAACAAACTCAGTGTTAACAATTATATTTTAATGTATCAATTATACAGGTATTTATTTTCATTATGAAATTAAGTAGATACTTACGTATTCCTTCAACTTTATTGAGTAAATTTCTATAAGAGAGTTTTCTCTGTTGCGGAGTTCTCCTCATTATTAAATAATCATTCTCTTGGTTTTCATCCTGAAAATAATCCATGCTTCATTGAAGTTATATATTAACCGAATAAACGGTAAAAAAAAGCTTAAATAAACTAATAAAATTATATATTTTATTTCGTACGCAATTGCCGCTAAAATCAAATTGAGGTTTGAGGTTACAATTAGTGATGGGAGATTTCGAGTGAAAAATCGAGTGGTACTCGATTATTGAGATCACTCGAGATATCTCGAGATGTTTACTCCCACCACTCGAGTGATTATTACCCTACGGTTGCACCCCAAAATGTTAGTGCATACTGCAAATAGTCACTGATTGCGTAACCTTTTTTTAGAATAAAACGAAAAAGTGGTTAGGTTTTGAAGTGCGTGAGCTTTTTTTTTTTTTTCAGCGGCGCACAAATATNAGGCCTGGACAGCCTTCGTAGGTGGGCCCCATCCGTCGTCTACCCCGACCGCAAATGCGGCCGGTGTAGGCGCTTTGTGGGACCTCCTTTTGTCCTGGCTGGGCCCCGCCGGCTAGGGCCCTTTCTTCTGGCGCTCGTCTTGCTTCGCCGGCTCGTCTGTGTAAACCCCGGGGATGGTGTCATGTTTATGTGTGGTATGGTTGGGTAGGATAGTGCGGCTATGCAGGGTGGGATGCGCTTTGCTAATGTGGCCCTTAGGCTAGCGCGGTAGGGGAGGGGTAAGGAGGGTATGGGGGTGTGTATGTGTGTGTGTCGTTGTCTTCGTTTCTTGATCCTGGCTGTCTCTGAAACAGAAAAGGTTAGCGGGCAGGGGGGGAGATGTCGTTGGGGTGGTCACCCAGGGGTCAAAAAGTTGGTGTCTAGTTCGGCCAAACTTCTTTAGTCAAACAATTCGCTGAATGGCCTTTAGTAACTGTATTAAAACCTACCCAATATTCCTAATCAGCTGATTGGGTTGAACAACGAAATATTTGTCCGCTGAACGACTTTGACGGTCCGACCTACGACCATTCGCTGAACACAGCCTAGCAAAGGTAATTTCGAAAACAATGTTGCCAATATTAAAAATTAAAATGTAATATTAAATTTATGACCAATGAAATCAATAAGGAAAAATAAGAAAAGAAACAAATAGATAATTAGATATTTTCTACAGGCCACAAACTGTTTTTACATTTTAAGATAACTAAATATATAAATTATATTCTCACGTAAAACTTTTATAAGGGTTTTACTTTACTTACCAATCACGGACACCTTTTCTGATTATTTTTGTTTTTTGTTATTTTGACGCTTGACGCTTGTGTCAAGATAACAATAATCTTCGAGTTTTATTTATATTTTATGCATAACTTTCTGCAATGCATTTGATGAGAGAGGTATAATCTAATCAATTTTATACATTCACTTAATCTAATGAACTGTACAGATTAATTTAATGATTTTAAATATACATTATACTTCGATAATCGTGGAACATATAGGTGTGACCTCTTGGAAGATGCTAATTATGAAAATTTGAAGATACTTAATATATTTATGAAGAAAAGTGTGTCGTCAGTTAACTATGTTTCCTTTTATTCTAAATAGTAGTAAAAGAAAAAAGAGGTTCTTCTGGCGTGTTAGTGTAATTAATGAATTTAAACAAAACTATGTGATTTTCTAGTATCTAATAAAATGTGGATGATATTACTTTCTCTGTGTGTTAGTGTTACGTTAGTGATGTCCCTGGTATTTTGCCTTTGTTGGAGGAAGAAACCCCCAAAGTAAGATTTTCAGATAACTGTGTTGCTTGATACTTAATGTGTGGTTCCTTAGAAATGAATGGCAAGGGCTTGATGGCATGGTTACTCAAAAAAATCCAGATGAAAATGTTAATCACCTTCCTTCTGCTGCATCATGTGTTGTTGATGGCCTAAATGCTAGTGGTGATTCATTAGATGCTAAAAGGTATATGTTATAATTAACACGATGTTTGAATTTAAAACCTGTTTAAATTTTTTTTAATAATACATTCTACATATTCAGTCCTAATAGATCCCCTAATAATAATACCTATTTAAAGTAGTCACTTAAACAGACCAAGATAAAGTGTCTAGAATGTTATATTTATACATGATACAGTTTTAATTTGATTATAATCAAATTATCACGATAATAATTTTCTTCAATGTATTTTAACCTCGTTCTTAACGTTTTTGCATTTATATGGTGAGAATACAACATAGAGTTCTGCATGTTACTGTTTGAATGCCTCTTTAATATAGTCAGTGGCATATACAGGGGGGACAAGGGGCCCACATTTTTTTTACAAAGGCTTTTTTTTAATTACCATTACCTAAGCCAATAACATAACATTAATAATAAACATTATTTTTCATTCTTTAAGTGTTTCCCTAATTACTTAATTATACACATCTAAAAATTAACGAAGAAATGATCTTTCTAAGCCTCAAGTCATGTGAAAATTTTCTTATTATAAATTCCTAGCGATTCTGACCAAGCTCAAGCGGTAAATTTTTTTGACATACCTATTTATTTTTAATTTAGCAAAATTTCTAAAAAGCAATTATGTTAATTATTTTTAATTCTCTCTCTGTTAACTAGGAATATAAAAATGAGAAATGCAGCAACCCTTGGCAGTCATGCATTACTGGCCAATTATTGTGTTATGTCTTCTCTTTCTCTCTCTGTCCTTTTTATCACATTAATGCCTTAGCTCTGTCTATTTTGTAGAACTGATATGTGTCACATCATTGTCGTTATTCGGTGAAGTGCATGTAAAGCGGTTTTTCCTGTGAATTGGAGAAGTATAGTGTGCTTCACTATAACGGAATGGGCTGAATTATTTAAACAAAACATCTGAGCCAAAAGCCGATAGTAGGCAGTATAAATCAAGGTATAAATATATACGAACTAATAATTAATTTAAGGTATTGTGAAAAAACTTAAAAGTATGTGATATACCTAATTGTAATACCTAAATGGCTAACATATTTGCAGAAGAGAGATTGTTTATTTTACAACTACAAACACACAACCATTTGTGCGACGAGTTCCTATCTTTTCCTATAACTCGATTTTAATGAAATACAGGCATGTATGCTAAAATACTTTCAAGAGCTACAAAAATATGAGGCAGTTTTCATAATTCAGACTGTATTATAAAATATGGTGACCAAATTATATAAAATACAGTAACAGAACAAGGAGCCGAGCAATATAAAATACCAATCATATCTACAATACTCAAACTTATGATCAGTTTTGGCTGTATGAATCCGTCAGTTGTTTACAGAAACAGTATGTCTTATTTGTTTATTTTTGCAAATAAAGTAGGTATAACAAATTAATAAAAAAAAGGTCGTATGAATGAAGATACTTATATTCGGTACTTAGTCTTATTGAGATACATTTGCACTGTTTTTGAGATAAATGGCAATCATGAATATAAATAATTACTGTTAGTGTCATAACATCAAATTATATTTATAAATAATTTATAAAGTAACATTTTAGCTTTGTTTTGGTTTACAATTTAACGAGTTCTATAACAATCTTCTCATGCACACTTTGAAAATACTGTTTCGTTCTTTTCAGAACCACTTCTAATAAGATAAATCCTGTTTTTATTTTTATTTCTTTCAGAATCAGTTTGTAATAGTTCTTCAGCTGTTGAAATAATTCTTGCATGAGCGTATGAGAGGAGATACTAGTTCTGAGTTCAGAGTTCTCAATATTTGCACATGCGCTTTTATGATTTGTCCTGGCAAAAGGAGTAGTTTTAAAATTGGGGAGTTATAATTTCGCAATAATATCAATATGGATTTTGTTTTAAAGATAAGAAATTGAAAAAATTTATATAATTTTACATCCTTTCTAAGAAATATTTTAAGAATTTAGGAGCCTACTTTAAACAGTTTATTAAGCGATGTAGAAGTCCTTACAATCGATTTTAATATTGGAAATATTACTGTATCATAAAAAAAATTAAATATCAGCAGAAAACATTGGTGCGTTGACTGACTGGCATTTTCCATTTTGAAAAATTCTGAATTAGTTCAGAATACAGTTTAATGCACATACAGTTCTGCGTCGGTTAGGAATTAGTTTCATACAGTTCTCGATTTTGGAATCAAAACAAAGCTTTTATTATTCAAATAGGTTCTGCCTAGTCTCTTTTGCAACTTGAACTTGAAATAAACCATATCACCTCATTAATTTTAGAGTAACGATGATGGGAACTTTTTTAAATTACCTTACCTACTTTGTGACACCAACAAAATACGGCGATAAGTGTAACTTATGATAATCCCCATACAAATAAATACACTCTTAATAAGGTTTTCTCTACTACTACTTACTTACAATATTCACTATTTACTTATTAGAATTATTGTTTTTATCTTGGTTTTGTTTTTTTATTGTTTATTGAAATTTGAAAAAGTAGGCACAGACAAATGTTTATTGACTTATAATAATATAATATATGTATTTATAATTCAGATTATACCTCGGATTATACAATACATTTTGGGGGAAAAATTGGTCGGGATATCTAATAATAGATAACCAAAATTCAAATTATCTAGACACTACTGTATTTAGATTATTCTTACAAAGATTTAAGCTCCTGGAGAATAAAAATGCAACACAGTATTATTAAAAATTTGTGGTTTATGTTGAACGGGATGTCCCGGGAATAGCTTGAAGAAATTAAATTGTGGAACTCTTGTTTAATTCGAGGAAAACTTTCCTGTGAATTTATGTTCTAAATGCCCTAGCTTTTAAGATACAGGGTGTTAAAAGTATCTAAAAATTTCACTATATTTTTTGTACAAAATAAAAGAAAAATATATTGAAGAATATTATATCCCAGTACAAAATACTGTCTTAAAAATTAAGAATCTTCAAGGAAATGTTTTTTGTTTATTTTTTTTTACTATAACCTCCTAACATTTTAAGATATTTTAATGAAATTTGGCATAGGGGTTTTTGGAATATGAATATGAATATAATTTTTTTTAATTAAAACAAAAAGGTCGCTAAAAATACTTTAACCGGAGCAGTTTTGTTTTTTTCCAAAAAATGTGTTTTTTGAAATATTGAATTTATTGTAAAAAAGTATACTTGTTGCATATTGTTAAAATAAATAGTTCCTGGGGTAAATGGATTTTAATATTTTACTGCAGCATTTGGAAGAATTCTAGTCTAGTAGGGCTTCATGATTTTGCTAAATTAAATAATTTTTACGATTTACACCAACGTATCTCCATTAAAAAATGTTAGATATATCTCTGTGAATATTGTTTTGTGGTACTTCATTCAGAAGGTTGCATCACACTAGACAAAGTTTCTTGTAGTTGTAAATATTTATGTAAATTATAAAAAATGTTTAATTTAGGTGCCAATTTAAGAAAAGTTCAATGGACTAGAATACCCCCAAATTTATTGAATTAATGTATTTTAGCAATGTGCAACAAGTACCTATGTCTTTTTAAAATAAAGTGACTATCAAAAAGTATTTGCAATTTTTGGAAACCTTTGCCAATAAGAAAAACAAAAGGCTGTTTAAGGTGTTCTTAGGAATCTTTATGGTTTAGGTAAAAAATAAGCCCATATTTTTAGAATTTAAGTCCTATGTCAATATTCATTGAAATATTTCAAAAAGTGACTGAGTTGTCGTAAACAATTAACAAACATTTCTTTGATGGCCCGTAACTTTTTAAGGTAGCATTTTGGTACTTACTGAGACATATTTGGTTAGTTGCTTTGTTTTGGTCTGAGGAAGCTTTGCTAAAAAAATTTGACACGCATATGTTTCTGAAAATGTGCTACATTGTTCTGCAAGTGTTTGTTGACTTTTCCAAAGAGACTAACTTGCTGTTAATTACAGAAAAATAATATTTTATTTTGTTACTACGAGTCTTGTTCTTCTTTAATATTTGATGAACTTTTGTCTGGCTCTTCAAAGATAATTCTATACCTACCTACTTAGTTCATATTTTTTTTTGTAATTGCTGCTGTTATTATGTCTGATGTTTTATTTACTTATCAGTATAGTACCTACTTACAGCGAAGTTTAAAATACAACTAAAATATCTAATATTATCTGTAAAAACCATTTTGTTATCACAGAGTATTGTCTAAATGTTAATTTAAAAAATTGAATTAGAAGGTAAGCCATTTTATGAGTCAGATTTATGTAAGTACTTCAAACTTGATGGATATTGACAGTTTAATCTTTTAATTGTTTTGTATCACACATTTAGTCTAAATTGAAATTAATCAAGGAGCTAAAAGAAATGTTGGAAAAAATAAAAAAATGTGGTTATCATATTTAAAGATTTAAAGAACAATGAAATCAATTTTCAAAGTTGTTTTCGTTTGTGGAATCAAAGTTCAACTGATTACCTAAAATTATGTTTAAGATCGTGTTTATTGCTTCTGTTTTGATTTATTGGCTTTTTTATGTTTTTATGCTGCTTGTTTTTACTGCAATAATGGGTGAAATTTGATTTAAAATGTTCAATTTATTCTTTTCTAATAAAATTAGTACCAAATTAATTAATATTAAATAATGTCAGAAAAGCCAAAGAATAAGGGAATATATTACTTGTAGAATTTTCCAAAAATTTCCTGGTTTTTATAAAAATAGATATTTTACCTATTTAATAGTAACATACTCATTATTTCTTATTCTTAATTTTGCTGAATAATTAAATCTTTTCAAATTTCCTATTGTTAATATCGAGGTTAATATGAATATGTAAAAAACGTAGGTACTATCTATATTTACATATATTTTTTATGGTGTTTTGTGTAATGATTTATCGAGGGGGAAACCGCTGACTAAAATTTGTACACTAAAATACTCATTTTGGTAAATAATGCTCACTATTACTCAAATATTACTCACTATTGCTAGGATATTACTCATATTACTTGAATATTACTCATATTACTCAACTATTACTCATATTACCCAAATATTACTCATATTAGACAAGTATTACTCACATTACTCAAGCATGACTCAGTTTACGCAAATATTATTGGTATTTCTCAAGTATTAATTGTCGCTTACTATGTTAGTGGGGTACAATCGCACCATTCAATAAAGGAGAAAGGCTTGAAAAAAGGTAATGGTAAATAAACAGCGAATACAAACTGTAGCACAAATTTTTGTTTATTTGTATACAATTCAATATGGTTTACAAAAAAACAAAATAACAAATATTGCATCTTAGGACTAAACAACAACATGAACTAAATTAAAATGCAGCTAGGAGTAAAAAAACTAAACTTGGAAATAAATGTAGGTATCTATAATAAATTTAATCTTCTTTTTGGAATATTCAAACTGTCAATTCTGTTTAATTCGAAAGGGCCACTTCCACTAAGTTCAACTGGACCATATGTTTCCATTCGTTTTTATCACTTTTATTTTTCGCCCACGTTTTTAAAATTCTTAATATGAAGGCATTCTCACTCAAATTTGGTGTTCTTGAATCCACCGAAGACGACTCTGACCGAAACTCTGACCGAGACTCTGACATTGTTTCAACTCGACCTTTGCTCAAAAATTCCGATTCTCGGCTCAAGAACTGATCTCACAGCTCACAGACTGGTGTGCTTTTTTGAAATAGTTTGACCATAACCGCTTACCATTTTAAAGAGTTTCGGATGATTGGTATAGGGTCCATAGTATTTAGGGTAGTCTTCGAAGTAGTCTTCTTTTTCGATAATATCTGGTAAATCATTTCTAGCAGAGCTTTCAATTTCGTTGAAGGAGTTGTCGTCAATTTTTGAAATTACAGATCCTTGATCATAACCATTTATAACCAGTAGATGTTTTACCATTTCAGGAATCTTCAAATTTAAAGCTGTTTCAACGTTAGAAAAAAGTCCAGTCTCGGTATCAGCCATCTAAAAAAATATCTACCTAAGTATATGTAGAAAGTAATTGTTAAAGTTAATGTTAAAACACATAAAATAGTGCTTAACTCACTAGTTTTTTAAGTTTTTTAAATAATTAAATCAAATATTTAACAACATAAATATTGAAACTACCTGTAGTTAAATAACTAGAAGGTGAAACATCAGTTAATTTTACTGTAAAAAAAAGTCCAAATGTTCTACATAATCTTAAATAATTTGAAAATGATACGTTATAGACAAAAATAACAAGAACAGTATTCTTTTCTTATTGAAATATATAATTCAAAAATATTATTTGATTTGCAAAATATTCAGTGGCTTAGATTTTCAATTAAAATTTATGTGCCAGTACTTCCGTATCTCCGCCACTGGTTTATGTGACTTGTCATAGTGGCCTCCGAATTATAGAAGATACGTACCAAATTCAAAAAATTTTTAAACAGTGATTTAGAATTAAATGAAATGACATATAGTCCGGTCAAATTAGACCAAAAAATAAGAGTGAAGGTACATAAATTTACAACAAGCTGAAAGTGAGTAAAGTTGTTCAAAACATAATTAAAAATAATATATTAAAATTCTTCATCGTTCCGGTACTTGGAAAAAAATTTATTCGAGGTCAAAGGTCAAAAAAAACGAGCTTTTTGCGATTTTCAGCTAAACGGTAAGTTTTATCATAAAAAGACAAAAATTATAGATCATAAAATTATCTATAAAAAATGTATCAATACTTTTTTCCTAAGAGCCACCGTTTCTGAGATATAACGATTCAAAAAGTTGTAAAAGTTGTAATCGTCATAATATGCATAAATACGCCACTGTAACTGTAAAAAGGGATGCAGTGCTAAATGTGGTTGCAAAAAAGTTGGACTGTTGTGTTCTCTGGCATGTACAAATTGTCAAGGCCGGTTGTGTTCTAATGTTGAATCACCAATAGTAGAGGATTCGTTTGATACCAACGAAGAGACATGCGATACATCACTATTGACGCAATTTACTTACACCCAGAAAGAAGAAGAAGAAGAAGATCAAGAAGAAGTATTTGAATGTTATGAATCAGACGAATAAATTCCTCTACTTTTTTTTTTTAATTTCCATCGCTTTTATCATTTCCAACCCTTGCTAATATCTGTTATTATGCAATAGTTTCAAACTAAACAGAATCACAACAGACCTGTGGAATAGGTCTACTGGGGTAGTACACTACCTCATAGGTGGCGTGGAAACGTGTGCATATTATGATTACAACTTTTACAACTTTTTGAATCGTTATATCTCAGAAACGCTGGCCCTTAGGAAAAAAAGTATTGATACATTTTTTATAGATAATTTTATAAACAATTTTTGATAAAACTTACCGTTTAGCTGAAAATCGCGAAAAACCCATTTTTCTGATCTTTGACCTCGAGTAAATTTTTTTCCAAGTACAGGAACTATGAGGAATTTTAATATGTTATTTTTAATTATGTTTTAACTTTAACTCATTTTCAACTTGTTGTAAATTTATGTATCTTTGAATGTCTAGATTGACCGGACTAATAATTATTTTCTTAAAATTCCAATAGGTACTCTGTATCTCAGAAACGAGGCATTTTCGGATACATGTTCATAGGAACTTTTTTTTCTTATTTTGGTCAGCACTATATATTGTCAATATGTTGTTTTTACCATATTTTTCAACACCTTGTATAACTAACAGATTTTAAAATTTCTAGTTTTAAATTATATCAATATATTCCTATTTTAGCATACCAATATATCATCCATCTTAATTACAACTTACCTTAGTTGTAAATCACAAACACTAATCACAAGAACAATAATTATACATAAATCAGTGCAACACTTGTACCTCCATGTCACGGTAAAGTTACATATCGCTAAAGGTCGAGGCTATAACTAGATGGCATGCGCGCGCTGCTGTTATGTTGCGTATATGAGTCACGTAATACTCAACTATTATTCCGAATTACTCAACTATTACTCCGAATTACTCGAGTATTACTCAGAATTACTCAATTATTACTCAGTATCAACCATTACTCATTAGTACTCTGTATTACTCGGTATTACTCAATATTACTCAAGCTTGTACACCAAATTACTCCTGCGGTTTCCCTCTTGTGATTTATGGTGCCATTTCACCCCTCCACCAAAATTTAAAATTCATGGTTTATTACACATTTATTACAAATTTAAAGTACCAAATGGTTTATTTTGAAGCTACACTAGTCATATGTATTTTTTTATCTACTTAAGATAGAGAACTCATTTTTGGATGAGAATTTATTACAAATAAATTACATACAACTAATCCTTTATAAAAGAAATCAACAATCGAATCTTAGGGGGTGAAAACCACCCCAAGCTTTTGTTTTAATATCATATACAAGACGTCAAAATTTGCCTGAAGTTATTAAAATTACATCATGTTTATTTTTATGTTTGCTACAAAAATAATTCAATTCAAATCATTTTGCTTGTTAACTGAACATGAATTTACTAATGTAATAAATGATGTAATAAATAATGTGGGAAAATGACCACACAACTATACTTTAAGTGAATGTGACTATCTAAAATATTATTTGCTATAGGGCAAACCTAGGTTAGTATTTATAGATCAAATGGGGTATCTTCAACACTGTCAAAATGCTGGGCTACGCTAATAAAATATTGTAGATCTGGACCTATTCAATTAAATTAATTTGAGTTTATTAATTCCAGTAGGTACATGAAGATACAAAATTACAGTTAAAAAAAGTACAGTTTTATGAAAAAATACAAAGTTATAAAAAGAAACACAGATTGTATCAATTGTAATATGCAATAGGTCATAACTAAACCTGACTTTTCTAATAAATTAAATAAGGTGTATTGATAGAAATTATGTTAATTTATTTTTGGGTAACAATACTGCTATTCTTCAAGCACGTTTGACATTCTAAAGTACTATATGTGTTGTAGGCTAATTGCAATTTCAGTCTTTTTATAAAATGCCTAAGCATTTTATAAATGACTAGGCAAATTGTAAAATGATATTTAAATACAATTTTTTTACAATTTGACTCAAAACTTTAAGCGTTTTACAAAACACCGAATAGCTACAAGATTTATTGTAAAATGAACACAAAAGCCTATATTTTTACATTGCCCCTAGAATAAACTGAACATATTCGGGTATATTATAATGAAACTACTTTTGAGTTAGGCAAATTTTAAGGCACACGCTAGGTTAGTTTTTTTCTTCATGTTATGTGTTTGTACCGTGGTATGACTTTAGCAGTATTGTTTTGCTATTTTCACTTCAAAAACTAGGGTTCCAATATGTTAGAGAAGATCCAGAATGGAGCTTGTTCAAATAAGTAACAATACATAAACTTTGCAGATTAAAAAAATCAAATGTAAGAATTAGCATTTATTTTTTTTATGTCACATTATATAGAATAAAAAAATACTATTTATTTGTACGCAATATTTCATGAAATGACAAATTGATTTTCAGAAATTTACAAAACGACTGGAGAAAGTCAGTCATATTTTAAAGAAAATGAAAACTAGAAAGGCAGGCATTGATATTTCATGAAATGACGAATTGATTTTCAGAAGTTTACAAAACGACTGGAGAAAGTCAGTCATATTTTAAAGAAAATGAAAATTAGGATGCGTTTACAATAACACTTATAGCTATTCGACGTTTTTTAAAATACCTAACATTTTCAGTCAAATCATAAACAAATCGTATTTACACATCATATTACAATTTACCCAGTCACTTATAAGACGCCTAGGCATTTTATAAAAAGACTGAATTTGCAATTAGCCTGCGACATATACAATAGAGCAAACTTTGGATTGTCTTTACTATTTATAGGTTAAAGGGTATTTTCGACGTTGTATGATCACCCTGTAGAAGTTTCGGGATAGTGGGCTGAGGTAGCAAAATATAAATCTAGAGAGGACATGGATATTCTCGTAGCTTCATGAAAGATATAATTCATAATATAGAATGGGGCACATCTGCGCTTGAATTTACTAATTAATAATTTGAAATAAATTGTGTTGATTCATTCTTCAGTGAGGCTGGTGTATTTTTTTTTAATTAACTGATTGTCATGACATATTATTTGTGTTTCTATCGCTTTGTGTCATGTGTCATCTGTTTAATACTTTTCCACACTTTGCTTGGTGTATGATAAAAAAAAATCTTTTTATAAAGTTGATAAGTCAAAATTAAATATATACTAGTTTACACAGGGTGTAATCCAACTGTGTGAAAAATATTTTAGATGATAAATTGGGCTATTTAAAAAAATACGAAACAGAGCCATTTTCAGGAACTGCGTCAAGATTGTAGAAAAACGCTCAGACCCGTCGATTTTAGATTAAAGGGGGACATTATTTGCTGGTATTTTTGACTCTGCCACTTTCACCCCCTAAGTAAGCATCACCCCAAAATATTTAAATGGCATTGGGGGTTGAGTAATATTTCTTTTGAAAGCTCTTAAATTCTCTTTACAACAGACTTTAAATTTTATAATTCTGCCCAATACTTATTAAGAATTTTGATTTTAAAGTTGAAATTTATGTACAAACAATTAGTAACAGTAAAAATGTCAGTCATTCGAGTTAAATTTAGTATTTCTTGCGTTACATTGGTTTTTGGCAATTTGTTATCACTTTCGTAAAAAAAAAAAACAAAAAAAACAGAAATGAATGCTATACACACACAATGAACATAAAATTAGTGGATTCCAAATTATTTACTCGTATTATTTGGAAGCGTTGGTTGGTAGTTTATTTAATTGTGTTTTTGAAAATTAAACACTATGGTTTATTCCATTGCGGAAAGGGTAGATATCATTTCGCTTTACTTTATGAACAATAAATGTGCAAATAGAACAGCTCAGCTATTTAATGAACAACATCAAGATCGACATGTCAGGAGGAAGTATGTTCTAGAGTTAGTAAAAAAATTTCAAGAGACAGGGAACGTAGCCAATAAAAAATGAGAAATTGAAAAACCTATAGTTAATGAAGCTAGTGAAGTTGCAGTTTTGAGGCAAGTTCATCTTGATCCTACATTAAGTATGAGGCAGCTGGCATCTGTGTCTGGGATCAATCGAACTAGCATACAAACCATTTTGAAGAAGAATAAATTCCATCCATACAAAATACATTTAGTCCAGGAACTTCATGAGGATGATTATGACCGCCGTTTGCAATTTTGCGAAATAATGAGTATGTATGGGCTGGAATTTTCGGTGACCGGCTGGTGGGTCCTTTTTTTCTACCTGGTAATTTGACTGACCAAATGTATTTGCAATTACTGGAAGACACTATTGACCCTGCCTTGACTGGTATTATTGAAAATGTTCCAGAGTATGATGAAGATCATTTGATTTTTCAACAGGACGGTGCTGCTCCGCATTATGTGTTAATTGTCCGTTAGTATTTGGACCAACGTTTTCTACGGAATTGGATTGGGAGAAGAGGCAGCATTGAGTGGCCTCCACGATGACCCGATTTATTGCCCCTTGATTTCTTTTTGTGTGGGTACCTAAAAAGTAAAATCTATAAAACACAGCCCCAGCGTCGCTGGAAGATTTGCGTCAAAGAATCGTCGACGAATGCCGTCGAATCACTCCGGAAATGCTTCGGAATGTGCGCGAACGTTTTGAACAAAATCTTTATTCTTCTATGAAAGCGGGCTGTCATCAGTTTGAACATTTTATCAACTAAGTAGTAAGTAAGCAACTAAACATAATTTAAATTTTAAAATGTATATTTTTTTCAAAGTATTGAGCTGAATTATAAGTCTGTTGTAAAGAGAATTGTAACAGCTTTCAAAAGAAATATTACTCAACCCCCAATGCCATTAAAATATTTTGGGGTGATGCTTACCCTTGCTTGGGAGTGAAAGTGGCGGAGTCAAAAATACCAACAAAGAATGTCCCCTTTTAATCTAAAATCGACGGGTCTGAGCGTTTTTCTACAATCTTAACACAGTTCCTGAAAATGGCTCTGTTTCGTTTTCATTTGGCCACCCTGTATATATGTGTATGTGAACCAAAACTATGTAATTTTCAAAATATAGAGTGACTAACACATCACAAAAAATATCAAAATCACGCAACTATCCTGAACGATATTTTTCAGTTTATAAAATTTGTTCTCGGAGGCAAACTGCTAGGCCATTATTTCCTACAAGATCCTGGCATTGCTGAGAAATATATATTTATATAATGGTTCCTAAATATTGCAAGGAAGGGAATTACTACAGCTTTACGATCATTACTAAGACATTAGCCGGCAGGCATTAATTGTAAATTAATATAGGTATTGTATGTAAGGGAAGAAATTTATGGATATCAAATGCAAAAATGCAAATTAAAGTTCACAGTTTGGACTCGGAGTTTGCCCCTTGATCTATGCTAATGATTTAAAAGGCAAAATTTCAGTGAGTTTGTGGCAACGTGTATTTAAATAAAAATTATTGCAAAGTAGTTTTGAATATAGCTGTTATTGTGCATGTGGTCAGTAATATCTCAATTATTATGGAAATCAAAACTGTTTTAACTGTTTAATTTAATATTTGTAGAAATGCAGTCACTAATACTAGAAGAAGTTTACCTGATATCCCATCCGAACAAGGGGCTACTGTAAATTGGGAACCTGCTGGAGATAATTCTTCTGAACATTACGCTACAGTGGGACAATACCAGAATGCAGGTATATTTTTCATAAAATATTACCATTTTTCAAATTTACATTTCAAAATACATCGATTAAATGAATAAATCTTCGTCATGAAAATTGTGAAATATTAGAAAAGAGAAATAATATTGATGTATAATTGATCTTTATAGCAAAAAGACATACCTTAACGAACGGCATTGAGTCCCGACCCAGCATATCCCAGCACAGTTCAATAAGTCAAGCCGATGATACCTTTTCACCATATGAGAAGGTTAAATATGATAAAATAAAATCAAAGGAACACCCTTACGCACAGCTTCAACCCTCGACAGTAAGACCGACTGTGCATGAAGAAAATCAGTCGACCTCAGAAGAACGGGTTAATTTGTTGAGGTAATACCCATTAATAATTGTAATATACAGGGTGTAACATGCTCGGGCAAACTATAATGGTGGGTTCTACATCACAACTCGGATGAATTCGACTTCACAAATTAATAAAAAAAGAATTTCTACAATTATATGTCCAACCAAATTGATTTTTGGGGTACAGGGTGCTCAGAATTAATAAAAATATAAAATATTACAAGTTGCATAAGACAATTGAGGAAAACTGCATACATTTTAGTTTATTGATGGATAACTTAAATTATCATTATCTAAATAATAATATGACACTTTTAGCAATAATTACATATACACGCTATGACATTTTGCCATTTATATTGAAAACAGGGCACCCTAGCGACATGCGGCGCGAACATATTTTTTGAAGTATTTGGTATTATAATAGTGAGTCCAGTTTGAAATATGTTGGAATTAAAAAAATTGTTTCATATAGAGGTGTGAGTAGTCAAATACTAAAGCCACTTACCAAATTTGCTAACCATAAACGAAGCATTTCTAGACATATGTTTATAGAAACCTCCTTTGTTAATTTGTGACTTAGAATATTTTATTTAAGTTTGAAAAAGAACTTTAGATACAGAGTGTATAAGCAATATAAGCAATAACAACAAAATTTTATAAGTGACCTTTTTACTAAAAGTAATAAAACAAGTTTGTATGAACCTAGTTCGTTTATCCTGATTCGTTTTATACATTATTTCACATTCAGTACATTTATCACTTGGGGACGGAGAGAATTTATGCTTCGAAATAATCTACAGAGTGACTTTTTTAGGAGCCGTCACATTTCTAGCTCTCAAATTTTTGTGTTGCGGTGACATTGATTATTCTCTGGAGAACAAGACAGATTCTCTATTTTATCCTCTATTTCTTTTTATATTATTTAAGATAAGTTTTTTTTATTTTTGGTCAGAAAATCTCCTGTACAATTTTCTTGGTGGAATATTAGCTGATTTACTTCTAGTTTTTTATATTTACTA
Organism: Anoplophora glabripennis; assembly: GCF_000390285.2. Taxonomy (NCBI): domain Eukaryota; kingdom Metazoa; phylum Arthropoda; class Insecta; order Coleoptera; family Cerambycidae; genus Anoplophora; species Anoplophora glabripennis. Next base: position 90,980 of record NW_019416250.1, read on the forward strand.
TATTAAAATTTATGTTTATTATATAAAATACTCTGCGAAACTTTAATGGTGTACTCTACGACACAAATCAATAAACCTCTGTCGGAAACTATATTTTTTGAGATTCAGGGTGTTGCAATAAAAAGAAATTGCGTTTAAATATTTTAATGTGTTTGACATAAATTTATAAAAGTAAAGCTAATAATTGAACTAATTAATCGTAGCCAACAATTTGCTGAATTGGTATATACAAATTTGTCAAACAACAGTGCTAAAATATTTCTGCCACTGGTCTGCAGCTTTACCATCCCAGCAAATTTTTGTCCATAATTATTCAAGTCATTAGTCCAAGTTTTACAAATCTAGGTCAAACATTGTAAGTGATATTTCAGTAAATATTCTTTTTTTTTTTTCAAATTTTAACACTGTGTCTTGAACATGAAATGTTTTCGGACATGTTTATAATAACTCTATAGAATCCACCATTAAAGTTTGGCAAATTATATCATTAACACTCTGTATTATTAATAAACTATTATAATCAGCTTAATGTTAAAATCCCCTATTTATATTTGACACAAATTAAAATTTAATATCTACGTTTTCTAACTATTCTTATTATTTTATTCTTTTGACAATATTCATTGTATTTATTTCTTTTCTTATCAGTAAATTATGATTTTCTCTTCTATGTATTTTTACTTACTGTAATTATTATTTTTTTATATTCTAGATATTTTTTACTCTATATTATGGCTTTTACTTATAAACTATTAAAATCTTAAAACCACTACATATTTCTATTAAACTCTTGTAATTGGATTTTGCTCCTGCTGGACTTTATACTGTAAAGAGAAAGGGCGATAGTTTGGGTACTCGCTNGCTGAATTGGTATATACAAATTTGTCAAACAACAGTGCTAAAATATTTCTGCCACTGGTCTGCAGCTTTACCATCCCAGCAAATTTTTGTCCATAATTATTCAAGTCATTAGTCCAAGTTTTACAAATCTAGGTCAAACATTGTAAGTGATATTTCAGTAAATATTCTTTTTTTTTTTTCAAATTTTAACACTGTGTCTTGAACATGAAATGTTTTCGGACATGTTTATAATAACTCTATAGAATCCACCATTAAAGTTTGGCAAATTATATCATTAACACTCTGTATTATTAATAAACTATTATAATCAGCTTAATGTTAAAATCCCCTATTTATATTTGACACAAATTAAAATTTAATATCTACGTTTTCTAACTATTCTTATTATTTTATTCTTTTGACAATATTCATTGTATTTATTTCTTTTCTTATCAGTAAATTATGATTTTCTCTTCTATGTATTTTTACTTACTGTAATTATTATTTTTTTATATTCTAGATATTTTTTACTCTATATTATGGCTTTTACTTATAAACTATTAAAATCTTAAAACCACTACATATTTCTATTAAACTCTTGTAATTGGATTTTGCTCCTGCTGGACTTTATACTGTAAAGAGAAAGGGCGATAGTTTGGGTACTCGCTCTCTTTCTCTCTCTTAATTTTATTTGAATATCACCAGGGAGTTGTGTTAGCCAATCACGCGTATGCACTAGAGAGAAAAATAGTGTCCAAACTAACTCTTTCTCTCTCCGTCACTCGTCTACACTGTCGCCGTAAGTGTGCTTCATCTATGTTGTATATGTTCTAAGGTTACTGTGTATTGGATTATAGAAAATGTTTGGATTTTTTTAATATCTGCTCGATTTTGAGTCAGTACAGACATGTCTGTAAAAAAATTACAAACATAATCAATTTTTAGGGTGGAAGGAGCAGGTACATCTAGTGAACCTTCTGCACCGCCTAGATCTCGGAGGTCGTCCTCGCATAGTGCTGGTGGGCTTGATATCCCTGCTGCATCGGCTGTAGCAGGTGTTTTAGCAGCTAGTCCGGAATTGCCTTATATGACCCCTCCGGTCACCCAGGCAAATTTTAGTGGAGATTCACAAGACTCTTCAAGTAAGTGTAAAATTTATTATGTGTTGTTTTCGAAGGTAGAGTGTTTGTTTGGAAAAATTTACATTTGTTTTGTTGTTTAAATCGTTTTAATTTGTATTTTGTTGGAATGTGTTTGATAGATAATATAATTTTTTTTTATATCCATCAAATATTGAGTACTCTCCGTTTTCAGAGGGTTATACCAGTATTAGTGTTAGAGAGCCTTTGGCAAATATAATTGCACAGACGAAACAAATGAATAAGAATAAGAGAGAACTGGATCCTCATTATTCTACAGTTTCGGATGACTCGGGTAAGTTTCTGCTGGCTTTTATTAGATTGGAAATTAAAGAATTTTCATTACTATTACTAATTTCTTGTTTAACACGTTGACTGAGGCAGACACAATGTACTTTGTTCGTAACTGCGATACATGCCCCTGGGGATATGTAATAAAACTTTTTTTGTATGTGGTTTATACACCCTGGGGTATGTAAGTTTTTTTACATTTGATCTTCCATAAAATAAAAAAATATCACAATTATTGCTATAAACAGGTATGAATCTAGATCTGTACACATTGAGAAATGAACAAATAGACAAAAGATATATATTCAAAACAAAAACTTTTTGTTTGCGGGAACTTTAAATTTTAAAAATTTAATAATTAATAACGCTCTTTCGAGTAATATTTCTTTGACGAATCATTAAGAAGCTCAATGTCATTGGTTGCTAGCTTAACCTAACATATGTTAATCATAGAAGTAGCCAGTTCAGAATTATCTTGTGTTTGCTACTACACTAGGAAAACTGTTTGACATATCTTCTGATGACGATGGTACACAGCATCTATCTTTTACAGTATCTTGACTGCTGAACTAATTATCAACATCTTTGCTATAGACCTTTTTAGTAGTGACGTCACATACGCCAAATAATAGGCAACCCCATAGTGCACATTGTCATGTAAAATTTCCCAATATTTTCACTAGATCGATTTTCAATCTTATGTACTTTGGACATAAGTGCCAAAAAAATGACTTCTTTGTCATGACCTTAAATATTGCAATATTCTGGCAATATTAGAAATATTTAAGAAGTTTCAAACCCCATGTGACAAACTATTAGAATTATAGAATTTATATATTTAAATTTATAGAATATTGACTTTTATAGTAATTAATAAATTAAAATCGTATCAATGTTACTGAGCATGGGCATTAAAGATAATTTTATGTAAACGAAGTAGCCTCGCAACAGGATATCATTCAAGGAAAGTTTGGTTATGGTTAAGAGTACGTCTATAATAAACCACTTGAAGAAAAAAACACTTTATAAACACACTGAGACAGTACAACACCAAGAAAAACAATAACAATACTTAGTAGAACTAGAAAATGCCCATATTAAACAAAACAAGAGAAAATACTCTAATGATGACAGCGATAACATATCAACAGGAGCTCACCTGCGTATGAGGTTATTCTTTCCGAGCATGAGCATTAAGAATAACACAGCTAATGTTAAATTTTTTCTTTATTTAAATTTAGGAATATTCTTTTATATCGTTTTTTGTATTTTTTGTAAGTTTTAAGCACATTAGTGTATCTATTTTACAAAACACATGTTGGTTGTTCTTAAATACTTCCAAATCTTTGTAAAAATAAATTAATTTGAAGTTGTTCATTTTTATAGTAGGTATCTATGTAAATAGGACACAAGGGTCAGATTCGGTCTGTACAATTTCAACTATGACAATTTGTTGCTGGTTGTGACGTCACACTAAAAGAGTATTACTAACATTACTGTTTACTATAGGATTTATTTCTTCACAATTTTTATCCACCTATACATTATCTTATGTTCTGTTATTACCTTCTGTTTCATCCGTCTTTTTCCAGCAAGTCCTTAATATTTTCAGTTAGACATTGCAGTTTCTGTTCCAGTACACTTTCTACTTTGAACATTATTATTATTATTTTTTAAATAACTGAACACTATAAATTACAGATAAGAAGCATTTCAGAATTACAATCTAACATAAACTCCTTGCTGTCACAATAACATATGCCTTCTGTGATTCGTGCTTACTAGTGTTTCTCCTATGTACGCAGGTACCTTCCGCAAAATATATTAGAAATGCCATTATTGAGATATTAAATTTTGGAAATTCGTTTTTGTTACATTTCAGCTTTGTTGGAATATTGAAAAAAGTGGAACACTTTCTCGTAGCAACTTTTTGCCTTCTATCGAATAGCATAATTAAATTTTATATGTAACGTTTCGTCTCTCCAGGACCATCATCAACCTCATTTTTTTAAAATACAACCCAGGAAATTTTATAACATTTTTTGTGAGCCATCATTACCCCCAATACTGCCTCAGCCAATGTATTTGTTTTTTGTTGTTTTGTTTCTTTATCTATTTTTTTTTTAATTTCTATGTTTATTTAATTATCGTACACCGTACACATTGTAACGTGTGATGGTAATAGTTTAAATAACTAGGTGGATTTCACAGGGTCTAACGACACTTAGAGTGTACAATAATTCAATAAACATAGAAACCTAAATAAAAAATTTGATATATTTGGAACGAATACATTGAAGATGAATTTTTCTAGACAAAACATCTGAATCTAGTTTAGGCTGAGGCAGTACAGTATTGGGGGTCATGAAGGCTTGCAAAAAAAGTAATAAAATTTCCAGAGTCGTATTTAAAAAAATAAAGTTGATGATGGTCCTGGAGAGACGAAACGTTAGATATAAAAATTGATTAGGTATACCATTCAATAGAGGGCAAAAAGTTGCCGTGAGAACGTGTTCTTCTTTCTTCAATATCATCTCAAACAAGGCAGATATGAAACAAAAACGGATTTCCAAAATTTCGTTTTTTTTTTAAATATTTCAAAAACTAATAATGTTAGCCTTAATTTTTTAGAAACATAATGTTGGCCTCCTGATTATGCAACTTTGCCCCCATTTAGGCTACTTTGTATCTCTTACCGTTTCTGAGATGCCTGTAATGGTAAGCGTATTTGTAACAGCCTGTATATAATAGATATTATAATAATATATATCACCGGATGTAGGCATCCCAGTTAACGTGTTTAATTTTTATAAAGGAAGTTTTACATTTTTATTTCATTGGAAATCTTCAACATACTATTAAAATGGAGGAATAATCACATCTAGGTATATTGGTTGCTTCAGAATTAGTAATTTTCATTACATTTGTATATCTTATGTTGCTAAGTTGGAAATGCCAACAATGGCCAGTAATATAAAAACAATGCAAATATTTCTGTAAATTGAAGTCGTAAATTTCAACTACACAGCTTCGAAAGCAAAGAGTTGTGGACTGTATTGAATTATGAAGAATAAGTGAAACACTCTTCCTTGGAAATATAAACTAAGGTTTATTGGTGCAGGTACAAATAAATGTTGCCAAATAAAACGTTAACATCCCAACATAGAATTAAATCAAATACAAGGAATTTTTGTTAGCGAGAGCATCACGAGAGCATCAACCTGCCTACATGCCTGCTCTAAGTGCTAAGTTATACTGACGCTCCCCAGCCACTCCCTCCTTGCCCTCTCGCCCCGTGATGCGGCACATGGCAGGACGACCACAAAAAATGACCTTAGCACAAAAATAAATCTGCCAATTTACACAGGGTCGTCCGCCATTCACTGGTCACTTCGAGTTGGGTCTCTCCAACAATTTCTCTATTATATGTCTTCACAATTAATCACAGAAACAAAAATTCATATGTTAAATATTTTAATATTACATAAATCGTATAAAAAAAATTACTCAAAAATAATAAACAACCCTTTTGTACATCAAAATAATAATAATCTACCCATTAAAAAATTGATTGTGAATACTATTTGAAGAATTATCCATCAAAATATGTTGATATTTAATTTAATGTTTGTAATTTAATTACTGTAGATGATGTCTACACCACTATACCGGATCCGAACAACCCTATTTATAATAGCGAAAGTGAAACATATGCTCGAATACCTTCTTTGCCGATAACAATCGAAGCAGAGGTCAATGCGCCACCCTCAACGTCACAAGAGGAGGAAGACGAAGTAGGCGATGAACTTTATTATGAGCCTGCGCCTCACCCTCCACCTCCCAGTGTTGACAGTTTAAAACATGTAACTGGACACGGTAGTCAGACTCACTCACATTCCAGACAAGGTACAATAAATGTTTATTATACACCCTTCATAAATGATTACAAGCCACGTGACCACCCAGGTTAGGCAACTTAACATTGTATGACTGGTACCTAAATATTACCATCAATATTAATGATTTTTTCACAATGAACCGTTATGTCTGTGCTCTAGATAATTCGATCACTGATTGGTTGAATAAAACTTAATGAAAAACTACATCAATCACAGCTAGTGCAACAGAATGTTGTATTTTAATGTAATCTTGATCTTATTGTTTTAATTTTTCCGAAATTTAATTGCCAACGTGAAGGAAATAAAATTACTGTTCAAAATAGAATTTTTGGTCACGTGCCTTGTAATCATTATAAAGACTGTATCCCAATATTCCAGAGGAACTACCGCAGATTCTTGAGATCAAAATAAGACTATGCAACTAAACTTACCTCTATCCAAAATGGCTTCATTCAGTCATTAGAGAATATTTGAAAAATGAAAAAAGTTTACTTTTTTCAAATGATTCTAAAAACATTCGGATAGCTTTTTTGGCATAATAACTAATTGTTTTTGTAGAAATGAGAAAAATAAGCAAATTTACCGCTATTTTTTTTGACAGTAGCTTTAGAACTGTAGTTCTTTTTACAAAAATAAAGACTTTTTTAAATTTTTTTCTTTTATACTCTGTATTTCTAAAAGTTTTTGCATAATTATAAAAAAGTGCAAAAGTTTACAATAATTTCATGTCACTATGGACATAAAATGCCGATAGGTAAGATCGCCATCTGAAACCCTCTACTGATAGAAATTGTTTGACGCAGTTTGAAATTTTGGTTTAATAAATTCTGCAGTGGCAGTAGCCACACAAAATCCCAACGTCTTTGCGTCATCACATGTACCGCTGGCAAAAAAATATTAAAGAATCATCACATAATTTATTTATTTATTTTTTATAATAAAGGTGCTTTTAACTAAATAGACCAACAAATCGTATATGTTTATCTATGTGGCATAAATAAAACATAAATTGAGGAGTGATTAACATTTTGATTAATAATTACCGGCCAACAAAAAAAAAAGTTATGTGAACTTTACATGCGGCATATGATTTCCTGGGCTNTAGTGCAACAGAATGTTGTATTTTAATGTAATCTTGATCTTATTGTTTTAATTTTTCCGAAATTTAATTGCCAACGTGAAGGAAATAAAATTACTGTTCAAAATAGAATTTTTGGTCACGTGCCTTGTAATCATTATAAAGACTGTATCCCAATATTCCAGAGGAACTACCACAGATTCTTGAGATCAAAATAAGACTATGCAACTAAACTTACCTCTATCCAAAATGGCTTCATTCAGTCATTAGAGAATATTGGATTAGAAAAAAGAAAAAAGTTTACTTTTTTCAAATGATTCTAAAAACATTCGGATAGATGCTTTTTTGGCATAATAACTAATTGTTTTTGTAGAAATGAGAAAAATAAGCAAATTTACCGCTATTTTTTTTGACAGTAGCTTTAGAACTGTAGTTCTTTTTACAAAAATAAAGACTTTTTTAAATTTTTTTCTTTTATACTCTGTATTTCTAAAAGTTTTTGCATAATTATAAAAAAGTGCAAAAGTTTACAATAATTTCATGTCACTATGGACATAAAATGCCGATAGGTAAGATCGCCATCTGAAACCCTCTACTGATAGAAATTGTTTGACGCAGTTTGAAATTTTGGTTTAATAAATTCTGCAGTGGCAGTAGCCACACAAAATCCCAACGTCTTTGCGTCATCACATGTACCGCTGGCAAAAAAATATTAAAGAATCATCACATAATTTATTTATTTATTTTTTATAATAAAGGTGCTTTTAACTAAATAGACCAACAAATCGTATATGTTTATCTATTTGGCATAAATAAAACATAAATTGAGGAGTGATTAACATTTTGATTAATAATTACCGGCCAACAAAAAAAAAAGTTATGTGAACTTTACATGCGGCATCTGGTTTCCCGTGTATTTTTGTCTCCTGAGCACGAATCCATAGTCTGTTTTGCTCCATCACCCTTTAGTTTTCCGTAAATCGCTGAACATCTTCAGAAATCTTCAGAAAAATGGAGAAATTGACACATGTTTTTCGACGTAATTTTACCTCTTGGATGGAGCAAATCTGACATTGGATTTGGATTCAGAAGGTAACAGTATGTCTGAAAACATATACCGCATGTCATTATCTCGGCACTTCTCAGATTTCGCCCTTTTTCTGAAGATCTTCAGCGAACACTAGACGGTTATTTTGACATCGGAATCGTATTCAGGATAGAAAATTTCGTCGAAATGTCAAGATCTCGTCATTTCCTAAATGTCTCCATTTTACTGAAGATTTTTAGCTATTTTCTGAAGGTATTCAACGATTTACAGGAAACTGAAGGGTGATTGAGCAAAACAGACTATGGATTTGTGCTCAGGAGATAAAAATACACAGGAAATCATATGCTGCATGTAAAGTTCACATACCTTTTTTTTTTTTTGTTGGCCGTTGTAATTATATTCTAATTTTAGAATTTTTGTTAAGACATTCAGTACAAATAAAAAATATATTAGGACAGATAGCGTGTAAGGTATTATTTTTTAGTTCTCAGTCTAGCTTCTTTATTTCCTGAATGATGAACGAGAACATGGAAGTTGTGCCCTCTGCGGTGAAGTCTGATCATCGATCAATTGTACACGGTGTGCCAACATTCTGATGGTTGATCAATGATCAGACTTCAGCGCAGAACTTCAGCCTGTGCGGGGATGTCCTCTCGACGTTGTGCATGCTGTTTTGTTAAATTATCTTTAATTACAATGATGAATTAAAAAAAATATATAAAATCTTTTAAGTGAAAAAGAAGTTATGGCAAAAAGTTTATGGGTTAATATTAATTATTTGAAAAAGTATATATAGTATTTTAATGTACCAGGCTGCATAATTTTTTTAATTCGTCATAAAAAAAATTTTTCAAACAAAAGTTATCAGGTTGGAAGGGGTCAAATTATGGTGACCTTGAAGTCAATTATCAAGGTCATGTCAAGGTCAACCTTAATTTTTTTAATGGAAACCCATATTTCTTATTGCAGATTCGTATTCTGCGGAAAAAAATACGTAACTTTTGTATGAAAAATTTTTTTGAATATGCTTCTTTCTCTCGCCATAGTGCACTATACTTTTACTATTCCATTTTAATTCTCAGGCTAATATCTGAAGAAATAAGCAGGATGGTGAAAAATGTTTCCAACAATAGTTATCAGATTGCGGGGGGTCAAATTACCGTGACCTTGAAATTAACTAGTCAATTATCAAGGTCATTTCAAGGTCAATCTAGATTTTTTAAATGCAGACCCATATTTTTTATTGCAGATTCGTATTCTGCGGGAAAAAATATGTAACTTTTGCATGACAATTGTAATAAAAATATGGGTTTCCATTTAAAAAATCAAGGTTGACCTTAAAATGACCTTGATAATTGACTTCAAGGTCATCATAATTTGACCCCCTCGAAACCTGATAACTTTTGTTCAAAATATTTTTTTATAAAACTGGAATTAAATAATTATGCGGCCTGGTACATTAAAATGGAACTCTGTGTATATAGTTATTCCTGTCAAAAAGGAAGCAGGTTCGGAGTCTACACCTTGTTACTGACGTCTGCACTGACATGACGATTACACCATACACCACAGTTCAATCATTTGTTTTGACTTCAAGACTGTAGGTACAGAGCCTTCATAAATGTTTACAAGGCACATGACCCCAGCTTAGGCAACCCAACATTGCATGACTGGTACTGGTAATGAAAAATCCTTAAATCTTGTCTCCAATGTCTCCAATATTAATAATTCATTTGCAATGAGCAGTAACAAACCGTTACGCCTACGCTCGAGATAATGTGATCCCCGATTGGTTGAATAGAATCTCGTGAAAAATTCCACCAATCACAGTCGGTGAAACAGAATGTTGTGTTTTAATGTAATCTTGATCTTACTATTTTAATAACTATTAATTTTAACGAAATTTAATTGCCACCATAAAGGAAATAAAATTACTGTTTCAAACAAAATTACTGGTCACGTGGCTTGTAATCATTTATGAAGTTCCATGTATGCAGAACATTGGGCACCCTATATTTAGTACATTTTATCATATCTGTTAATTTTTTTTATCTATTTATTTACTCATTTTTTTATACTACTTGTTTTTAATAATAATTTTTATTATTACAGCATCGTCGTCGAGTTCGATAGCAAACTTAGGATCGCCCAAGCCAGAGAAACGTCAAGCTAACTCTCCATTACCTCCCCCTCCATTAGCGACAAGTTTCGATTTCCACACCGACAAGCTCCAAGTAATCAGGAACTTGGACGACTTATACGCAAAAGTGCACAAAAACAAAAAAGAAGAACTACACAATGAGAAAACTGGTGACATTAGTGATTCTAGTGAAAACAGAAACTCCTTGCCTGTAGTATTGGACGCTAATGTGGTAGAAAAGAGACTAAAGGACCACAACTATGAGACGCTGAAGAAATCGCTTAGAAAATTGAGCGATCCGGGGTACGAGAAAATTAGGAACAGTGACGAACCTGGATACGCCAGTATAAATGGTCCAGAAAGTATTACCAGTTCCGATCCTGGATACGAAGTTTTGAATGACGAACAGTGTTCTGAACTAGATCCGAATTATGAGCAGTTGCGCCATCGAATCTCAAACGCCAGTGATCTTGCGGGTTATTCCAGAATAAAGGAAACCGTTAGTAACGACGGATACTCAGTGGTGAACAAGCAGAGGAAAAATACAGTGCCTTTGACTGTGCTCAGTAGTGACGATACATTAGACGAACCTAATTATGAAAGCATGCCTAGTGAAATCGCTTCTGAGCCAGGCTACGCAGCGGTCAAATCAAACGGTAGTGAATCCGATCCAAATTACGAGTCTGTTAATCAAAACGATCCCAATTATGAGAGTGTTAAGGACTTGGAAGAGCCTCCTTATGAAAGGCTGGATGAGGATTCGAGTAGAACTAATTCTGATCTGTCAGGCTATGAAAAAATAAAGAAGAAAGGTAAGTTTTAAATTTACAAAAATTTTCTTTGTGTATGGAACATATTTTTTTTGTATAATTTTTTTATAATACGAGGCATATCCACAAAGTAAAGAGTACTGAGACTTTGATGCTCTGTGGTTTTGTTTTCGACACAGTTGGCAACACTGCAATCAAGGCCAAGGTGTTCAAAGCAGAACATGCACTCATTTGCCTCAGTCACTTGAGAACTGTTGTAGTGGCATGTTGAAATGAGTGTCGCTATTCCCAATCTTTGCAAAAAGCGTAATTCGGTTTTTTCTTGCAAAGGGAAAGGCACTGTTCCAGATTTTTTATAAAATCAAAATTAGTTATGGGGATGGTGTGATGAATCATCCAAACGTGCATGTGATGTTGTGATTATAAACCTGGCAGAACAATTGTTCATGATGAACAAAGGAGTGGGTGTCCCTCCATCGTCACTGATGAAATGCTGAATAAGATCGAAGAAATGCTTTGTGGTGACTGTCAATTGACTTTGTATGAGGTGAATGCAGTGTTTCCACAAATGTCCAGATCTCTTCTGCATGAAACAGTTACTGAAACACTTGGTTGTTGAAAATTGTGTGCGAGATGGGTACCAAAACAGCTCACCAATAAACACAAAGCCAACAGAGTCGCATCTTCACAGGAATTTATCAAGTACTTTGAACTGGAAGGTGAGCAATTCCTTGATTGTATCTTGACTGGCGACAAAACAATCATTTCAGTGGCAACATCCATCTTCACCATCAGTGAAAAAATTGAAAACCGTTGTTTCTGCCCGAAAAATCATGGCAACTGTGTTTTAGTACCATAAAGGGATACTTCTCATTGACTTTTTGCCTCACGGGGAAACAATGCTGCGGGGTACTGTGAAACCCTTAAAACACTAAGGGGGCCTTACATAACAAAAGAAGGGGATTGTTAACGAAGGGAGTGTGCTTGTTGCATGACAATGCAGACCCCCACAAAGCCAATGCCACATAGCAATTCTTGGATTCATTCGGTTGGAACATCATCAACCACTCAGCTCAGAGCACCGACCTCTGACACCTTTTGATTTTTATCTTTTCTCTTCTCTGAAGATGTTCGTGGGTAGAAAAAGGTTTTCTACTGATGATGATATCTACAGTGCCGTGAAACAATGGGTCCGAGAGGTGGCGGGAGATTTTTTTAATGAAGGTATCAGAAAGCTCATCCCTCGGCTCACAGAGTGAATGCATTGAGGTTGATGACTACGTCGAAAAATAATGTTTGATGTACTTTTCAGAATATGTAAATTTTCATAAAGACCGGGTGGTTCACAGTGAGTGTCCTATTAGACTAAATCAGGACTTACTTTGATTTAGAGATGGGAAAATTCCCAAACTATGAAAATTCCTGGGAAGTTTCCATTGAAAATTCCGGAAATTTTCCGAAAATTTCAAAAAATTTTTTTTGGATTTGGTATTGTGTTCTACATACCATCAGCTTCCCAAAGAGACCAAATACTTATATACATTTTTATTTATATTGGTATAAATATTGGAAAAATATAAATTATGTATTAATCATCCGTTAGAAAAAATTACATGCTGAGGGTTACAGTGCGTAAACACTACACAGTATACAATATTTATCTTTATTTTTTAACAAAGAAATAGTAAATACATTAAATAATTATACTAGTTTTAAAATGTAATTGTAATTTGGTTCAACTATCAAAATTCATATTAAATTTGAAAAGGGAGAGGCAATTTATGAGTCTTGTATTGCTTTCTATTATGTAGATTGTAGACTTAACAAAGATTAAAATAAGTAAGTGTAAGTGTTTTCTAACTTATTTGGATAATATGGTCTTCTGGTATTCCGAATTAACCGAAAATCCGAAATCAACCAACGATTTTTTGTGTATGTTCATAGAAGTTAGAAGTAAAATTGGCTCCAAGTTTACAAATTGTTAGAAATATTCCCGGAAAATTTCCGACGTAAATTTTTTCAGAAACTTTCCAGGGAAAATTTCTCAAGCTTCGATTATTTCTTCCCGTTTTGGAAACTTTCCGGGACGGAAAATTTCCCATTGCCCATCTCTACTTTGATCTTTGATTTAATTTTAAAAATTGGCACACCAAGGTTTTTAGGTGTGCTCTTTTCAAATATAATAATTTTGTTCCTGTAACACTTCCGGTTATACCGGAAGTTTGACAAATTGAAAAAATTGAAGAAAAAATTTGACAGGTGCAAGGCTTTGCGGAGATGCTAGTAACTCTTTTCAGGAGCGTGATATCAAGTGGATTTTTGGTACTTGTAGAGGGCATAGGTAACACTAAATCGTGGTATGCCAAGAAATAAAAGCATTTAATACTAGGTGTTTCATTTTTGCTGTTACATTTTGATAACTTCAAACAACTATAACTTTGTTAACTTAAATGGTACACCCTGTATATTTTACTCTGTCGTGTGCAGATTGAAATTTCCTTTCAAGTCATATAAGCATTGTTAGGGTAGTTGTTACTAGTTTTAGAGATATCTGCAATTTTCTATTTTTTGGACAGTTTAGACAAGTTCAGTATTAACATCTATGTGTTTTGTTCTTTTCTAATTGTATGAGATAAAAAGACAAAGATATATATCTAGATATCAATACTGAACTTGCCTTTTTTCTCGTACATATCAGACCTGTTGTCAAATTGGCCATGATCAGAGATATTCCAAAAACAATTGAAATAACTTGACATTTGTCAAATTATTGTTATGTCTGAATAGTTTTTGCCGAAAATTTAAATAAAAATAACAAACAAATTAAAATAATCCTTATTAGTATAATTTAAACGATCCCCAACGTTTTTATTTAAATTTTTGTCAAAAACTATTCAGACAACAATAATTTGACAACTAGAGAAATGTCAAGTTATTTCAATTGTTTTTGGAGTATCTCCGATCATGGCCAATGTGACAACAGGTCTGATACGAGAAAAATGTCCAAAAAACAGAAAATTGCAAATATATATATATATATAAGTAGTAACGATAACCCTAATTTCAATATGAATTCGACAAAATAAAAAAATACGGGGTGTCCCATTTAAGTTAACAAAGTTATAGCTGTTAGAAGTTATCAAAATGTAACAGCAAAAATGAAACACCTAGTATTAAATGTTTTAATTTGGTATACATAATTTAGTGTTACCTATGCCCTTTACAGATACCAAAAGTCCACTTGTTGTCACACTCCTGAAAAGAGTTACTAGCATCTCTGCGGACCCTTGCATCTGTCAAATTTTTTCTTTAACAGTTAATACCTCAATTTCTATAACTCCTAGGTATAGGGAATACTTAATAAACTGACCTTCAAATTCCACGTAGAATCCAAAAATGCAACAATATATAGGGTGTCCCATTTAAAATAACAAAGTTAACGTCAACTTTAGGTATAACCGGAAGTGTTACAGGAGCAAAATTATCGAAGTATGTTCTGAAATAATCTAAAAGGACACTCACTGTGAGCCCACTTTTAAAAAATTGAGTAAGCTTGCCTTGTGGATATGCCTCGTATACCAAAATCAAAATTAAAACAAAAGAACTCAAAATAAAAGGATTAGCGATCTGAAGCCAGTGCTTTCTAGTTCAAATCTCTCTGTTCACTACTATTATTTTATTCTCAATATCCCGCTAACATTAAACTCACAATCGGCCACTTGCAAGCCAATCTCTTAAGCGACAGTCACAACATTAACAAGTATAATAAATAAAATTTATAAAATATCCGTTCAACACCAGCAGCTCTGACATATATACAGGGTGTATCTAAATAACACCGAAAAAATGTAAGGGGCAATTCCCTGATGAAAAGTTACGCCTCTAAAACATATCTACATATTTTTGCATAAGGTGATGTTTTGACAAAGTAATTCATTACTATGCCTAGGAGCGAATAGTTTTAGCTTTTACTGTATTTTTTTTATCAGCTTTTCTCAAAAATGATTAAATGTGGGTCCCCTGATGAACACTTGTTTATTTGATCTATATTAAACGTACTATACATAATTGTTCTGTGTATAATTAGGTAATTACCTACAATTTTTTAAATGTTATTTATGTAGGATGCGAAACAACAACTGACACTTCAGAGAGTTCCAACAGTGCTGGAAAGTCACTTTCAGACAAATCTGATCCCCCTTATGAGCTCTTAAATAACGATACGGATTCAGAGATACCTGGATACGAAAAAATTATAAACAAGAGTGCCCCAAACGAACACTCTTCTGGAAGCTCTGGACATTTCTTAGGACCAACAAACTCGTCTAATCTTTTAGATGAAGACGGTATTTTTCAAGTTTAATCAGTATTTGTGCCTATAATTTTTGGTGCTAAATTAAAATTTTTCAATTTATATATTCACACTTATATTAGTGATAACAACGAAATTGAATTTTCTATGAAATTGTGATTACTTAATATTATTCAAAACATTTATTTTTTATAGAACGTCACCAACTTATTAATTTTAAATCAAAATGTCACTAGTGTAAAGCTTTATTATCCCCTTATTTATTTTTGAAAAACTACCTATTCCAAGTGTATTTCTAGGTCTTCCACTACAGTTATTATTTATTTTGTGCCAAACATTTTTTAATGTTTTATTTAATGTTACTTGTAGACTGCTTTTTAAAGAGTAATATGCATTTATTATTAATATTTGTTGCAATATTACAGAGTAATATATTAAAAGTTTTTTATTTGTAATTTTAACTTTGTATTTATTGTGTACTGTTTTTATTAAAATGTTTTTAATATAACCCATTTTTTATTTACGTTTCCCCTAGAAAACTAGTGTCTACAAATTTTGAAAATAAATTTTCCTTGCTTCTGACTTTTCTCTGGCTTATCTACACGATTGCCTAATCATTTTCTATATATAGGGTGTTTCATTAATAATTGTCTAACAGGTCCAAAATGTGAAAATTGAATCTAAAACACTTATACTTCGATATAATGTGCTTCCTCACACAGGGTGTTTCATTGATGAAACTTTTCAAAAAATTATTCATTCGTAAATAAATTCAAAACTCTTCAAATGCTGTCAAATAATATTCTTCGTTATCAAAAATCTGGGAATGCAAAAGATATCTAATTTTACAGACAAGATTCGTAACTGATATTGCAGGAGCAATTCACCCATGTTTCAAATACCTACAACGGTCTTTCAAGAGGAGCCCCCGTGCTGCAGTTCCCACCAACATGAATAAATCCAACCCACAAGGTGCAGCTTCCACCAAAAAAATAGAAATTCACACGACATAATGCAGTTCCTGCTAAATAAAGACCACTAGCAAACTTAGTTTTCAACAATGTCTCATTCACACGTTGAGAACGCATCACACAAGACACCGTTCGCGTGAAGTAGTATCTAATCATAGACGAACTACAACCGATGACCTACTGTACCTCTTCGAAGACGCAGAGCTCGAAAACGTGATTCACCAATCTTTCTAAAATTTCCTGCCTGCCTAGGATCCACAGACGTCGCGATTGCCGCCGAAATTGCCTCAGACGTATAGTTGTTACGATGTCAATTGGAATCTGTAAATCTTAAAGCACAGGACCGTATGCACTTCTCCTGAAGTTTCTTTCTATGCTTTCACCATGATGTGTCTCGTAATTTATACTCGAATAGCAATTCGGCGAGTCCGGTATTGGTAAACTAGTCTGCCTGATGTAGAATTGACGGCAACGTGCTGGTCATCAAAACAAACCTGTATTGGTCCACTAGGTCATAAACCATTTTTTTGTATAGTACACAGGTTCATTTAGCTTTGCCAGTGCAGTGCAGAAAGGTTGAAAGTATCAAACCAAACTCAGAATTTAAAAACAAACATATACACGTAAAAAGTCGTATGGTAATTATATGGTAATATAGCTCGGAATATAGTATATCTAGATGAGACAGGGCAAAATTTTTCTGGACATCTATGGATTCCGTAGAATTTATGAGTTAAATCTTTTTATGCTGCTCCAATTGAGATCGTAACAACTATACCTACAACGATGCTGCCACCCGTGCGACCGAGTACTCCACCCGTCCGACCGCGCAAAGATCGGCAAATTTCACCTACCTTTCAAAAATTCTCCTGCCGAATAACCCCTGATTACCGCCAACTTAACACAAATCCTAATTTAAATAAAATGTAAAAATAGAATCTTTCTATCATGGCTCTTTCTGTGTTAATCTTTGTCAAAAGCTGTGGCAGCTCTTGACTTCCATACTAAGGAGGGCAGAAAAATACATACAATACTACAAAGTATTGAAAAAAAAATCAAATATAATTGGGTAGTTTTATTTTAAGTAGGTACTGTTAAAATGTAGGGAAAATGTGCTCAACAGTATTTTTTATAGTGATAGTCCATTCTTCTGCTTTTCTCTGAAATAAACTCTTCGATTAATTATTCATTAAGGTTAGGTATTGCAAGTAGGTACTGTTAGTATGTCTTTACAATCTAATTTAAACTTTTACAATTTTTTAAAAAAACAACATGTAGATAACAAAATTTTACACCATGCGTAAATAAATTTCAATTAATAAGAAAAAAAGAAAGCAGTGATAGTTATTATTTGGTTACAGGCAGACTAAACAGAGCTGAAATTGCACATAGTAAATATGTACTCCCACTGTCTCTCACTGCTGTGCGACGATAACCATGACCACCGCTGTAAACACTACAGATTTAGGGGCGAGTTACGGGGAATCCATGCATTCAGTATTTTTTTTAATGAATTTTGCAAGTAAAGTTAAATTGACTGCACTATACAAGTTTAATATTTCCTTTTTAATGTGTCTCATAAGGCTAATCTATTCAATTATCTAGATAACATTGTATACTAACTACTTTTAGCAAAATATTTGAGATTCTGATTAAGCACCGATATTAACCTCTTTTTTAAACACTCATTCAATAATAAACAACAATCTATTAGGATTTCAATCTAACAAGTCAACAATCCAAGCAGTGATATGGCTATAGTAAATTCGATAATAGATAACATAGAAAATGGTCTTACATTATGTGACTTAACCAAAGCTTTTTTAAATCACAAACTTTTACCTGCTAAACTGGAGTACGTTATTACGGTATACATGGAGTCACCTTGAGGCTGATGGAAACCTATTGTTTTTACATCGGGTACCTATAGTGAATATATACCCGTCACACATGGTGTACCCTAGGGCTCAGTATTATGTACAGGGTATTTCATAATGATGTGCAAATATTTTAAAGAGGTGTTTAGAAAGTAATTTTAGGGGGGTACTTCCTATATATTTTTTTTATTTGAGCCCCCCTTGAGAAAATATTCAAATCTCAAAATGGCCGAAGGAATTGGCTTTTATTTTTTTTTTTCACGAAAACGGTTAAACTTAGAAATTTGAATTTTGGTACACGTTAACAACTAGTTGAATGGTATTTTTTGGTAGTCTTTTTTTTTTTCTGGTTTGTCTTTGAATGAAGTAAATTAGCACCCCTTTGGTTTTATTTCTCTTACAACTTTTTTCTACGTTAGCCAATTCCAACAAAAAAATAGCTTTTAATACTACATTTCATTTTGAAACTTTTTTTACTCTTCCATTTTTTCGTATACTTAATGGTTTACGAGCAAAAAAATTTATTATTTTTCCTTGCCGTTTAGGTACATAAATTATTATAACAGTTACCAAAAACGATTGTCATTTTTGACATGCTTTTTGCAAAAATTCTTTTTTATCAATAGGAAAAGCTAAGCAAATAAGAACTAAAAAATTTAATAAAAAATTTTTGTTTTTCCCTCTTTTAATTTTGTCTGTATGTTTTAAACTATTGTGTTTGGTTTGGAATTCCCCCGCACCAGCCACCACTGGTCAATACAACATATTTGAAAAATTACGTTATTTAAGAGTTTTAGTATATATATATTTTTATAAAATCCTAAGTTAAGAATTTTGTCTGAGCTTAGATGCCTTTTATACACCTAGATTTTTGGTATTGTTTGGCTTTATTCGAAAGAATTTTTAGAAAAAAATTGAATTTATTTCAATATAGGCGTGGGTTTTTATAAAATTTTTAACACATTCAATTTTGTAGCATTCTTTTGATGATATTTTGGTACTATTAGATATATGTAGATCATTGTAATCCTAAGAAAGTAAAAATATACAGGTTGTTCTATAAAAAAAATTTTGTACATAAAAAAGTTATTAATAAAGGATTTTTTATTTTTCTCATAGTTTCAGAGATAAAGGAGTCACGGACAAACATAACATTTTCACCCTATCCAACAAATAATATTTTTTTAATTATTATGCCACATTACAGATATATTTCTTGCAGTAATGACGACATATATACCAAAGCGAATTTCAC
Organism: Anoplophora glabripennis; assembly: GCF_000390285.2. Taxonomy (NCBI): domain Eukaryota; kingdom Metazoa; phylum Arthropoda; class Insecta; order Coleoptera; family Cerambycidae; genus Anoplophora; species Anoplophora glabripennis. The sequence goes on from NW_019416250.1 coordinate 110,600, forward strand.
TGCAATTTTGCGGAAAGCATTCTAATATATTATTTTAAAATATTCAGTGCTTCTTAAGTAAGAAGAATGTAGACAATTTTTTTTTTTAAATCTGAAACCCTAAAGAAAAGATTGTTTACTTTTCTGATATCAAAAAAAATCTCAGATCTGCTTGATCTTTTGAGTAAAGAAAGTGTGTCGATGGAAAAATTAAATACACAAATACATTTAATATTTCTATATTTCACAATTTTAATATATCTATTTAATCACATATACATATATTTCATATCTTATATGTAAAAGAAAAACCTCAGTGTCTTATAAAATTTGTGGTTCTAGGTAGCCATCAAAAAACAGATCTTGATAACCACAGAGAACGTTTCATATTAATTAGTTACTGAAGTTTTTCGGTTGATGAAATAGACAAACGTTCTGGCGATTTCATCTAAAATACATAATTGGAAATATAATTACAAACAATATAGCACATCGATTTAAGTAAGATAATAGCTAAATTAAGGGTCACATCGTTGCGTAAATCTGCCCACAGTGCTTTCTTCACGAACTAGGCTCCAGGCAGCATCCGTGAAGAACTGAGCCCCTTGCACCGAGGCAGATTAACGACAGCGTTCAGCATCACTTCCTGGATAGCAAGACCAAACGCTACCTACATAACACCTATTCAATACATTGGATATCTCCAGTAAAACTTTGTGATGGGTAACCAATTGCAACCATGGTTATATTTATACATACATAAGATTAAGAAGTGATATTGCGATTGGTTACCCTGTAAAGTATTATTGAAAACAACGTAATAACATGAATAGGACACCAACACACCTGCCACTTTTTGTGGCTTCCTTCTTCAGGGAAAAGGTGACTAGAATTGCATATAGCCTACTGGCGATCAACATGTTCTGGAACACATCTCACAGTTAGCCTACTCGCAAAGCCTATCACGACTGAATCACACCTTCTACACAAATTGGTAGTTCAAATATTTTATTCTTTCACACGATATGACTCACTGTTAAACGTCTCTTTGGATGAACATTTTCCATAGCTGAAAGCTGCTTTCCAGAAACGTAGCTGATCGGAGTCACTTCAGATTAGGAGGATGATGTTACTCCTTTCTTCTTTATGGTCTTCATTTATTGTGATTGAATACATTGGTATTTCTCACCAAATGGTGTTCATGACCAGATGGTAGTACTTGTGTATTTTGGCAGCACAGTACTTTATATATCTCTTGATATTTTTTCTTTTTGGTAAATAAACTTTAAAAACTACAACATATCTAAAGTACATTACTTGTACTTAAATAAACTATTTAAAATTAAATAAACTCAACGGGCATTTAGCCACAAAATCTATAATTTTTTCACCAATACTTTGGTAAATATACCATACCATAACGTAATAATTATTACAGTTTACTGTTTTTAAATACATATTTTATGTAATATGATTCTTAAATGCAAGAAAGAAAACAACCCATGCCCTTTGGGTATAATGTCTAAGAAAACACTAAACTGAAAGGAATTCACTAGCGAATTATAATTAAAAAGTTGTGTTATTGGGGTCCGTCGGTGATTCGCCATCATTGGAAGGTAAAGGAGCTAGTTGTGCACCAGGAGAAACTAGCATAGTTGGTTCAGTGTTGCGCCTCTTCATTTTACCCTTCATCTTCTTCAACATGGTAGCCTGGGGAGGGGCGCACACATACATACACTTAATAAATATAAAACTGCGAAACAACTTACTGTAATATCTACTCAAACAAAATAATAAAGCAATTTACAGTTACATGACGAACAAGCAAAATATTCATGCTAATGGTAAGAGATAAAAGATAAATGACAGGAACCTTACAAAAAATATATAAGATTTATGAAAAATATGGTGTGTTTTATGGAACAGGTTTAAATTAGTCATCTGTGCTCTTGCCCCCCTCCCCATTGGCGGGTAGTATATTCGGTTCTGTAGGCCGACGCTTGAACTTATTTTTCTTCAGCATGGTCGCCTGTATAAGTAATTAATACTGTAATTAGTGTGTACACAAGTAATTGTCAGTAGTATTACATTAAAACCGTTATGTAGGTTGTTTTGTTCGAATTTAGGATATCCATAAATGTGGAGAATGTTTGTGAAACAACAAATAAAAGTGTATACAATTGATTTATGTGTGCATGTAATTATAAAGCAAAGCCATACATATAAATCTTTAGAGATTAAAAAACTATTTACATATTCAACTACCTATTAACATAAATTATTGTACATTTTTATTGAACAATGTGGGATATGACGGCCAAATCTACAAACACAATGTTATACAAATTTTAATAACATCCGTTAGAAAATATCTTGACATCTATTTTTATTAACTTCATCTCTAAAGAGATACTGGGCTTTGTTACTTTTCTTTTTGTAATGCAGGTTGCATGCATTTGTACTTGAATATGTTGTGGTATTCGAAAGCCATTCTTCATATTTTAATTGTTTAGTAATCATGCATGTTTAGTAATCATGTAAGAGGTCATTCCTAATAAGACGACGAATTTTTTTTTAGATTCTAAAATTTTGAATTTCATATTTTGAAGAAAAATTATAGTATATGTATGATATCATTCTCAATCCCTTTAATATCTCGTTTACGTTTATACGTGGAAAAGATCGTATAAACCAGTCTTAGAAAATTTCCTTCCGATTTCAGTGGAATATTTAAAAAATCATTTGATTGTTTCTCTTCGAAAATGTAAACCAATCTTGCGTTTTCATAAATAGAACACCCTTCAGTAATTAGGAATATATGGCTCAAAGAATGTGCATAACTATACAATATTTTAGAAATTATTATTAGTTGCTAAGTAACCAAGATTCTGGTGGCTAGATATCTCTTATTCTAGAGATGGATGTCTTCAATTTTTATCAATTAATCAAAAAAAGTTTTCTATCAGGATAAGTAAAAATGTTTTGATTTATGTCTCCGAAAATTTAACATTCAATTGCTCAAGTAAATTTCCTAACACTAATATTTTTCTGATACAAAAGCAACAGGTGGAAGGTGACTTGAATTTCTTTGTATAGGAAAAAACAGTTGAATATGACCTATCTGGCTTCTAGGTATAGATTATATTTTTTTTAATGGAGCAGGCTATATTCCTTCATATTTTTGAAGTCTGTAAATGTACTGATTATAAAACTATTAGTCGTTCCAACCTGTTCTTGTTAAATAGTTGCTATTAAATTGATATTAAACTGTAATAAAAGCAAACAGTTAAACTCAAATATGTGTGTTAGACAATTCAGATATCTTAAGTCTGTAATGTCCTCCTACTGAATGAAAGGTTCACTACATTAGAAATGATAGGTACTCGAGTTTGTATGTATTTTATTGCGGTTTGTACGTTAAATGGAAAAAATAATGTACAATTAATAATATGCGTTTAAAACTAAAGTTACAGTATACTGTGTAAATGCATAAATTGCTTAATCAATTGAATTTAAAAAAATGATATCGACCACAAACTAAAAGAATTACAAAGAATTAACAACCTGAATGCGAGAATAAACTGTTTTTTTTTTAACCCTGAAGCTCTGAAGGGACCATATAACTTTTACACAAAATCTTTTTCAAGTCACTTGTTCAAGTCAAAAACAAAGAAGTTACGGGGGCGACCCTTTCAGTGGGAACCCTGTATGTATATATATCCTCTATTAGAACTATTATAAATTGTATTTAGTTTTAGCAACATTATGAAATAGTAATTTAAATAGTTACACTACAGATCTATTAGATAATTTTATTCGAATATTAAATTGAATTACAAAAAATATGTAATGCATTCTATGACAGATAAATCAAAATTACATGTCCAAATTCAAAGTATTTTTGTGAAAATTTTTGATAATTGCTGTTTGATATTTAACTAAGATTTGGTAATATTCAAGAACAAGTGATCAGTTAATACTTATATCATGTGTACTAACGTAATATTTGGTACAATGTATAAGATGATATTAAAATATAATTCAGTTAGATAATTTATTTCACATCGGATGTAAGAGTGGTATATAAAAATAAAAAAATTGAACCAATTAAAAAACATAAAAATTCCAAAAATCTGTTTTTTTATATATACATGTATATTGATCTAGGGAGAGTTGTCAAAATATTGTAAAGTGCAATGTCAATAAAGCAGTGAAGGTGTAGAGGGTTCTAAAGACACTATCATGAATATTAAACTTTAAATGTAACGATGTTGGAAAAATACAATACGAAAAATTTGTTGTATTCCTAGAGGGTCTATGATGTGTTATCGAAAATTGATTAATTATTCATACTGCCTATTAAAAGAAATATTTAATTTATTAAAATCATGTATTTTCAACTATTGGGATTAGGTATTTCTAGCTAACTGATTTTTTATTTTCTTTAATTAAGAATTAAGAAAAATCAAGTTAATATAGTTCTATTAAAATGGAATTAATGAAAACATTTCATCCCTAATGTCAGCATCCCCTAATATGTAACAAAAAAAGTATGTCAAGCCATTAGCCATAGATAGGTAAAATAATGGAATTTTTATTACTTAGTCCTATCTTTTCGCATGTTTTTTAGGTCGGTAACTAGCTGTTTGCCCACTCTATTTATCTGCGTGTGGTAATATTACTTATCGCACGCGAGTTGCCAATAAAACACGCAAAATTTACATACCTACACACTCGAAAATATTATTTTTAAAAAGTGACATTTAAATGACAGTTATTTATGTCAACTTAAACTGAATATGTGGGCTTTGTCCCTGGACTCTAAGATTTCATTGCATTCGTAATAAAACCACTACCACTTTCGTGAAGACTGTTTTAATGAGAGAGAAGCGAATATGTTGGAAATTATGTTTTTGGTGTAGCCGTAATGTCATTCGTTCTCACACATGTCAAGATGAAACCACATACATATTTTTACAAGCAAATTAATTTTCTTTAAAAAAAATCTTAATTGCAAAGTTGAAAAATTGGTATCGAAATATTTTTGCAAAGCTTAATTTGTTCTTTAATATTTAATAAATCAAAATTTTACAAGTAACAAAAATAAAATAAATGCTATATCTATTAAAGCAGAACATTTGAGTACTACTAACATTGACCCTGACTTAGGCAACCGAGAATTCATTTGCCATTTCGCCAATTTTGGGTAATTCGGCTTTGGAAGGAGCCAGGACAGGAGAAGGTCCCATGAACCACTGAACAGTAGTCCGAGATGAGGAAGAAAGGGCTTGCCTCTACGAGGCGTACTGACCTACAGAGATGGCGTGGGTATAGAGTGATAGTCTCACATAACCCTGCTTCATCCGATAATTTTTCCTGCCAAGGGTATTGGGGCGGCTCTGGAGGAGATTTTTACGGCTTGCCGAAGACGGAGACTTCAACCACGACACGCACCAAGAAATTGCTACATCAGAGATATCTTGTTGTGGACCCCCCCCCCCCCCCACAACAAATATCTCTAAGAAAGAATTCGCAGAAGACTAAAGATTATTCATGGGGCAGCACAGTTTTCACTGCACCTCTGCTTAGAAAGAATTCATTGATTGAAAGTTCCATTTCAGAAAGGCCAATACAGCGAAGAAAGAAGCCAGAATTCCTCAAGATCATGAAGGCTCCAGGAATAAAATGCGTAAGTTGACCAAGCTCGACCGCAGTAAATTCATTCAGGGAGACATTCAGACACTACAATCTATTTTTCTCCATTTGCGTTTCATTACTAACGAATATAAGTACTGGGAAAGGATGGAAGTCTTTGTAAAATTTCAGCAATAAAATATAATGGAGATATTAATAATAACTGTTTTTAATTGGTAATTTTGACACCCTGTTTTCTAAAAAAGCCTAAATCAAGTATGGTATACGGAAAGTCCCATTATTGTTATCTAAAAAGTCTAGGTTAATGGTTTAATTTGCTTTTTTGAACACCCTCTATACAGCCACAACATCGATTTATTAATTATTGAAGATACACTTTACTTGAAAGCTATTTCAACATTGGGGATGAAATGTTTACATTAAAGTTGATCAAGTCAAAAATTGAGATATTCAAGTATTTTTTTCTTTGTGAGGTTGGTAACATTTAACTCTCGCACTGTATTAAAATTTTTTATATTCGAAGATTGCTGAATATTAAAAATAAATATAAAATAAAGAAACTATTTTTAATTTAAGAAAATAATTAATTAGACTTACATTATGTATATAAATTTATACATACAGAGAAAAATAGAACTAAAAAAAAATATTTCCTTCTGGCTATGTTGTATACAAATATTTTGTAATATTGACATTTAAATGTGTTTGTTGTGTTGCATTTTTGTACAAAGCTAGTATTTGTTTTTACAACTTTTGGGGAGGGTGGAAATATGCAACAGCGCATTACATGCACGTATCTTAAAAGCTTCCACAAGTGTATAAGTTTGTTTTCAAGATGAATAACAATAGTATAAATATAAAAAGGTGCTATATATAAATATTTGTAATTAATAATATAATAATCAACTACTACAAAAATTAAGCTAAAGACTAAAGTAAACTTGAGTAAAATTACTTTTAAAAGAGATAGGCTATCTAAGTATACAAAAATTAAGGGGTGTCTACAATAAAAATGAGAAAGTTCAAAGTTCAAATCTATTAATTTATTATTTATAATATGTAAAAAAAATAAAGAGTTGACGATAAGCAGTGAAAAAATAATAAATTCCACAATTAAAATTTTTGTATATTTAAGGATTGGAAAATTAATAATAATCTATCAAAACAAGAAACAAAGTATGTATGCGTACACTATACCCCTCAATTGCTATTAACATTATGGCTATTCACTAGACACGACTTTATTACTGAACTAGATCTACTGCGTGATATGAAAAATAAATGCGACATCTTACCTTTAAAGCCGATTTTAAAACTACTACATCACAAGGACTTTGTACCCATGGTTCACCATCCACTTGAACGGGAATGTCTGAATTGAGGTGGATTTTAATGTGTCCACCCTGTAAAAAAAATCGGATTAAGTGTGTAGCAATAAGGTGGTAATCAATAAAAATTTGCATTTTTGTGAAGCAAACATTTAAAGCAGATCTTCAGTTGTAATTGTCTCTATTTCTAAGTTGACATATATACAGAGTGTCTTGCAAAATCTTTAAGAAACAATTCCTTCACAAAAATTTATAGAGTTTCTAAGCAAACTAAGATTCTTAATCGTTTTTTTTTTTTATTACAAAAGATACAATGAAAAATCATTAAGGACAATTTTTGACCCCGTTCGAGGGTCGCAGATTATTAAAAATATCAGTGTGGCTTTTGATAAGATAAAGTAACTGCAAGAAATAAAATATAAAATTTAACCTACCCCATTAAAGGGGTGCAACTCCGATAGTAAACTTTTGGCACTGACAAATTTCATGAAGGTTGTCCAAAACCGGTTGTTCCAGGAAACATTGATGCTGTGAGTGAACTAATATTGCAAGATGGTCATGTGACATTGCGTGATTGCGGGACATTGCAGTATATTCAATATTCAATATTGCATGAACATTTGGCTGTCAAAAAAATTTGTTTCCCAATAAATGTTCAAAAAAAGGCTTGTGTCAATTAGTCGAAAGATATGATCAATAAATAAACAAATATGATAATGTTGCTTCAAAACACGTCTATAACGTCGTAACAGGTGACAAATCATGGATATATGCTTATGAGCCCGAAAGTAAACAGCAGTCGACTGTATGGATCTTTCAAGATGAACCAAATCCAACAAAAGTTGTTCGCGCACAAAACGTTTCTAAGCAAATGGTCACCTGTTTTTTCAAAAAAAAAATGGACAAAATTGATTCAGATGCATACAAGTCTTCATGGAGAATATTTTGAAAAATAATAAAGCCATATACGATGATTAATTCCCGAAATATAAAAGGCAACCCTTTTATTTGATAATTAATATTTATTATTGCCAAGGCTCTTTCTATTATTTGTACTATATTCCAGAAATGTAAAAGGCAACCCTCGTAATTGATCATTAATATTTATTATTGTCAAGGCTCTTTCTATTATTTGTACTGTATTTTAAACACTTTTTGCAGAGAAGTAAGTTAAGTCACTTGTAAACAGTTATTTATTTATACATTTTTTTCTATGTTAATAAAGAGTATCTTATTGTTAGTTTCAAGAACATAACATATATGTCAGTGAGAATTTTACAAAGAAAAACTAAGTGGAATACTTATGATGTAACTTTTGTGTCATACATTCCTTTTCCAATTTGATTTCAATTTTTTTGCCAAATATTTCAATATTTGCAATTTTTCACAACAATAGAAAACAATAAGTAGGTAAGTTTTTAATATGCAGTGTTAGAAACTTGTCTAGTTTTCCTTAAGCAGTGAATGTGTTGTGCAATCTTTTATGTTTAAAAATTTCAGTTACCACATACCTGAGCAATCCTCATCGCAGTTCGTAAACCGGACTGGATTTGCCCCAAATGTACCACACCTGTAACACCTACAACCTCCAACATTCCATCCCAGTGGTTGGGTTTTGAAAACTGATCGTCCTTTTCGGGGCCCCAGGGATTCGCTCCTGAACCCCAGCTAGAAATTGATCAAATTTAATAATATAATAAAAAAAACTACAAAACAATTGCATAATGAGGTATTTACTATCGTTTCAGACACTGCCATAAAACCATGAAATTAAATAATTTGGGAAAAACTTAATACATACTTTTTATTTTTGTACAAAATCATTATTTAACCATCAAATATGAAAGTGAAAATTTGGTGGTTTCTGCATTTTTAAAGCCCCGATACTTAATCTCTAATAATAAATTATAACTCTGGGACACCTCATAATTCTCAAGAGTATACATGACCTAGGATGTTGGATAAAAGTTTAAGTTTGTCACTTTCATGTGTAAATAAAACAGCATGGTAACGGGACCTGTCAGCGGTTTGTATTGTGGACCAAAGCTTGCTGTTCATTTAATGCATTTTTAGTGTCTTAAGCGTTCATAGAGGTCGCACATCTAAAGATATTTTAAATGGTCTTGTTCGAGCTATGCTTCTCAAATTAGTACATATATCCACAAACTTTGTTCCATTCGTGCGAAAGAACCATACGGACCAAATCATGCAAACCAAGAATGTACGGTTTTTTTTGCTCAACACTATGAGCACAGTCCGTTTAGTTATATTAAATGCACGAACAATGGTATCTGGAAAGTGTCTACTAGCATTGGTGGCAGTAACAATAGCAAAAGAGAAAATTGAAAAATCGTACAAAATGGTACAATAAGAATAGGTTTTTGAGAAGAAATACATTTTCTTTAAATTTATTAAACCAATTAATGCAATAACATATTTGAAATTGTTGTAATCATTTCTCTTGATGCATTTTTGTCCATTTCTTTTAGTTCATTTACTGATTCTTCATACGCATTATTTTTCACATACCGATTGGAAAATTTACATGTTAAGTGAAGCAAACAGCACACACATTACAATTAAGGTACATACTCTCCTATCCATTCGTTTAGAAAATCTAATCGAAACATATTTTGCACGACGGTAGAGGTCCGTGCGGCAAATCGCGCAAATTGAACGAAGTCTTTGGGGCCCTTTGCACTGTGATAGAACAATAACAAAATGTGTTTGTAAAAAGATTTTGTTGGACTTAAGTTCCTATTAATGTAAGACATATTAACATTGACATGCATAAACGAAATTGACACTAACAGCTGCCATACTGGGTATTTTTATTATATGACCTAATTTTTTTCATTGTATGTAATATTCCGATAATTGTGGTCGATAATAAACAATTTTGATTATTTTTGCAGAACTATCTACCTAAGTGACTACTACTCCGATACTATCAATTGTATCATCACATGTCATCGTTGCGCAGAAGAATAAATAAACATAAATATTTATTATTTATGGAAGACCACTACAAAAGCCATTTTAATGAGATAGATACATGTTAAGGTCCATCTTTCACTTGTAACAAAATATAATGCTGATAAGTTTATTACATATTTAACACAGTTAAATTATTTTTAAATATCTTAGTGACACCTTTGACTACTCATGCAAATATCAAACTTATAGTTATATGTTAAAAATTAAATAAAAATTTAAGTAAATGTGATATTAATAAAATTGCTTATGTAGCATTAATCCTCATTGCAGAATAATATTCAGTAAGAAAACACACATACATCTTTTTTTATGCAAACACATTGAATATGTCGTATAAAAAAAATGGTCATATAGTCTAGAAACTCATGAAAATCATTATCATAGATAAGTACCTTAAGATATTTAATATAATGATGCCTTCAACTTGAGGTAGTTCAACCAACTTTCCGTCAACTTCCAACCGTACTTCCTTGTGAAGATCCTTGCACATCTTCGGTCCAACCATTTTCCTTAATCCCATCTTAACGTAAACGCTTTTATTATGCAACCTGCTGATAAACTTCCCAGGGTTTTCTTCACGAGCGTTGTGAAAATCCAGACACAGATCAGCATCAATCCCGATCCCAAAATAGTTGTTCATCACGAAAATTTGGGAGTTGTCTTCGCTCGTAGAACCTGCTACAACTGTAGTAAGTGTTCAGGTAAACGAAAGCTATAGCTAAAGCTTGTTTTATAACTATTAAGAATTGCTTCACGTGTACGGATAATACAGGTCTACGACATCATGTAAGTGATGTTTTGAATAACTATGTTAAAAATGATAAGTATACTTAATGGAAACAAATTTGTTTAAACTGTATTTAATACTTTACCATTTTAATGTATTTAATAGAATTTATAAAAGAAATGAGGTAGTGTAAATTCACTCATATTACAGAAAATAAACAAAAGGCTTATTTTGTTGGATGTAGGTAGGTTGTATAACACATACTATTGTGATATTGCACCAATGAAATTCCGCAAAAAATGACCAAAATTGTGAAAAAAGACATACCTATAAATAACTATCTGCTATGAACAAATTAAATACTATTCAATTTTTTGTTGCGATGAAAGACACTGATTCTTCTTTTGAGAAAAAACAACTTCTCTGTTTTATCATTTAAATTTTTTTCTTGTATTTTTTTTTGTTAATCATTTAGATAGGTATTCATCAAAATTATCTTAAAACATGGTCATATTTTTAGATTTGTTGGTGAGTTTTAAATAAACTGTAATGATATGTTTAGAAATGTGGTAGCTTAATTGTTCAATAAAACATTTAAAATAAATGAGTAACTGAAAAAATATTAATATTTTAACATTTTATATCTCTAAAAAGAAGCATTTGCAAACCTACATTTGTATGTGCGTTTTTATAAATTCATGTCACATGTACAATTTCATTGGTGGAATATTGCAATGCCCCATACAGTTGAATAGTGGCAACTGAAGATAATTAAAGTGATCATATTTTGATAATGAACTGTTTTAGGTAATAATTCTTAGATCTACTTAAAGAACATCATGAAAAAATTTCATATGAAATTTGCAAAAAAATGATTAAAGTATGGGTGTTACTAAGTTCTTGAAAAGGGTTATACACATATGTAGGTGTATAAAATATTTATTTTCTTCATAGTTATTTACACCTATTTAAATTTTAATTTAATACCAAACATTCCATTTTAGTTTATGAAAAATTACTACTTTGTGAAAAATAAGAAAATAACTGCATTTATCAATCGATTATGAAAAATATTTTGCAAATATTCAGGGTGTGTCCTATGCAACACAAAATATTTCAGAGGGTAATCATTTTATGAAAATAAAAACATATTAACATATGCCCAACAACCACAGGAGCGAGTGTAGGCAATTATTTAAAAAAATATGTGCGCCACCATATTTTTAATTTCCTGAGCTCTTAGACATAAAACGTCTCTTAGCATTTTTTTATTGAAGCCTAGTTCTGGAGAAAATACTGTTTTATTCATTTATTGATCATTGTATTATTTAATTATTAAATTATTATTATTTTATTAAAGAATCAGGATTACAAAAAAAAAACGATTAAAAAATTCAGAATTAAAAATGTCACTGCTTCTGATGACATGATTAAACTTTAGTTTGTACTAAATCATGCCCCCTAATCGGCTAATGTCTAAAGAATCAAAGTTTGAGAAAAAGAAAATGTTCTATTATGAAGATAAAAAAAAACGAAAAAACAAATCTTCGTCACTTTTAAAAGTGACAAATTTGTATTTTGGAAAGGAGACGTTTTTGGACATATGTCAATATGAACTTATTTTCTTAAAATAATGTTCATTCATCCTCTGTAATATTTTAAACTACCTAAGGAAACACACCCTATATGTGCACTCCTTTTAGAGATCTCGAAACGGTAACCCATATTTTAATTCAATATTTTGAATATTTCAGTTGAAACTTGTACTTTCATTCTCACTGACCATCAACCGTTACTGCAATTGTACGAGAATATATAGGGCGTATCAATTTTAATCTATTAGACTTTGTTGTGGATAGAACAAAAAATGATAGTAGTTTTTGATACAGGGTGTTAAAGGTTCCATAAAGTCAATACTTTATGGAATATCAAGACTCTGCACAACTAGTAGTGAAGATTCTGGGAGACACCCTCATTAAGAACGTCAGAATTTCGACACTACTGACTATTTTATAAATTCAATAAGTTCATTCGATTTTCATTTGGATTTTAAAGAAAAAGTTCCCTAAATATTCTATGACACAGTTGAATAAAAGGAAAATAGCTTAAACTTCATTTAACAAGAAACATTTATTAAGAATAAAAAAAACAAAAGCATTTTTGCATACCTAGATTCATGGCATAGGACATTATTTGAAATAATTTAATATCTTTAAAATAAAGTAAAATTATGAGTTAAAATGAAATGTGTGCAAACATTTTTGATTATTTTTTAAAAATTATTCTTGATTACTTAACCATATAAAATATGTACCTATATAGGATATTTTCAGTAAATTATTTATTTGGGGACCTTTTAACACCTTATATCTTGAAAACCGTTAAGATTTTGAAGTAAGTTCTTCATTACCTTTGGTTATTCTATCTGTTTCCGAAGCCTGATGGATTAAAACTGGGACATCCTGTATATGATCTGAAGAAAATAATTCCTTCAATACAAAAGTTATAATTAATGTTATAATAATTTTGGTTATGTTCTTACCGCAGTGATGTATTTTTTGAAATTTTTTAGTAAAAAGCTGGACTGGAAAATAATTCTTAATAGTTTAAAAACATAAAATTTGTAGGCCAATTTGATAATCTGCGAAACTATTCCAAACCCACCGAAATAACTTTTAACCAATTGATTTAAAAAATGTTGTTTTGCCGTAAACACTATAGTTCTAAATAGTAAAAGACCAAAAGCCATGCACATACTAGTTTAGTGTATCTATGCTAACTAAAAATATTAATTGTTTTAAAATATATAGTTTAAGGGTCTTTTTTATGTGCCTCTATATTAAAGAAGAAAGGTATCGGAATTACTTACTCACAAATTATTTTGAAAGACCAAGAAAATAAAAAGGTGTCACAGAAAAAGTATACATAAAAAAATATCCAATTCATAACAAAATAGCATTTTATTCAAACAAGAAGAAATTATAATAATTTTGAAATTATAAGGAAATAAAACTTAGGAAATGTAAATTTGAATCTCATTTCAAATTATCTATGTAAATTAAAAAAAAAATAAGTAAGCATTTGTAATAATTATAAACATTTTCATAGAATTTTATTAAAAAAAATCTTACTTCCGGTTATCCAAACCATGTGGTCACTCTGATGGTTTTCACAATAGTGTAAGTAACATTGTATTGTACATGAGTAAAACATGTAAAAAATAGACAAATTTCGTAAGCAAATAATTTTTCTAACATTTCCCATTTAACCAGAAGAGGTCTCAATATTTTAAATTAAAAGGCCACAACATTTACAGTAAATCAATCCACACAAATGTGTCTTTGCCGCCGAGTCTCATCACCACCCGGCACGGAATAATGCATCATCAACACTTCAGTATTCCAAGTATTCTGTGAATATTTAGAATCAGAAACAATATCATTTATGATTAGTGCTCAGAAGAATTGAATACCTATATTAACAATAATATTCAATCAGTTGGATATTTAAGGTCAAGAAATAGTAGGAATATTTGGCAACAACCTTTCTACTCTACAAACAAGGATGTACAGACAAGATAAGCCACATAAGAAAGTACAGTTTTAACACACTACATTAATAGCATTTAAAGTAAATGCAATAAAAAGTATATGTACATTGGTAAAACAGGGAAAAACATTAGTATGAAGTTAAAGGAAGTGTGACCTAAAGGATAACAACAATGAGAAATCGGCGGTTGTGGAACACAAGGTAGATACAGGGTATTCAATAATCCGAAATAATACCAATATTCTAGTGTAATAATAATAATAGTCAAAATTCTAGAGACAAAATTTTGATTAGAAGGAACCGTAAGACAACTCGTAGAAATCGATTAGGTACTTGTAAGATATATAATTTATAATAATTCTCCTTCAAACTGCTGTCGTTAACTAACTTAATCTTCATTATGCGTGAAAGCGGCAACGCCGCGGTTCTCAACGTAGCGTATTATTTGAAATTTGCAGGTGTGACATATGATGTATATTTCAAGCTTAGGCATCCAAACAAACAGAATGATCGAACGCGGGCGAGCGAACGCCGAGCCGAGCGTGCCAGCCAAGTGCAACGTTGCCAAATCTAAAGGCTTACTACTTTAGTCAGTAGCGAATCTACAGAAACTCTCATTTGACTTTAAACCTCCTTAAGTGTGTTATAGAAACCCATATAAACTGATACCAAACCATTTTCATAACTAAGAATTTGTTGGAAAATTTCATTGTCCCCGAAGATGGCACTAATACTTCACTTGCATGATGAACATTTAGAAGATGTTTATTTGAAAAACCAATATTATATTTAAGCTGCTCTTGACAAGTTCAAACATATAAAACATAAATCAAATTGGATTCATTCTATCTTTCATATTTAGATAGATCTCAGAAAAATAATGTTACAAATTTATATATTTTTTTCTTCAGTCTGGCCCTATTGAGTTATTAGCTCTTGAAGTTGAGAGTTGAAAATTGGTTCTTCGTATAATTTTTTTGTTTCTCAGTAGATTTGGATATGTTTTGGGTAATATAGTTACCTATTATAATATTTGAAGCTATTTCTACTAATGTATAGGTAGAAATTATAAATTTATTTATTTTTATTGTTGTTTTTAAGTTTAAGATTTTCATGCTTTTTTACATGAAAATGATG
Source organism: Anoplophora glabripennis (assembly GCF_000390285.2). NCBI lineage: Eukaryota > Metazoa > Arthropoda > Insecta > Coleoptera > Cerambycidae > Anoplophora > Anoplophora glabripennis. The sequence goes on from NW_019416250.1 coordinate 125,972, forward strand.
TATTTGTTTGTTATCTCTCAAATGACCGAGATATTAGTATTCAGGGTGTACCTTTAAGCAAGGATCGCTTTTTTGGGGGTAATAGTACTTGTTCCCAGAATATTAAACTGAAATTATTATTTTTTCGTCGGTCTATGTCGACAAAAAAATAAAATAATAACTTTACGAGAAAATTATTCTTGGTAGAATAAGGTTGCAATAGAGATGTTTAAGTTTGTATGTACATGTCATGGCGTTCAGGAAAGGACAAACTCTCAAAATCGGCAAGAGTACTTATTTGTGATGACACAAAATAATACTATTAAAGAAAGTCATTTTTAGGGCCGTTTGCACCATTTGCTTTGTTAAGCTAGCTTAAATATTTACATATGGCTTTATAAAGCTAACGGAGTGGCATTGATTTTTTTATGACTTTGTGACATGTTACCATATTTTTTTGACAGAATGCCAAACATTAAAAAAATTCTTTAGTATTTTAAAGAATTAATACTTTTTGTATGATCCATTAAATATTAACTAATATGTATGTATGTTTCAAAATAAATATGTTTGCTGTTTTATAAAATATTCGTAATAAAAAAATAATTAAAAATACTTACTAAACTGATAATGAAGTAAACAGTTTCATGCAGTCATGAATCGCATAATCATGAAAGTAGATAGGGATGCATTTAAGAAAGTTAAAACAGGTACTATTAAAAAGTTATAAAATTCTAAACAAAATACACAGTTTTACTCATTTCTCATGTTAATTTAATCCAATATGACATAAAACAGCAACAAAATTAAACCGCAAATCGTACATACAAATTGAAAAAAAATATATGATGTGAAGTTCGCTTTCCTATGAAAGCCTGTCTTTGGTGAGGATTGCCGTTTAATCCATTTCGACCAATATGTTTTATTATTGTTTATATGATTGGATTACCCAAGTTGACTGATGATATCACAATTTGATTAAATTCTGACTAATCCCATATGATCACATCATCCCCCTTTAACACATCCTAGAAAACCCGCACGGAGCTGTTTAGACATAAAAATAAGCTTGAAAATGCACTTTATGAACATTTAGAGGACTTTTTTGTTTTTGCAAATTTTATTGTCAAGAGCAGCAAAACGTTTAAGTAACAATAAAATGTAAAGTTCCCAGGATCCACTTATAATTTAATGATTTTCATACGTAAAATGAAACAATCTAAGATGTAAACTTGATGAATTTTAACTCAAATACACATACAAGTGTTTAAAAAATAATTTTGAGTTAAAATGATAGAAAAATTATTTGTTTATGAATTTGTCTGTGTCTATTTTACTTATATCCAATATGATGTTACAGATGCTAATGCAAAAACGAGCATTAAGTCTCTAAATTTTTAGTTTTATAATGTTTTTTAAAGTTTATATTTAAAAGTAATTTAAAATATTAAAATAAAGATGTTAATTTGACTAGAATACTTAAAACATATTTAGAAAATTGCAGCTGTAGGGTCTCTTTGATAAAAACTACTTTGTTATTTCTCAGTTAAATTTCGTGTTAGTTATCATTACAGCAAAACAACATCTAGTTACACATATGATTGACCTGCTTTTCTAATTTGCTCATTGGTCACTTTCATTTTGGACAGTTTTTGCCTCTTCTTACCGGTGGAATTGACCTGTTTAACGCTGTCGTCAGGTTTGTCCTCCGGATGAAAAACCACTGTCCAACGATCCAACCTAATCTCTTCGGCATCAATTACATCCCTGAGAAGATTTAAAGGGTCTTCACCTCCCGTGTACCCCGGGCCCCACCTTAACACTCTCGCCAAGTCATTCCCTATAAATAAATTAATTATAGATTAAAACTCCAGTTAGTGTTTTTCTTTAAGTCCATGTACGCAAGGGAGACATTACCTGTTAAAATTAAAAAAAAATACAATGTATTTTTTTCATGTGTAAAAAAACTCCAGAGGAAAATAATTATTGAAAATCCCTATCTTGAAATTGCAGTTTTATATAAAATTGTGTATCTCTTACAAAAATTTAGATATTACGATCAACAAAAAACCAAAGTATTGAGAATAGAAGAGGCTTTGTAACAGTGTACAAGTGCACCCAGTATAATAAAGCACAATTTTTTTTCCTTTCAAGGTTGAAATTCCAAAGTTCTTAATGATAGTGATTTCCAATATCTAAAGTTATATCTGGCTGTTGTATTTATTTAGCAATTCAATGAATTTTTATGTTGGAACAAGTAGTAAGTAAGGCGAAGCAGACATTGTGTATATGTCACCGCGTTATCCTTAGAACCTTATTGGGACTGAAGCCAAAGACGTCATAGGTACTGGATGTATAAATCGATAGTAAGACCTTGGATATTTTATGGCACTGTGGTATGGTAGCAAAAAACACAACAGACCATGGGGAAGGAAAAACTGAATAAAATCCAAAAATTGGTCTGTTTGGGTATAACAGGGGCGATGTCATCAACGCCCACAGCTGCACTAGAAGTCATGCTAAATCTACTACCAATTCATATAGTGGTGAAAAGAGAAGTGTGGTTAGCAGCATTCGGACTTCGAAATAATAATGACTAAGAGGTAGTTCCTATTCCAGGATTATGGAAACATTTATGTCGAAACCAACTCTGGGGATGGTATCCAACCAGATGGTCACAAGGTTTCGCTTCCATAGGCTATTTGAGCAAATGGGAGTATCAGAGCAAATGGGAGGAAAAATTTGATGCCCTGGAAAGATGGGGTCTGATACGGTTTACGGAAGGCTCCAAAATAGCTAAGGGACGGGTGCAGGAATATATGGACTGAGATACAGTCACACAGCAATTAACGCTTTAGACACACATAAGGTTACTGCAAAACTTGCTTACTGAACTGGCTACCACTAATACAGTTAGACTGTTGGGTGCTAGGACAGAAAAGCGTATGAACTTGTTAGAAAGGAACTCGAAACAAATTTCATTGGTTCAGAGCCATTCTGTAGCACATCAACTTATGTGGTCAGGAGGGCTCTGGGAAATGGACTGAGTCAGAATATATGAAATACTGAGCTTCGAGGCTAGGGCAAAGTTAAGGAACTTATGTAGTGTTCTTAGGAGAAGAAAAGTTGCTAAGCTTGAATAAAATTCGACTCCGGAAAATGAGGGGACTAATAACAGGACACTATCACTTTAGTAGACATATATACAAACTAAGGCTTGTAGATAGTTTGGTCTGCCGAGGATGTGACTTGTAACCCAAGGAGCTGAGAGAAGTGTCGGCAAGTAAGCTTTTGGATTTTGTTAATAGGACAAAGCTACTTGCTGAATAGATTTGAACAGTGGGACACACAATATGTTTGATAAGACCACGGTGAAATGTAACTTGAATAGAACCTAACTACAGGAGGAAAAAAGACAAAAAGATATTATACGAGTAATTCAATGCTGGCCGGGGCTAGCCTAGAGGAATTAATTCTGACAATGTATTTAGTTATAATATACACAGTGTTTGTAAATAAGTGTGAAATATTTTAGGAGGTGGTTGCTGAAGTTATTTTGTGAAAAAAAGTTCATATAAACGTAGGTCGAAATATGCTTCGTTTCCGAGATACAATGTTTAAATTTTAATTTTTTCCTACGAAAAAAATTGAAGAGACCAATTTAATTCAGAATTGACTGTGCATCTTTATAAAAAAACATGAAAACGGGAAAAAGGCAGTGGCATACCACTTTTTTTTTTAAAAAAGGTTGTGGCATTCTCGCACAAATGGGCAAGTAGAAATGTTCTGATCACCCCAAAAAGTACACATTTATCTCTCCAAAGCATTTTTCAAATTTCGAGTCAATATCTTTAAAACTGAAATAATTAATAAAAATAAATAACAATTTAAATTTAAACACTCTGTATCTCGGAAATTAAGCATATTTCGACCTACGTTTATATGAACTTTTTTCGCAAAATAACTTCGGCAACCATCCCCTAAAATATTTCGCACTTATTTACAAACACCCTGTATAATATTAGTTAAATAGTGTAAACATTGTGATAGCAGGAACAAATTAAAAAGTAACACTTTTAAAGAAGATGCAAATGAAATTAGGAATATTAATTTGCAAATAAGAAAAAGTGAGTTTGTTTCAGAAAAAGAGTACGACCTGATACAGACCGAAGCTAACTTTTAAAATTTGTTGCGATATTTTTCTTTTTAATTTATTCACGATAATAACAGTGTTAGACGAACTTTAATTTATGTTTATTTATTATTATTTTTAGACATCAACCTCATTCAAACTTAATTTTCTTATCTGTTAACCTATTAATTAAAATTCTTTTAAAAAGCTGTAGATTCAGTTGTAAAACTAATACAAATACTTTTTTACACAACCTTGTGACATAATTGTTTTCCATTTCTTCGCATTTGAGTCACACTGTGCATTAAAAAAAATCTCAAAATTGACCAGATATAAACCCCTTCAAACCTCAATACTAGTGATCAAAAAATCAATCTTAATCCTGTGAGATTAAAATATGAGTATTTCATTAAAAAACACACAACTTCACAACTTTTTTTTGAACTACTTGGAATGCAAAATAGCCAATGTATATGCTCATAAAATTTAATCATATATTTAAGTTTTTTTACATAGACTGAGGTGTCTGTAATGTGCTACACTGTATAAAAAAGAAAAATGTAAAGATCAAAATTTTAAAATTTCAGTATACCCACCTGTTCCCAACGGTACTATAGCACATGCCGGGGACGAGCACTGAGAATCCTGCCCAACATTGTCCAAACATTGTAGTACCCATCCGATTGTACCATCTCCACCACACACGAGTATTTTATAGTTTTGAATGTTTCGAAACACATAGAGGCCTGGCAAGGGCCCACCGTTATCCAAATCGAATACCTGGTAAGGATTCAACAATTTCCTGAAGCTGGATATCAATTCAAGGCCTTGGCATCCACCAGACTTTACGTTAACGAACACTAATAGAGGTTGTACTCCGTGAGGTATCATCGAAGGTTCTATGTTGGGAAGTAACATAACTGAAAACAAATAACAATAACTCGTTTATATTTCTTAGTAAGGCTTTTAAATAAGCAAACCAAAATATTAACAAGAGTCTACAGCAGTGGCGACGCCAGCTTATCATAAGGGGGGTGGCCAGAGGGTGGCTAATGATTTTAAAGGGGTGGTCAAGAATACAATATATCTAATTGTGAAAAATATGTATTTTTGATACTTATTAATCTAATAATAAAAAAAGGTTTAATTATTCTGATTTAACAATATTTCTGATATTTTTAAAGAGTTATCTTTAGTATAAAACAATTTTAAGCTTAAATAACCTATTTAAAAAAATAACAAATTTTTATCATATCAGCAAAATTTGTCTGTTATTATGATTTTGAGCAGATGCATCTACAACGCAATCAAGGTCAAGTGTTGTGACTTTTTCATTTGACAAATTATCATTAGTCATCGTTGTCCGAACGTAGGTTTTTATTCTTTTTAAGCACGAAAAAGATCTTTCATAGCATGCGGTAGAAACTGGCAATGTAAGAGCAATATTTGTTAAGGTTAATAGATTTTCGAAAGCTGGATAAAAATTATGTAAAAATTTATTGACTTGATATTTTTATTTTCGTCCCGGCCAACATTTTGACAGTTACTTTTGTAATTTAGGGGTGGCCGATAAATTTTTAGAGGTGGCCTGGGCCACCCCTGGTCCTCCCCTAGTGTCGCCACTGGTCTACAGTATTGAGACCAATTTCCACACAGGGTAACACTCGAACTGTGTCTGTATAATGTTGGTCAATATGCGAGCAGATATAGGCACTGGCTAAATAAGCTATTAAATCTATAATCACCCAACAAATGAGCAAAAAAAAATGTTCCAAAACACATTTTTGTACATCAAGTTCAGTGATACACAAAAAAAACATATTCCTGAAAATTATATATTTTGTTATATTGCTCATTTACAAAAAGCAAATTTTTAGATATGTATATAAAAAACATGAACATTTATAAATAACAACTCTGGGAAATAATGAAAAAAAAAAGATTATTTCGTACATTTTTAGCTTACCTAGTAAAGGCTGTTTATCTTCAAATTTTGATTCTCGTAAAGTATAAAGTGCTCTTACAGCCTTGTCTGAATCTTCATAAGTGATCACCATAGAACCGTATTCATAGTAGATTGGACCGATTTTAGAAAATTTATTTTCTGCAAAAGAATAATTTTCTTTTAATTAAATTATGGCTAGCTAGAACAGTACAAATAAAAATGAACATTATAAATTTTATACCAATTTTAGAAATATTAAGTGGTCTAGTGGCGGGATATTTTAGAAATAAAACAAATGAAATTCTAATAAGGATGTACAGGGTGCCCCAAGATTCGGTGTACATAGAACTATTACATATTTTTGAGGTTAAAATAAAGTTTAAGTAAACTTAGCTCTATCCAAAGTTGCTTTGTTTAGCCTTTGGAGGGTGTTAAAGTTACCCAAAAATGTTTAATTAATAATTCTGAAACGTTTTATCCCATTTAAATGAAATTTGGCACGATTGTTATACAGGGTGATTCACAAACGGTGGCTAAAAATGAAACCTCCTATTCTTTGATGAATTTTAAGGGGAGTCTTTGGTATAAAGTTTTTATCTAGGATGGTTCGTTAAAAAGATACAAACATAAAAAAATGTTTTTAATTTTTTTAAATAATTTCAAGACTAGTAAGTAAAATAACTTGAAATTGGGCTCATGTATTTATGTAAGTATTGTCCAAAATCTAAAGCCTTTTTCTAAAATTTTAATGCTTCAGTATCGGTGGCATATTTTTCTAAATAAAATAGTACGCCACTGCTTTACAGTAACAATTATGATATTTTCGGATTCATTTTTCACTTTTTTACAAATTATATCCTCTTATGTTTTTCGAAAAAAGCCTGATTTTTTAGTAAAACTTAAAAAACAAATTGAAAACACCGGACTTCAACCCATTCGTTTTCTTATTGTGGGGTGCTGTTAAACGGCTGGTATACAGTGAATAAATTAATACACCTCAGCAGTTAGAAGAAAGAATCATATTCAAGCAACAATAAATTTCGAACAAATTACATTTTTGTTACTAAAAAGATGTCGCACCTGTGCTCATGGAAATGGAGGAATTTTTTGAGCATTTACTCAAATAAAATCATTAAAATGATGACTAATTTCTTTATTCGATTAAATAACTGAATGATTAGTGCTTGTCATGTCATTTAAGTAAAAGTGTTTTCAGTTAGTTTTTTAAGTTTTACTAGAAAATCACACTTTTTTCAAAAAATATGAGAGAATAATAATTTATAGAAATTGAAAGACGAATCTGAAAATATCATAATTGTTACCTTAAAGTAGTGATGTACTATTTTATTTAAAAAAATTTGCCACCAATACCCTGTATCTCCGTCACTAGAGCATTTAAATTTTAGAAAAAGGCGTCAAATTTTGGACAATGTTTACATGTGCCCAATTTCAGATTATTTCACTTGCTAGTTTTTAAATTATTTAAAAAAATTAAAAATAAATTTTTAAGTTTAACACCCTGTATCTTTTTAACGAAGGATCCTAGATATAAATTTTGTGCGAAATTTACCAAAGAATACAAGGTTTAATTTTTGGTCACTGTTTGTGAATCACCCTGTACATATTTATAGAAATGGAAAAATTATTCCTCTGTCGTAAATGTTTCATATTCCTAATAATTTTTGTGTAAGTAATTGTTTTATTAATATTATACCGTGTAGGAAAACGCCAATGGTCTATCACAAGTTACGTGAGAGCGATAAAGTAAGACATAGAAATCCATGCGATAGAGAAGGATGGCTATAATGAAGGCTTCTCTTTGTCACCGCCCGTTTCGCCCTTCCACAAATAAGATCCACTTCTTATTTGTGGAAGGGCGAAATGGGCGTTGACTATGATACGCCTTAATTATAGCCATCCTTCTCTATCGCATGGATTTCTATGTCTTACTTTATCGCTCTCACGTAACTTGTGATAGACCATCGGCGCTTTCCTACCCGGTATATTATACATATCAATTAAAATGATAGTTATGTACTGTAATCAAAAAGGACCCCGCACAAACCTTATGGAAAATGGCTTTCGGTCAAAATGGCTGAAATTGAAATATGATATAGCTCTCACCTTCCTGAGCAAAAGTTGTCATGGGCCCAAAGCGATCTTATGTGTAGATTTAAAGATAGAGAGCTTTGAAGCTAACGATTTTATAGCACGCTGCTGAATATAAGTGCAGGATAATAGGTGTATGTATATCTCCCTTTCTCCGTATATACAGGGTGAGGCAGTTTTTTGTAGACAAACTTTAACAGGAGATAGAACACATGTTTTTAAAAAGAAAAGTTCCTATAAACATATGTCGTAGAAGGCTTTGTTTCCGAGATACGGGGTGTTGAATATAATTTTTTTTTCTCAAATATTCATTATAACTTATAAACGAATGCTTAGATTTTTTTCATGTTTGGGAGATAACGCCTATTAATTAAGGGGCATAAAACAAGCGATAAAAATGTTCAAAAACTTGCACAGTGGCGGAGTCGTATTCAACCCCTTTCTTAAACAGAACTTCTACGCCAATGACTATTTAAAAAAAAACTGCTATTTTCATTATATACATATAGTTTAACAAAAATAATGTCCATTCTTCTGTCTCGAAATTCCTGTGCGTTTCCGAGTTATTTTGATTTTTGGTGTTTGTTGTGGTACTAAATTAAGTAAGTAAGTATTATTCTGATGCCCTATAGCGGTTGAGCTGAACAAGTTTGGATAGAGATATACCTACTTAGTTAAAAAAAAGAGTTTGTATCAATTTTATGTACGCAGAATATTGGCATTTATTTTAATTCTACAATTTGCAGGGGCAAAGGTGTAGTTATTACTTACCACAAGCCAAAAAGGGATTCTTTTTGTATATATGAGGAAATTTTGAAAATACATAATTTAAAAAATTTTCATTCCTTAGGGTAAAGTTTATATTAGAATAACACAAAAAATGTTCCAGTTTACTGGTAAAATTGTGTACTTAAATATTGCTTTATTTACATATTTATTACTCATGACCAACTCACTAGAAGCGGACAATGCTTTAGCATTTGCATAAACTATCAGTTGTGATTAAATGGTTTAGCTAATGGTGCTTATATTTCTGCCTGACGTCATTCCTTAAGTCGTTCATTTTATTGCAACGGTTTTATATAGTGAACCTAGAAAGAGCTACAGTCTATAAATGTATATATCAGGCTGTCCCATTTTTGATAGAAATCTATGTTATTTCAGAACTTACTATACAGGCTGTTACAAATTCGCTTCTCACTACAGGGATCTTGGAAACGGTAAGAGGTACGAAGTAGCTTAAATGGGGGCAAAGTTGCGTAATGCTTCTAAAAGATCAAGGCTAACGTGATTAGTTTTCGAAATATTTGAAATAAACCGAAATTTTGGAAATCTGTTTTTGTTTCATTTCAGTCTTGTTTCAGTTGATATTGAAAAAAGAAGAACACTTTGGGAATGGCATAATCAATTTTTGTATGTACGTTTTGTCTCTCCAGGACCATCATCAACTTCATTTTTTTAAATACGATCCTGGAACTATACTGCCTCAGCTCGAACCAGATTCAGATGTTTTGTCTCGAAAAATTCATCTTCAGTGTATTCGTTCCAAATTTATCTAAATTTTTTATTTAGATTTCTTTGTTTATTGAATTATCGTAAACTGTAAGTGTCGTTAGACCCTGTGAAATCCATCTAGATATTTAAACTATTACTACCACACATTAAAATAAAACATTATTAGAGTATTATTCCCGTGTCCATAGTTATTTCTACGCTTCTCGAGTGCTCAAAATTCCAAACAAATTCCGATCTATTTTTTTCAAGATATTCATACAAATACATCTGACATACTCTTTCACAGTTGCGGTTACAGGTATAATAAATTCCGATAATATTACGCTGATCTTCATTTTCAACCTTTGCCAAAACGAAAATGTTTTTGAACATTTACTGAAATTTTTTAAAGACTAATATTCAGTTGGCGTTTTGGCTGTTCATTTGCATATTTAAGAATTAATTTGTCATAATAAAATTAAAATTGTAATAATGTTTTAATTTTGACGCAACAACTTATTGAGTTATGTATGACCAAGTAGTGGTAATAGTTAATAATAATATAAATGTTTTATTGTAACGCGTGGTGGTAATAGTTTAAATAACTAGATGGATTTCACAGGTTCTAACGACACTTACAGTGTACGATAATTCAATAAACAAAGAAAGCTAAATAAAAAATTTAGATAAATTTGGGTCGAATACACTGAAGATGAATTTTTCAAGCAAAATGTCTGAATCTGGTTCGGACTGAGGCAGTACAGTATTGGGGGTCATGAAGGCTTGTAAAAAATATAATAAAATTTCTAGTCGTATTTAAAAAAATGAAGTTGATAATGGTCCTGAAGAGACAAAACGTTACATACAAAAACTGATTATGGCATTCTCAGTGTTTTTCTTTATTTAATATCGCCTCAAACAAGGCTGAAATGAAACAAAAACGGATTTCCAAAATTTCGGTTTTTTGTCAAATATTTCGAAAACTAATCATGTTAGCCTTGATTTTTTAGAGGCATAATATTGCTCCTCTGATTACGCAACTTTGCCCCCATTTAAGCTACTTCGTATCTCTTACCTTTTCCGAGATACCTGTAGCGAGAAGGGAATTTGTAAACAGCCTATATATAAGGAACACATTCTAGAGCTTGATTTTTAACATAAATTCAATTGTTTAATCAGATCAATCGATCAATCATTTTATTGTCATTTTTGATAAGTATATCTATATCTTCACTTTTAAAAGTTATTCAACTTATCAGGACATGTATCTTATATGAACAATTTAGCATAAGATTGACTAGTGATAGTTTTTTAGTAAAACTATGAAAATAAGCTGTGAAGCAAAGAGTATATAAATATAATTTTTTTAACTGGAAACTGTAACTGCCTATTGCCTACAAAGATGTAGATTTTTTTCTACTTTCCACTAATGTATATGTTATACAAAGCCTTTATAAATGATCACAAGTCACGTGAGCACCGAGCATAGGCAACCAACATTAAACGGCTGGTACTATCAACAAAAAATTCCTTAATCTTAGTGTTACCAACATTAATGATTCGTTTACAATGACAAACCGTTACATCTACGCTTGAGATAATACAATTGCTGATTGGTGAAAACAGGATCTTGTGTTTTAATGTAATCTTGATCTAAATGTTTTAATCATTTTTAATTTTACCAAAATTTAATTGCCAACGTGAATGAAATAAAATTACTGTTATTACTTATATTTTTAATTTTTAATATATATAAAAATATCCCTAAAATATGGTAGTTTCTTTATCTTTAATTGTTTCTGAGATATCCAGGATATCTCTTCGAAAATAAAAGTGCCTTAAACATTGGCATTTTTCTCCAGGAATCTCTACATATATTTTTATATACTAACGGTTATATTGGCTTACGGTTTATTAATATTACCTTTGCCTAGGAATTCAGTTAAAATGTTTTCATAATTTCGCTCGGAAAGATTGGGTGGTAAATTTCCCACAAATAAAGCAAGATTTGGTCCATGTGGATCTTGTTTTAGCTGTAAGTAAAACCTCATTAATTCCATCTGTCTAATGCTGTCCTTTCCAAGTTGTTTCATGATTTCCCACGGCCTTTCATTCCAGGACAAAACTCTCTCCGTAACTAGAACAAAAAAAAATCATTAACTAGTCAGTATTTGATGTGGATATGTCTATAAAATTGTGCCATCCCAGAACTTTTTACTCATATCTTTCAATTGAATAAACCAATCGAGTGAACCAAGTATTGATTGGAAACCAATTAATACAATAAGAACAAACTTTGAAACTGCAAGCGTGAGAGCATTCTGAAAATAGCCCTAAAAGTTTGTTCTTTGACTATCTTTTGTGGCTTAATAATCAAAAATCATAGAGAAGTGAAGAAGACATCTAGATTTGTTTAGAGAACCTGAATTTTACTTGATAAGTGCTAACTCAGCATCTTCCAAAATGGTTGTAATATTGAAATTTTAGATTTGATTTCAGAAGAGTAGTTCTAATTGTAACTAAGTACAAAGTAAATTTGGTTATCAAGAAGGTGTGAATATATTGATAACTACTAATGTCAAGAAGGAAAGAGAAGTCATATTCAAACAACATATAAAGTAAGTACCTATTCAATGTTGCCATTTCGTTAGTCAAAATACAGGATGTCCCACTAAGAATAGGAGCTTTGAGTAAAGGACGTTAAAATAAAACATTTGAGCAAAACATGAATTAGTAAAATGTCACTCCTTACCGGAGATTCAGGGTGTTATATATAAAATTAATTTTTCATTCAATTTCTATCACTACTCAAGAACCCTTTAAAAGATAACAAATTATGACATATAAAAAATTTACAAAATTGTGCTAATACTTTTTAAATAGTCTGTTTTTGTTAGATATTATGATGTAAAAACTCTTTTAAAAAAAACTACACTTGTTTCAAGACGTTAAATAAGCTATTCCTGTTAAAGAAAAGTGTGGTTTCATTTATCGGTACATTTCCTAATTGATGTGAATTGATCACAATGAAAAACCAAAACAAAATCTAGTCTTAACTCACTATAATGTTTAACTCACATACTACGTCTAATACCTACGTTTTCACAATGTTCTCTATTTACGTCGATATGTTTTCTTAGATATTTAATTAAATTTTAATTAATCTAAAACAAGTTTTAGTGGATTTTCCACAACGTGAGTTAAATTTCCTCTTCTTGTTCTGTTTTGTATGAAAGAACCCTGTTGCACCTACCCGGTCATAAAGATTTTTAATTTTGTGTCCTGGTCCTGGTTGCCTCCTTTATTTGCTTCAGCACTATTAAGTCTTTAGCATAAACACAAATCATATCTTTCATTTCTTTATTAGAAAATTTCTTATATCAAGGCATATTTTAAGACATAACATTAAATTATGGGATATATATGATGAATACAAATTAATTAAATGGGCGAAACAGTTGTTTTAATTATTATCAACAAATATCTGAGAGGTTTAATCTACTTTTTGTAAATGAGTGTTGTTTTTCATTATCGATTCACTTCAGCTTGGAAAAGTGCTTATTAAGTACACCCACATTTTACTTCAAAACGAATATGGCTTTAACGTTTTAAAACTTTTTCTTCATACCTCGGTCGAAAGTACGTACTTTCGTCCCTAATAGCAGGGACGAAAGTTTAACATTTACTCCCTCTGAAAAGTACACACGCGCCCTCTATAACGGCGGGAGGAAAGAATTTCTCATGCGTATTTATACTCGTAACTGGGGACTATTTATTATGTCGCTATAACAAATTGTTAACCACTGTCATTACTATTGCTACCTCTAAAAGTCAATTCAATAACCCAGCAGAAATGAACAATACGTTGTCATCTGATGAATCCATAGACGAAGTTGTTATACGAAATTTCGATGCAGAAGCGCGATTGATAATAAATACAGATGCTTATCAACATTTAAAGTTAAAAAAAGTAAAATTAATAACGTACTTTCAACCGGTTATGAAGAAAAATCATATACACTACACGGGCCAAAAGTTGAAATCTCGGTCCTGCTCGTCATGATGCCCGAGGTGAAGCCGAGGGCATCATGACGAGCAGGGCCAAAAATTCAACTTTCGGCCCTTGTGGTGTAATATATTATTTTTCTTTAAAAATAGTTACACCATAATATCTAACAAAAATAGCCATAAAGTTACCATTTAAAGTTTGAGCCCTTTTTTGTAATTTTCTATAAAGTTACTAGCGCCCCCTATTAGTTATTAGACATTTACGTTTCATAATTTGTCATCATTTAAAACAGATTTCCCTAAATTTTTAATTTAATATCTCTAACTTCTTGAGCAATCATTAGAAATTAAAAGAAAAATTTTAGATAAAACACCCTGTACAGTACATTTACTACAACATGTTTGCTCAATAGTTTTATTTTGACAATCTATAGCTGCTCTGTGTTTCATTATTTAAGGGGCAACCTGTATAAGTGAGCCTGTTAAATTAAAGAACTATGTGCATTTACAAAAATGTCCTGGCATTGTCTAACAGTCTATGATGCAGATTCAGTCCAAAGTGATAAATCTTCAACATAATCTCTGGTAGGTAATACAATTTTTAGGTCCAGAGTACGAGAAAAATTCTTATACAGCAAGAGCAGAGTGGAGGTCTGTCTTGTAAATACTACTCTCTCTGATTTATATCGAGAGGTACTGCTTTAAAGAAGAACTGGTTAAGTCTTTGAACAAGCAATACAAATATATACAATTCATGTACATTTGTTCTGCCGCTGCATCATACTGTTTGCATTCACCGTATATTACAAATACTGAAATTATGCACTGCTGTAATCACTAGTAACCACTAAAAACAATAACAGTCAATTATAATGTATTTCAGCCACATCAAAAGGTTAATACTGATGAGAGGAAACTGGTATCAGATAAGGAACAACAAAATTTAATATGAGCACTAGCTATACTGTTGAAACAAAAAAACGTTCAACAAAATTTTCAGACTGTGAATTTTCAGAGATGTTAGGTAATAAAAGAATAATGAATCTGAATAGACTTTGCTTCAGATATTGGACCAAATAGTAACAGTTGGCAAAAAATAATGACATTCGGGTAGACTTTCATAAGTGGCAATCGAGTGTAAAAAGGAATTACTTACCCCCTCTATCCAGAAGTACTTCACTACAACGATAGTCTTCACAGTTATAGTTTTCAAGGCCAAAGCGTTTAAGCGCTTCTCGGATGAGGTCGCCAACAGACGTATTTGAATCCACAGGCACGGTGCAGAATGCCTGAGATACTTGGAGTTTTCCGGGATAGACGCGCACTTCACCTTTATCATTATCACGGTCCCTACAAGGAATAATTTAACACTCATTAAAAAGACTATTAAAAAATATTAAGTTGTAATGTCATTTAAACTATTGTTTGAATTACGTGGAAACATCTATGAAATACTTACTTAAATCTAAGAAAAACAGCTGGCCGCTTTCCTTCCTTCCTATGAACGCTTAAGACGGGAGTAGGATCTTGCAGAACGGCTTCATCTTGCGAGTAGAGATCTGTTAGATGGAATGAATTTGGGTCTTTTGTGATATGAAACGCCCTCAGAGCCTGTGTTAACACCTGACTTAAGGGAGCTTGCCTGGACACCACGATAGTTCTGAAGATCCGTCTCCTTAGGGAATTATTCCCGTCGTAAACCTTTATAACCTCTGAAAAAAAAATAAATTAATTAATTAAGTAGTAAATGTGAAAGAATAGTTAAAAATATTGATATAGAATTAGTGAATAAATAAATTGTTACAAAGACAAGCAAAATAGAACTATATGTAGGTACAAGTTTTTTTAAAAGACCGTGACTGACTGATGGCGGACCTACTGAATCAAAATAAAGGAATAACAGTAAACTGTCAACAGGTTATTGCAGATTTAGGAAACATTTGAGTAAATTATCCTGGATGTAAGTTCAGCCAGAAGTAAGAGGAGGAGATTGTAGCCTGTGCATTATCCGAGTGTGAAGCAATCACTGTTAAAACTGTGGAGCTTAATTAGGAGGCTACAGTTACATGAGCCTAATAGTTCTATTCTAATTTATTACTGCTGTAAATTGTGATAAAAAAAATGATTAAAGAAATAATTATGTTTGCTATTCTGTGACATTTTAAGTAAACCCGATTAATAGTTTTGGCAATATTATTGATTACATTAAAAAAAAATTGTTTAAGTTGAAGGTCACTGTAAATGTGACAGAATAGTACCATCTACAATTTTGTAATCTACTCTTTTAATTTTACTTATTTATATAAGCTGCTTTTAGTTTAGAAATGATCCACATTTTTAAGAACAAGTGACATACAGTCATTGCAATATTTTTTGAGGTAGAATTCCAAGAAAAGAATAAGCCAATAAAGTTCTGTTATGGGAACTATTGTAATAATTTACCACGGCAAGGGCGTGCCTTGAAATTTTCTGCCAATGTCTTTTTACGCTGGGCAGTTAATTCCAAGAAAGTGATGCAGGGGTCTTCTTGGAATTATATCTTAACAAATATCATATGGACTGTATCCAAAAGAGTGTGAAATAAACATAATGTGTTAGAAAAATAAACTGTCACTATTTGTTACAAGGCAACCAAGTACGTGTTTGTCTAACATGTTATATTTATGGTACGCTTTTTGGTTAGATCTCCTTTGTTATAAGAGTTGACTCATCAGATTTCATTACTGTAATTATAAGAAAAGTTCTGCAAAATAGTCCATTAAAAAATTAAGGTTCCCGTTATATTTGCAAAACTGACATTCTGGCAGCAAACAGCTTGACCCGTGTGTTATATTAATGAAATAAGATAGAAGTTGGTTCAAAAAATTAAATATTTTATGTGATGTTCACTTAGTATTTTTATTGTATTGCACACTGATTCGTTGTTGCCTTTGGTTGAGGATATAATATTTTTGATATAAAAGAAAGTAATTTTCAGTGGAAGAAATTGGTTTTGATAATATTTATAACTTCCATGCATCATGCCTTCTGTCATTTTGGATCTCGGTAGTTCGAGTTAAACTTCTAATACATATATAAAAATATTTTTATAGTATACCTTTTTTTTAAGTCGCAATGCTCAGATTACGACACATTTGCAGAATTTAATGATGAATAACCTGTTAACGGCGAATTTGATCTACCTTTTTTCATTCTGAACAAAATAAAAACAATTAGAAAAAACTAAAATAATTGACTGGTTTTAGGTACTTTTTTTTTTAATCGAAAACAAAATGAGGTGGTTTAAACTCAAACATTATTAGGATACTTTTTTGTAGAAAATTATAGTATTCAGTGTTTTTCAGGTTAACACCTCTGGAAATATGAAGGTTGTGGACTTTCCGCAAGTCAATTTTTTTTTACAAGTAGTATCCTGAAGGGAGGTTATACTTATTCTACTAATCATTTTATTGATGTAACAAAAGCCTGGTCTAGTACAATTTTTTAAAAGGGTCGTTTTTCCAGAAAGTGGTATTAGGTATTTTTTTTTATCAAAAAGATAATTTTATCACCGTTCAAAATACCCATATACCAAATTTGAACAACAAATGTCTATTGAGTGTTCTTTTATGTGGAGCCAAACTTTGAAAAATCAGACAGCTTAAAATTATAATAAGCAGGTCAAAGATTGCCATGAAAGTGAAAACAAGTGCCAATCGAACAAAGAAAAAATACAGACACTATAAATTTAAAACTTTTAATTATAAAACGACCCTTTTAAAAAATCGTATAGTAGGCCAGGCTTTTGTTACATCATTAAAATGATTAGTAGAATATAACCTCCTTTTAGGGTACTATTTGTAAAAAAATTCGCTTGCGGAAAATCCACAGCCTTCTCACATTGCCAGAGGTGTTAACCTGAAAAATGGGACACACTGCATTGTCATATTAAGCATCATCAAGACCGAGAAACAAGATTGAAGTTTTTTTTCCTACAGGCATCAAAATCAACTTTTATATTTTTCAGCACATTTTTCTGATTATAATGGTGTCATGTCACACAACATGGTTTACTCTTTTATTTATGCTCAGTTAAGTTTTTATTAATGCTAAAGTTTTATTTTATTAACGCAGGTTTTGTATAATGTGAAGTAATGCCAGATATTCTAACTTTTAGTTTTTTGTTGATAGTTTCAAAATGAAAATAGATTCAAATAGATTATCGCTTCACAGAAATTAGAAATCAACAAATGAGTCGACATTACATACCCAAGGAAGTTGCATAAATTAAGTCCTATTTCAAAATTTGACAAAAAAACGGAAAAATACAAGAAATATGCTTGCTTCAAAACACATTACATTTGAAACATTACATTTGAATTATAGGTGTGTGTAAAAAAGTAGTACTTTTCCAGTACATATTTAAATTTTTTTATATCAAAATTGCAGAAAAAAAATCTATGCGAAGTTACAATTAAATATATTAATAAACAAAAAAGTTATTAATCAAAATCCTTTTTTAAATCATAGTACTGATAGTCTGTACCTTGAAATACGGTCTTAAATTAAATGAATACTAATAATTAGAGGGCGGACAATGTGTGTCTTTAACCCGAAGAATAGGTCAAATTTTGGTAGAGATGTGTATGCGTTCAAAAATGTATTGTGTATAAACTATGCAAAATATAATTATTATGTATAGCAAATATACCGTATTATCCTCGCGAAGATTTGTACCTTTTATTTAAAATCCATAAATCATGTGAACAGGTAAAATAACGAGGAAATAATTAAGTTAATTTAGTTCTAAAGAAATGAAATAACACTCGCGCCCATCTCTAGTGGATCCGTCGACATCGGTTGCGTTTATCGAATTCCTATTGGTCAGAATTCAAACTGCAGCCCTGTTATGAATGGAGCGTGAGTTGGACTATTCTATCATGTGCGTCGCCTGAGGATATTCGTTACATTGACTCCTATTTTCCAATTAAAAGAACGACATTATTTTTAACCGAACTTTATTGAATAAATATGTAGTATATAATTTCTGATTTTCTAAATATTTTACAACACCTAAAAATGTATGTACCGTGGTATTTTCGTGAATTATCACGTAAATTTCCGATGCATACCCGACACGCCACTGCGTCATGGATAATGTATCTAGGTTTATGAATGACATATCTATGTTCAAGGTTAAAGACACAAATTGTCCGCTCTCTACTAATAATCGTCATAATATTGTTACCTTCGTCACGTTCTTCTTGGTTTTTATTCTGCTTATCTTGCCGGCTATCCCGTCCTGGTGCATGAATTTGTGCGTATTCTTCACAATCCCTATACCGACCAGCATCCCCACTGCTAAATTCCTCCGAGGTACTCCGTGCTATAAAAATAAATAATTCATATTTGTATTATACAACAGTACATAATTCTTTATGGAGTTAAAACGTATTACTCACTACATATTTTATATGCAAAAATGACCCTTGTGACCCTTTAATATCCATATTATTAACAATTTCAGACAAATTGTTAAAATTGCAAGTTACCAATTATAGCGCGATAATTAGATTTTTTATAGATACTTTTTAAATATGTACATGGAATTAAAGAGAATTTAATTTGCCACAGTCAGAAAGAGGGTGTTAACTTAAAGCGATTTGCTATTTGAAATTTCCAAAATGTATTATTAATTAAATTGGTCTCAAACAAAATTTTGCTAAAAAGAAAATCAACAATTATTAATTAACTTTTGCATCATATGAGTAAATGGAGGGCGTATTAAAATATATTAAGCAACAAAAAATTATGAATATATTGATTTTTAGTACTCAGGAACACCATTAATAATTATTATTTTCATTGTAGATAAGCTCAAAATATAATTCAGTAAGTTAGTGCATCTCTAAGACACGGCTTGCATATAAGTATAAACATAATTATTGCAAGAGAAGAAGCATTGATGAAAATCACACAAGAGCGAAGTGCCAAACCTTAAGAGAAACAAACAAAAAACTTTGCAAACCAAATATACCTCGAACATAAGGGGGTGACAATTGCGGCTGGCATTTGCCTTGGCAAGTATTCGGCAAAACAACAGAAAGACGCTTCAGAACACTTGATAAAGAAGCACTCCGCCTAACGCTATCGCCACTGATGACTGCAAAATCATTCCCTTGTTATCTTAAAATAAAAAATTAAAAAGAAAATTAAAGCACTTAAAATATAGAAAACTAACCTATTGAAAATAAAAACAACATTCTGAGGCTAACACCGCAATTGGGAAAATATATTGAGCTTGCTAGTTCAAAATAGCTTTTCGGACTCTTTATTTCTTCAATATGGTTCTTTCAGCCAAAAGCCATTTTCTTGTAAATAGATATTTAAAATTTAACTTTCAATACCAGCACATCACCCTTGCATGAAGATACGTATGAAAAAATATTTATGTTCTCAAATAAAACATGGTAAATTATAACTCAAAAGTGACCAGTTTATAAAAAAATTTAAATAGGCAGCTGGAAATTATCTTTAATACTTTTTCAAGATGTAAATATTTTTCACAAGTAACTGACGTGGCATTTAAAACACTTTTTAGTAATTTATGTTGTAGTTATCAATGACCATCTTTGTTTTTCTATTGTTTGAAAAATGTACTGGGTGAGCCAAACCACAGTTTCTGTAGCTTATTTCCAGTTGTTAATGACATCTTATTGGACATGAGTAAAATAGGCAAGAAATGAACTAATTTCAAAAGCAAATTGTTTTTTAACATTAGGTTGTATAATATGCATGTACCTTCAGCAATACAAAAATATAGACGTGGAGTAAGCATAAGTGCGATATATAATATATAGTAAAGTGTTACTAAATATTGTGGGTATAATTCAATGCTAGCCAGGGCTTTAGCTTGTAAAGTAATTGTTTTCTGCAAAATTGCAGGTCACTTTCTGTCATTTGGCTGCATCGAAGGCTTAGGTACCTATTGAGTAGCAGCAGTGACAATTCATAGATGTAGTACTTTCTCATACCTTGTATCACACTTTTACTTACTCTATGTCTGTAGTTAAGACAAAAAATAACCAGATCATGCCTTGGTTGGCTCACAACTATGATGAGAATCAATCAGTTGAAAACTGCAACATCATCAGTTGAATTTCCTGTTAATCAGGAAGTGATAAAAAATTATTTCCTTAAGTAGTTAGTACATTTGCCTATTTTATTAATGTCCTATGTAAGTCGCTATTATCAAATACTCTTAATGATAATATGTCCAGCTTTTGATAGTTTCCATATATGTATTATGTACGCAACCGCCGAAACAGCACTATCAAATCGTTCCAGTTCAAAACTACACAAATTTCGTATCATAGTCTAATATTATAAGTATACTTGCAAGTTTCATTTTAATTAGAAAGGTTTATATAGGTAATTATGTGAATATGTCGATAACTACAAATAAGCGATAGGCCTTTACTGAAATAATTATTCTTTTATATGGTCACAGAATAAAATAAAGTAGCATATAAAATCTGTCGGTTTTATTATAAATAATTTTAAATTTAGTCTTTGAAGGAATAAAACTACATAGGTATTTTAATTTCAATACATAAATGTATTCACAAGCATTTTTTCCTTAGTTGAGATTCTGAATTTACATTTAAACATCAAAAAATGCCTGGAATTGCCTCATCAAAGGATTTACGTGTTTTTAAAAATAGAATAAAACGATTATCAGTTTTCAAAAATCTGTAATACTTGGAATAATGTCATTTAGTCTGCATTGAAAATAAATAAAGAATGAATTATTGAAAACGGCATGATACAATTTCACTTTCAATATGTTATTAGGAACAGGTAAAATAAAAATGCATTATATAATTGTGTTAATTTTTTAAATTTTATATTCATAGATTTTATTTTATTTCTCAGCAATTTCTTACTTTGTTAATTTTTTTTTTATTTAGAAAAACCTTAATTAATACATTTATATATTTATCTAAAAATAATTCATAAAAATCATTACAGACATTTTCCATATTTTCCTTAATACTACAATTTAATTTCAAATTTGCCTTGACACCTGGCACGCTTTCTTTAAGAAAGTTATCAATATTAATTTTCAGAGTCAGAAACAGTATAGTTTTCAACTCTAACCGCTATGGAGCTACTGTATACTTCGTTGCCGACTTTTGGTTGGAGCTGCACATATTACCATTTACAGTATTTAACACTAATGTGGAACAATAGGGATCATATTATAATTTGGGTCACCCAATATTTAGAATAACTTTATAGTTATGAGACGAAATAAAAGTAGAGTGAAGCAATAAAACATACCAGCATAAATAAATACACGTTTTATGATATGGGGTATAGTGAAGACACTGCACCATTTTTACCACTTCACTGCAAACAAGTAGCTTTTTATTTAGATGGTGATGTTTCATAAAAACCCTTGAAATGACAAGCGTAACGTATTTAATTTACTAAAATTTAAAAAAAATTTATTTTATTATCTAAGACGCATTGCTAAAAGGCAACGCACAAAACAGATGAATGTCAAATTATATTGCTAGTAGAGCTACAGCAGCAAATCATATGTAAAAATAAATTAATGAGTATTAGAACCAATACAAAAGCAACACTTACGACATGAATACTCACGAGACAGGGTATCCTTCCTCCTAACTTGAACGCCAATGATGGCCTCCATGGGTACCTCGGTCCTTGGAATGCTAACGGCATGCGGTGGCAGGTAGATGGGTTCCAGCATCCCAAATGTGCACTCGCTTGTTACGTTCACGTGACAAGCAGCATGACACTGGAAAAAATAATTATGTATTTTTGAGCACTAGTCTACAATATATTAAAAAATCAATTACAAAACTTTTTCCTGATACTTGAACTGATAAAACAATGATTGACATACCGTCATTCCACACCACTCGCACCGGTAGCCCGACAAGCATTCCGTAGTCCAGCAGGTCTTCTTGCAGACATAGCATTTGGAGTTGCTTGGCAGATTGCCTTCCCGCCAGTGATGTTGGTGGTGGACGTAGACGAGCTGCTTACCCGGAAGATAAGTGGCGTTCTCCTTGCAGTCAGCCACAGCGAAATCCTGGCATTCCGTGTGCACGAAGTATTCACATACTGAAAACGACGATTGTTTAAATTGATCTCTTTTATCACAAACAGCGAGGTATTTCTAATCAGGGCAGAATTAAGTAACATCAATTACTAGTACAAAATTTAATTTTCTTTGATAATTCTTATAAGGTTAATTAATTTATATAGAGAAATAATAATACTGTTTAAGAGAGCATAAAGTAATTGCTTGTGTCCTACCTTTCGACGTAGCTTTCCTGATTTATTAGACACAGGTATTTAGTGCAACTTTCAACCATCCTTGCACAACTTTTTTTATCATTTTCATATGTAAACTCATGATATCAAAAAATTTAAGATTCCCTTTTGGGTGAAAAAAGCTAGTGATAAGACCGAAAAGCCTGGAGGTTCACTCAAAAAGAGTGTTGTTGCCTCACAACAATGTCAACTCTCATAATTTTCTTAAAACTTTACTTAAATATTCTGAAATTTGAGGTATTGCAATATCCATAGTACTGTTCGAATTTAGTGATGTCAGACTTTCAAATAGCATTGGTCAGCAGAAGTTTACAGATGACAAGCTGTAAATGAGTTGGTTAAAAACTGTTTCAAAATCTTTTTAAAAAGCAGGAGGATTAACTATGTCAAAAAATAAGACAAACAAACATTCTTGTAACACTTTATTAAATTTCTGTTATTTAATGATTCCGTCTGGTGTTCATTAAATTGTGTTACATTGTTTTATTTAAAAAACTTACTTTCACAGTGGATGGACTCACTATCATCCAATCTTTTCCGGCAGACATTGCAAAATTTCCGCTTATGATGGAAAGGTTCCGACCAACAGTGAGCTACCGGATTCTGAAAAAGAAAAAGATATATTAGGACTAGATTTTGAATGAAAAAGAAATTATCAAGACATCCAAAAGTATTTATTTGTGCATGGCATTTTTTAAATAGTTTTTCTTTTTTTGGGCCTTTTGCCACAATTAATAAAAAAAGAAGGTAAATATCACTTTACGCCACAAGAATCTAGAGGTTATCTCAAAATCGGCAAAAATAAGTTTGTTAAAAGCAACTAATGACTGATCCTTGTGGTATAAGCCTCTATCTATATTTGGTTTTATATTCTTTTATTTGCATTGTGGCAAAATACCCACCCAAAACAAAAAAAGTATATGTCCCCGGTCGTTACTGCTGATAGGAGGAAAAACTCTCTTAATTTTTTATTTAAGAAGAAAAGCCATTAATCAAATAAGGTGGTAAAAGAGAATTTTTATGTTTGCATGTCAAGAAGAAAAACTTATAAAAGAAGGTTGTTTATAATCAAAAGTTGTGTGAAAATTTCAATTTAGGTATAAACCAGCCAACTTTGATTGTTCTGTAATAAAAAAAGATTGATTTTGAAAAAACTGTCAAAATAAAATTTTGGCTTGTCGGCAACAGTAAGGATTATCCTAGATTTGTCATTCCATTGATTAATGTAACAGAAGCTTAAATTATAATCGTAAAGATGATCAGATAATAAATTAATTTAAATGAACAAACTAAAAAAAAAGAAAATATTTGTATACTGAGTACCATTTAATTCTAAATAACAACTTCACTTAATAGCATTTTTCATATTAATACTAATACTAATAAATCCAATTTACTCTTACATGAAAATTTACAGTCATCCATGGTAACCTTACCATAAAAACAAGTAAAGTTTCTTTTATAATTATTTTCAATAAAGAAAAATGCCTCTTATCCACCCTAAGCCTGGATCTTTATGCATGCGTGATTACGGATCCATTGTAACCACGTGAGCGTCAACATTCAATCCGCTTTGACCTTGAGTGTCAAGTCACTTTTACTGATTCACAGTTGGATGTTGATGATCACGTGGTTACAACGGATCCGTGATGACTCATGCACGTGGATCCAGCCTAACTGTAGACATACTCTGTATATTTGGATACCTAGGGTGTCCTAGAAATAGCTGAGAAAAGAAGAAACAAGATTCTTCCAAGCAAGCCTTTCCCAAAAAGAACACTAAACTTGATTGGTACACAACAGTTTGGTAATGGTAATAATAAAAAAATGTCAAGCAGATTACAGATATCATTTTTACTCAAAACTTAAAGTAGATACAGATATTTTGCAAGACAAATGAAAAGTTTAAAAAACAAAATAAATGAATTAAGAAAAAAGGCAAATGATTTGGTTTATATCAGGTGAATGCGGAGGACCAAAAAAAAAAAGAAGAAATATATTGATTAGTACAATAACATTTCATTGGTAGGATCTATAGTTAAAAATTAATTCTTCTATTGGAGTAAAATTATAAATAATGATTTCTACCCCAACTAAAAGAGGCCGTAACTTTCAGGGTAAGCATGGATGAAAAAATTACATATGAATCATGGTCAACGGTCAAAAAATTCCCGAATTGGTTGCTATGTCATCGATTGATTTCTTTTAATGTTTAGTTTCAGTTTGTTTTTAAAATCTCAAGAAATCTAAACCAATGATGTGGCAACAGATTCGAAAATTGTTCAATCAAGCAGGCTTCCATCATTTCATATTTTTCAATTAATTCGGGAACACCCTGTATGTTTTCAATACTGATTGAAATTATTAAAAATTTACCAAAAGTATTAGACCGTTGAAAAATAACATGTTCTTACCTTGATGAGGCTGGCGGCGACGCTGGAACACGGGGACACCACAGTCTTCAAGCAGCGATCATGCACTACGAAGTTGCAAACTGAAAAAAGTTAATTAATTTTAACCATAAACATTGCCATGACAGATTTTACACAGTTCCTTTAATACTAAATGATTATTATGTGTATATAATTGTCATTTAATTTTTCCCAAAATATATAATGCGGCTCATGGGCCATTTTCCAGATATTATTGATCGACCTTTAAAGAAAATCTTGAAATGCGTTGATTTTGAAAATTTTATTTAGATACCTATCTTACTAAAAAAGTATAGGTAAAACCATATAAAAAATATAACAGAATGACCATTAGGTCGCATTAACCAGGTTGTATAAGTTCTACATTTTGCCAGTTGTGTTATAAGGAAATATCCCTGGTAGCACAATCGTGTACAATTCTAATACAAGTTGTTTCAAGTTTACTTGAAATAGCCGAATTGTGTCAAATTGTTTTGTGTGTATTGCCGAAATTTATATCGTTTCTTATGCGAGATACTTTTTTACAATACTTACACCAGACTTAACCAAAAGTACTTGAGTCCAAAGGGGTGAATTAGTATAAGTCAAGTACAATATGATAGTCTTACTTAATTCTAATGTAAGTCTGCAACATAGTCACTTGCTTTAATTTACCCCTTTGTGCTCAAGTGCCCTGAATCAAATCCATTGAAAGCTTTGATCAAGAAAATTTGACAATGAATCTTGCAGTTGCTGATTTCAGCAGTAGGTACACAGCAGTCTTAAGTGTCTTGCGCAAGATTTTGCTACCAGGGATTTTTCAAATTTTTGTCAGAATAAGGAAATGTATCTCTGATATTCTGACGTGTCGATTATGCTCACTTTGCTTTTTGCTTATTTCTTCAGTGATTATTTTTTAAATTGTACGTCCACCATATTATATTTTTATAACAAATGTAGAACGAAATAGTTCCTTATTTGACCAGGGGGTCTCAAAATTGATGCCCATGATTTTAGGATTTGATTCAAAGGTTTGAAAAGAATAAGAAGAGTGGAAAGATTTTCGATTGGTCTTCCTCATTGATTTGTTTAAAAAAAAACAAAAAGAAATCCATGCCATCTAGATCTGATTATCTAACAGGGTTCATAGTTCAAAAGTAATGAAGAATTCCCTGACTTTTCCAGGTTTTCCCTGACTTATAAAAATAAAATCCAGGTCACTTGTAGTTCATTTTTACATACTAATTGGTGTTTATGCATTAAATTTTTTCTTGATTGGACTCCATAATCTTTTTTATACCCTAAGAACCTCTTATAAAGGTTTCAAAACCACAAATAGTTTTCTCTTTCAAGAACACAGGGCCGGCTTTCACAAAATTTCCAGTTACAAACATTAAATTCCCTGACTTTCATGAATATTTTTAAAATTCCCTGACTATTCCCTGTTTTTTATGAAGAATAACGAATTCCCTGACTTTTCCCGGTATTCCCGGTTTTCCCGGCCGCTACGAACCCTGTCTAAGAGGCTATAGTATGGGACCACCCCTTTCAGTCCACTCCTCAGAGAATTTTTCAGTCAGATATTTACACATTCGTCTTTCATAGTGTTAGCATTATCTTATTGTAACTACTAATTTGATTAATGCATTGTTAACGGAATATCAACGCGCAATGGCAATGGAAAATTTAAATTTGAAAGTTGAAGACATAAGGCTGAATTGATTCGGTGAGGTAAAATGTGTGGACCAGTACATTATTTTGTAGTAACCCAGTCCAAAATGATTTTTGATGAGATTTTTAGTAGGTATGTAGATGGAGATTTTTATGTCTCCAGATATGCAAGTTTTGCGTAACGAGAGCAGAGAACTTTGTGTTAATTTTTTTACATGGTTACTGCATTTTGTAAACCATGATCCAGATATCATTAAAAATAATCTGTGAGGTGATGAATGAACATGTACCTATTTAGGTAGTTTTCACAAATACTTAATAACTTATATGAATATAAGATTAAAAACCCTTACTTAACACGCAAGAGATTTTGATAAACATTTGAGACGAGTTATAAAAAATTAATAATGTAATTAGGTCACACATACTACCTAGCCCAATTTAGTATTTGATTCAAAACAATGAATTTTGAACCTTATGTAAGCATTATATCAAATTGCACATGCTTCTGGCAATTGGAAACTGATTTGAATTGCTCTAGGAACAAAACTATTGTATTTTCAATTTTCTAATTTAAATTTTTCACTGCTAATGTTCGAATTCCATTAGGCACACTGTAGAATACAAGCGAGAAATTTCCTGAATAAAAAATTTCCTGAGATGGATTGGAAAAGGTATTTGCATATCATAGCCTCCTAAACGACCAGATCTGTATCCCATGGACCTCTTTTTTGTGGAAAAACAAATAATATATCCTAAACCTGCTGTTAATTAAGATGTCACATATCGTATTCATGCTGCTGTCATAATTAATAGATGAAAATATATTAAAGGATTCATACTTTCATGATATACGTAGGAGGGACCTATTTGAACATATTTCGTGATATACGCAGACAATATCTTGTTCTGTAGTAGGAAGGTATTACTCGATTTGCAATAAATTTAAATAATGCAATTTTACATAGAACCATGACGGAGACGGAACCGTACTGTTCTAGTTTTGAAGTCAATGATTCCTAAGAAATTGACGAAAAATTGTTTTTTACATCAATTTTTGAAGGATCATGACAAGAACAGTTCTATGGAAAAACGTTATTCCTGTATTTTTGTTTGTTTTGATGAATGGAATCAGCCTTAACAGTTTCTCACCACATCACTGTTACAATTTAATATGAAAGGTATATTTTCTGGTTACAATAAGTATTCATCGTATATTGGTGATGATGCATACATAATATTTGTTTTAAGTTCCCACACTATCACCATTACTTAATTTGCAATCTAAAATAAAAAGTTTGGAATGTATTACATTCAGACAAATCAATTTTTCTGAATTCCATATAGTTTACCTATTTTTAAAAACGTTTTACTATCATTCAAAATTTCTTCCAACGTAGTATGTGTAACTTTGCATGTCTTCATTATATTTATGACTTCTTAAAAATAATACTCTCGTAAATTTAATTTTATCTTATTTCGCTTGTTCCTTCCCAGGGTTCTGTTTATAAATTAGTAATCAAAAGAACATAGTATCTATTAATAGATTCTAAATATAATACAAGGCGGTTTATAATTAGTCCGACATAAACATAAAACAGTATTGTAAAATAGGACAATAAATAAATTTACAAATAACGGAAGTTCATCTCACAATATACAGCGTGTCCCACTAGTGCGGGAAAGTCCAATATCTATGTTAAAATGAGGAATATATGGATTTTTCTTTTTATTGTGTTGCCACATTTCTCGGAGTGTATAAATTAAACATATATTCAAATATACAGGGTGTTCCACTTTTCCTGGCCAGACACCAACTTTGGATTTTTAAATGGAAACACACAATTTTTGTTTTTTTTTCGGATTCTACATCAAAAATAAAGGGCACTTTGTGATGTACTTAGAATAGTTCCATTCAAATATTCATAGTTTTTGAGATATCTCGCTTGAAAGGTTTTTCTAGTCGATATTGGCTGCTTACATTTTCTGATACTGACAGGTTATACTAATAGCTACTAAGCCCATTTTTTTTATCAGATGTTTAGTAAGGATGACTCTTCCGAATCAAGCTCCAAAAGCTGGCCTGCGTTATACAGGGTAACCAGAATATCATGTCAAAATTGCCAATTGAAAAATTGAAAAATCTCGAATTTTTTAAATGCAACACCCTGTATATTTTCATACCATGAGATGCAGAATTAAATTCTCTAAAACTTTGCTATACCTGCTCCTATACCAAAATTCATTAGTTTTTCATGAAATCTCATTTCTATGAAAAAATGCGAAGTATACAAATAGCTAAAATAACGTAGTAGGCTCCTGTCAAAGGATAATCTGGAAAATTTTCGATTCACATAAGGTTTAATAGAAAAGTGACTAATAATTGTGAAATGAATTACTCTAAAGAAGAATTAGTAAATAAATTATAGAATAATTAGTAAAACTCATGGTAACTGTTTATTAACAAGTATTTACCAAACTAATAATCCAGATTTACAAAGATATCCTCGTACAAAGTGTTTTGTAAAACTGAAGGAGAGGTTTGAAAGAACAACAAATGCAAATTATGAGAAGACAACAAGAACACACGCATGCAGGATCCAAAACAGTAAATTAAAGTAAATTAACATCGTGCATTTCTAACAAAAGTAATAAAGACCTAGTTAAATTAGTAATTAACAGGTAACAGCTCAAAATGTCTGCCATTTTTCTCTAGACATTGAGCAATTCTACGACGAAAATTGCTTGACACATTTCGCAGCATTTCCGGAGTTATGGTCAAAAAAGCATTTCTTTTCTTTGCCCGTAAATCTTCTACATCTGTCGGAGGAGTTTCATACACCCATAAAAAAAATCAAGACAAGACAGGTCTGGGGATCCGGGAGGCCATGTAATTGGACCGCCTCTACTTATCCACTTATTAGAAAACTTACCACCAGTGTGGAATGTGAAGGGGCACCATCATGTTGGAACCACTGACTGTTTAAGTAATCCGGAGGAATATATCCCTGCACGTGGGGCAAGTTGTTTAGTAAAAATTGCAACCCATTACCAGTTAAGTTTCCTTCAAGAAAATGTGGTCCAATGACATATTCTCCGCATATTCCCGCACAAACGTTGACGTTAAAGCGGTGTTAATGATCGTCTTGTCTTATTAATCTGGGATTATGATCGGCGTAATGGTGATATTATGTCGATTCTCTCGTCCAGTATTGGCAAAAATGACTCGTCAGTAAATAACACCTTTGAAAAAAAAATCATCTTGTAGCTTTATAGTTGTCCACTCACAAAACTGTACTCGCTTCTGAAAATCTTGCTGTGTTAAGAATTGGTGATGCTCAGAATGATAGGGGTGGAAGTTGTTTTTCTTTAATGTTCTATTAACCACACTTTTGGAAATTCTAATTTCATCACTAATTTCTCTGACACTTGTAGATGGATTTTGGACTGCACATCCCAAAATGTCAATTTGACTATTCTGATTACTGCATGCGTGTGTTCTTGTTGTCTTCTCATAATTTGCATTTGCCGTTCTTTCAAATCTCTCCTTCAGTTTTACAAAACACTTTGTACGAGGATATCTTTGTAAATCTGGATTATTAGCTTGGTAAATACGACTTGCCAATAAACAGTTGCCATGAGCTTCTCCTACGGCGTACACCATATTTACTAATTTTTCTTTAGAGTAATCCATTTCACAATTATTACTGTCACTTTTCTATTAAACCTTATGTGAATCGAAAATTTTCCAGATTATCCTTTGACAGGAGCCTACTACGTTATTTTACATATAAGCTATTTGTAAACTTCGCATTTTTTCATAATAATGAGATTTCATGGAAAACTAATGAATTTTGGTACAGGAGCAGATATAGCCAAGTTGAAGAGAATTTAATTCTGCATATCATGATATAAAAATATACAGGGTGTTGCGTTTAAAAAATTCGAGATTATTAAAATTTTCAATTGGCAATTTTGACATGATATTTTGGTCACCCCGTATAACGCAGGCCAGTTTTCGGAGCATGATTCGGAAGTGTCGTCCTTACTAAACATCTGATAAAAAAATGGGCTTAGTAGCTATTAGTAATAACCTGTCAGTATCAGAAAATGTAAGCAGCCAATATCGACTAGAAAAACCTTCCAAGCGAGATATCTCAAAAAGTGTGAATATTTTAATAGAACTATTCTACACAAAGTACCCTTTATTTTTGATGTAGAATCCAAAAAAAATACAAAAAATGTGTGTTTCCATTTAAAAATCCAAAGTTGGTGTCTGGCCAGAAAAAGTGGAACACCCTGTATATTTGAATATATGTTTAATTTATACACTCCGAGAAATGTGGCAACACAATAAAAAGAAAAATCCATATATTCCTCATTTTAACATAGATATTGGACTTTCCCGCACTAGTGGAACACGCTGTATATTTTTTTATGTGATAAATGACATTATTTTAACTAAACTAAAAAAGTCTTATTTATTTACTTACAGTACTTATTTATTTGCACATGGTTTCTGGTTGTCACACATATTTTGTTTTAAAATGTATAAAATGATTAAATTAAAGCTCTCAGGGTCAGTATTTTGAAGAGGTATTCAGACTTTAGTTTAATAAGATGATTCTACTATGAATTTAGTTAACAAGATACTAAAATAATCCTTAAATTTATATTTAGTTGTTTCCAAAGTATACCTGACATCATTGGGAGATTGTTCTCTGTATTTGTTTAGGTCCAACGATTTAAGTCACCAATTTTTGACACAATGAATGCAGAAGTTCTTAAAAAAATATTTACGTAAATATTTCGGAATACGTCTGACGTACACTGGTCAAGTTTGGGTTGTTATGCTAATTAAATAAAGGTAAAAGTTCACTGAATTTGCAATTAAATAGGCCTCAGGAAATTCCGTTTCTATATTTGGAGGGTTGATTATGTACATGAAAATATTTAAAAAGTTTATAGGTCCCAAAAATGTGTTATAAGCCAATTATGGCCATCTAAAATCTTTTTTCGCTTTATATTACTGGAATCGCATATTAAAATAGTTATTTATCTATAATTAGAAAATACAAAGTAAATTGAATTCAATTTGGCTTCCCGATGAAAATCTTGTAATCTTAGGCCAAAGAAAGCTCAGCTTTAGTAAATTTAACTCAATTTTGCCGATCAAAATTTTGTAACTTTAGAGCAAAAAAAAGCGGAATTTAATAAATATTATTAAAGCTGAGCGATAGAGGCTCTATCGATCTATCATAGAGCGCACCTGAATAGATACGGTGCATTAATTAGGTTGATGTTTTGTTTTGAGTATAAAATAGGTTTTTCCAATAATTAGACATAATTAATTATTATGCGTTTATTCAAAGACATGGTAAATAATACGAATTGTTTAAAATTATGCACATCTGGCAATACCGTCAATAATAATCAATCAAAGGGCAGTTGAGATTATTTGCTCCCATTCTAGAACAGAAATTCAGATAATAGACTAAGTATTGTGTTCGTTACTTTTGTTGTTTCCAAATTTAGTTGAAATTATTTTATTTTTTGGCCAAAGTCTCCTGTCTAGCTCTAGCTTGCATTTTGGTATTATCCGGGTCCGTTGTATGTCCTGTATTTGCCCTGTGCCTGATGATTCATCTCCGTCCGTATAAGAGTACTCTAAGATCTTGGAGTACATCGTTCTTGCAACTTGCAACTGATTTTGGGATCTATTTTTTTTGAAGTCGGCATATTTTATCGATAAATTCTTGTATATAAGGACGACAGGTTGTTGCCAGATATTCTTCCTTCTTGTTGTTCTTAGGTTATTATTGAAGGCATGTTGAACATAATAGTGTATTAGTACAAACTAGAAGACATGTCAGCCCCAGATTGAAGGAGCACAATTGTAAAATAAATCAGAATTTGCGGAGCACAGAGCAGATAAATAATATGCAATAGACTTAAATAATACCAAAATTCTACTGGCAGAAGGTTTTCTCTAAAGTTGTAGAGATGAGCGATCGAAATACAGAAAAATCGAAACAATTTTAACGGAGATGAGGGCTTTCAATTAACCGGAATTTGGAAAGAACTCATCAATAACTGGAACATCCCAAGGCCACCGGAACAAGGCGGACCAATTTCCAGTTTTTCGAATTTCCTGTGAAGAAGAGATATGACTCCCGAAAAGTCTAGAAGTCTAGACCGACAACGTGGCAACCAGTCCGCAATTTTTATTAAAAAAAAGAACCTGTTAAAAAAGTAAGAGTAAATAATAATAACAGTTTCTGAGGTTAGGTTGGCTATTCATGTACTAAACTGTACCTCCAAATATCTAAACCGAATTTCGGAATTATACGAGTAGATGTCAACCAGTGGCACAGGTGGTGGAAAGTACTGCCACAGGTCAAAATTTGTGAATATTTTAATTGTCTCAAAGAGAAAAATAAGCGACGTTTTACATGTATTGGAAAAATGGGACATTTTTGAGTTATTTTATTTAAAATTACAATAATTACTGTACAGGCTGTTAACAAATTCGCTTCTCACTACAGGAAAACGGTAAGAGTTACGAAGTAGCTTAAATAGGGGCAAAGTAGCATAATCACGGGACCAACATTATGCCTCTACAAAATCTTGGCAAACCCGAAATTTTACAAATCCGTTTTTGTTTCATTTCAGCTTTGTTTGAAGTGATATTGAAAAAAGAAGAACACTTTCTCATGTTAACGTTTTGTCCTCTATCGCATGGCATAATCAATTTTTATATGTAACGTTTCGTCTGTCCATGACCATCATTAACTATTTTTATAAATACCTACGACCCTGGAAGTTTTATTACATTTTTTGCAAGCCTTTATGACCCCCAATACTGTAATGCCTCAGCCCGAACTAGATTCAGACGTTTTGTCTCGAAAAATTAATCTTCAATGTATTTGTTCCAAATTTATCTATTCTTTTTTTAGGTGTGTATGTTTATTGAATTATTGCATACTCTTAAGTATCGTTAGACCTTGTGAAATCACACACGTTGCAATAAAAAACATTATTAGAGTTTTAATCCCGTGCTCATAGTTATTTCTAGGTTTCTCGAGTGCTCAAAATTCAAACAAATTTCGATCTAATTTTTTTCAGTAGGTATATTTATACAAATATATTTCACATGCTTTTTCATAGTTGCGGTTACAGGTATAATAAATTCCGATTATATTATGTTTATCTTCATTTTCAACATTTTTAAAATTAGTTTAAAGTTTCTGGTTGTTTAGTTGCATTTTTAAGAATTAATTTGTCATAATGAAATTAAAATTGTAATAATGTTTTTTTGACGCAACAACTTATTGAATTTTATGTATGACCAGGTGATGGAGATTAAAACTATAATAATGCTTTATTGTAACGTGTGATGGTAATAAGTAGTTTAAATAACTAGGTGGATTTCACAGGTTCTAACGACATTTAGAGTGTACGATAATTCAATATAAACATAGAAATCTAAATAAAAAATTTAGATAAAGGAACGAATACATTGAAGATGAATTTTTCGAGACAAAATCCCTGAATCTGATTCGGGCTGAGGCATTACAGTATTGGGGGGTCATAAAGGCTTACAAAAAATGTAATAAAATTTCCAGGGTCGTATTTAAAAAAATTGGTCCTGCAGAAATGAAACGTTACGTATAAAAATTGGTGATGCCATTCGATAGAGGGCAAAAAATGGCCATGAGAAAGTGTTCTTTTTTCAATATCTCCTCAAACATGGCTGAAATGAAACAAAAATGGATTTCCAAAATTTCGTTTTTTTTTTTCAAATATTTCGAAAACTAATCATGTTTGATTTTTTCTCCATTTAAACTACTTCGTATCTCTTACTGTTTCCGAGATCCCTGTAGTGAGAAGCGAATTTGTAACAGCCTGTATAGTTGAATGAATTGAACATAATTCTAAAATAACCTCAGTTCGCAAAAAATCTAGATTGTTTTTTTTTAAGGATGGCCTAGGAATGTAAATTACCATCAATCAGATTCTAAAAAATCATAAGCGTACAAATTTTGATTTTTCTAACGGATTGCAGAGAGCTCAATATATATATATATATATATATATGTAAATGATGTGTAGCTTCAAAAACAATATTGAATGCTACGTAATCCGAAACAGCAAACCACTGCACAAAAATTTTAGAAGAAATAAGTAATACTGTTTTACATTTCATAGATACAATTAATCACATATGACCGCGATAACCAAACTGTTCGAAAAATTGTGGTGAAAATGTAATGGGTGCATTTTAAAATTTTCGTACATGTATCCAATGAGTTTTACCCCATCGATTTGACTTTTCTACTGCGCTCATTATCTGACTTTCATTTTTATGATAAAATATCTAATACTGTAATTACTCCGACGAGATTTGGGTTACTTTGAAGTGAAAATTGCGCAAGCGTATATCGAGATTGAGGTGATTGTTGACGTCAGTCCTAATATACTTTTGTGTATATGTTTACATCTCTCTACGGACTGCTGCTGTTATATTCAGGGTCGTATTTATTTTTATCGAGAAATACTAATTAATTATATAACACCCACAATATGGATTATGCCTTAAGGTTGATTTCTTTACACTTCTGAAGCCTCTATATCAGCAAGACGTTTTGATTGCATAATGGTTCCAACATTTTCCAAACAAGGGGTATCCCAGCGAGTTTCCAATAATTAATTCAATGGGTTATGTTCATATACAATAGTTGGTAAATGCCTTTAAAATAGAAAAAAAAAATTTTTACATGTATATTTTATTTGCATAATGTAGAATGTGCCTTACATACTTTATTCTATTTATAGAAGAAAGTGATTTCTTCCATAATTTTACGAAGAATTCTTTAAGTATGCATTATTGGCAGATGTTTCTCATGATTTTTTTCTAATTGTTGTTAGTTGTGCCGTTTTGTTTATTTCAATTTACTGAATAAAATGGAAACGACCATTTAATACTTATAGCGATATGCATGTGCCAAATTTCAAACAAATACCTCTAAAATCGCTGGAGCTATTAATACTTTTTTAAATTTTGATTTTGACACCCTGTATCATGAAAATGGGGCTCCGAAATGAAAAATGGCATAATAGTCCTGTAGCCAGGGGGGTCCCAATTGCCTCCTTCTTTTAGATGGAGTTACCCAAGTGTTTTTTAATGTATTTTGAGCTGCAGAACACGAATTTTTTGGGTAGAAGTTTGCCCGGATGCCGATAAGTTTTTTATTAACAAAAAAATTGCAAAATACTGAACACTTAGTTTTTGGCAAAATAAAAAGTACTTTTTGGTTATTTGACCCATTTTAAGAAGAAAATGTCTCTTGCAATTTTTTTGTTAAACGCATAGTTTTCGAGATAAACGCCGTTAAAAACTCGAAAAATGCGATTTTTGCGATTTTCAATTGTTAATAACTTTTGATTGAATAGGTATTTTGTAATTCTGCTGACGGCGTTTGAAAGTTCACGTTAAATACTACAAATTATGAGTAATTGCAGCGTGAAAATTTATTTTTTCCACTGTTATTTGAAGCTATAAACAAATAGCGACTGAGCGTTCAGAAGGGTGCGCCGCCATGTACCTGTAAGAGAGCGGTTGCCTTCTTACAGGCGTGTAATACACGATCTTGACGCGTACTCTTCATTTCTAGACCAAAGAAACGATGAAAACTGAACGAAACATTAACGATTTAATGAAAATTTGCAATATTACAATAATTAAAATTATTATACAAAAATAGTTTTATGTACGATATTCTAAACTGTAAAAGTTTCAAATATTTTTATCCTTACAAGTATTTTTTTTTCATACATGCATAGAAAGTGCAGCAAGATATTTGAAGTCGATTGCAATTACATGCTTTTGTGCTGCACATTGCATAATTGCAGGCAGCTGGTAATTCTTCAGGAGGTGGTATTAAGATGTTTACCCTCTCTGGCAACAGTAGATCGTCTTTAATAAAAAATCCATATGAAGTTGGATCTAATTCGTTCATATGTGAATTTAAAACATTCGTTTGAATATGAACAACGTAAAAAGCCCGTAAGATGTGAAGTCTAATCGAATCAGAAGTCGGTGGCAAATTTTCTATTATAGAATTTTTGTGTTTATAAATCCAAACCCTTAATTCATTAAATGATTTACAACTACAATCAACATTTCTTATAATGTTAACTAAGAACTTTTCAGCTTTTTTCACGCTATCTTTTATACTTATGTCGGAACAATCTGCAAAATAATTTCAAAATGAAGAAAGAAAAGTATTACAGTTATTTTGCCAAAAAGTCATATTTACCCTTAGCAAAATTTCGTAAATATTCCACAGAGTTTGATTTCAAAGCTCTCGTCTTTGTGCCTACTTTGCTTTATAAACGATAATAAAAAAGTTTATACTTACTTATATTAAAAGCGTAACGTCGTATAATTTAGGTGTTTTTATAATTATTATTTTTTAAACTTGTATAATAATTTTAATTATTGTAATATTGCAAATTTTCCTTAAATTGTTAATGTTTCATTCAGTTTTCATCGTTTCTTTGGTCTAGAAATGAAGAGTACGCGTCAAGATCGTGTATTAAACGCCTGTAAGAAGGCAACCGCTCTCTTACATACATGGCGGCGCACCCTTCTGAACGCTCAATCGCTATTTGTTTATAGCTTCAAATAACAGCGGAAAAAACAAATTTTCACACTGCAATTACTCATAATTTGTAGTATATAACGTGAACTTTCAAACGCCGTCAGCAGAATTACAAAATACCTATTCAATCAAAAGTTATTAACAATTGAAAATCGCAAAAATCGCATTTTTTGAGTTTTTAACGGCGTTTATCTCGAAAACTATGCGTTTAACAAAAAAAATTGCAAGAGACATTTTCTTCTTAAAATGGGTCAAATAACAAGAAAGTACATTTTATTTTGCCAAAAACTAAGTGTTCAGTATTTTGCAATTTTTTTGTTAATAAAAAACTTATCGACATCCGGGCAAACTTCTACCCAAAATATTCGTGTTCTGCAGCTCAAAATACATAAAAATCACTTGGGTAACTCCATCTAAATAAAGGAGGCAATTGGGACCCCTCTGGCTACAGGACTATAAGTTCCAATATTTTAGTCCAAAGAGTTTTCTGAATCTTCTGCAGTGATTTGCTGAGGACTGATACGTGTTAGAGCAAAACTGATGACGTATTAGTATCCAGCGCTCAAAAATACACCGGAAACCATATATTGCATGTGTGGGTCTGGTACTTTTTTTGGTGGTGTGGTATAATGAGCCGAATGCATCCCCAGACCACTGGGGGTGATTTTGGGGGGTTGGGAACGGTTTCCGGGTTTTGTGCCCATGAGAACTTTTGATCAGGATGCTCTGAAGAGTTCATTCCCAAAGTTTGAGAGATATCCACCGGGGATCCATTTCCATAAGGTTTGTGTGGGGTCCATTTGGGAATAAATCAACCCGTTTATTAGCTACATTAAAAAAACCGAAGATATTTGTTTCTTCATAAAAAAAAAACGTCAGAAATTACCCTTTCTCCTCTTTTTTACTACTCATTATTGAAATCTGTTTTACATTTATTAAGTTTTGAGCAACTAAATTGATTTAAGAAATTGTTATCTAGGTGTAATAAGAAATATTATGATAGATTTCCTCGCTTCAGTATTTTGGCCAAGGAATTGGAGACTGATTTTAATTTATTGGCCAATTTGGGATTTTTAGTGACAACAATTATTCAATAGTATCAAATTTAATTAAATTTAAAAATTTTGACACTTGTTTTCATTCTACATATTTAAAAATAAGATACAGACATGTTTATTGAAGCAGTTTTAAGTCTACCCTGGTTCTTACTTTTTATACTAAAAATTGGTTGAATTAAATTTGATGAATAAACTGTTCAGTTTATTGTGAAACGTAATAAGGTGCCATAAATATAGCGAACTGTGGCAGTTTCTAGGGTCAAAAATTGTTACACGATGAAAAACAAGTTTTAGGAAAATAAATACTATTTATAGAAACGCTGGAGGAACTAACTGCTCTGTAGTAAAACCACTCAGTACCGTCTAGTAATTTACTATTTTTATGATGTAAACATTTATTGGAAAATCAACTCTGTTCCTTCCCCACAAACAGAAATTATTTTCCAACCCAAAGTCGTGTCATTATGCAATCCCACAACGGTTGACTTCTACCGCTACATTCGATTACGTCGAATTTTAAAGAGGCGCCGAATATTTATCGGCAATCTTTGCCGTTTGTTGATACGGCAAATAACAATAAACCGGAATGTGCGGCCGGAGTTCCATCGAATGTGCGACAGCGTTGCGTGTCGAGGCGTCCCGCAACAGCCTCTGGATCAATACCTCCTCCATCCGTCGTCGCTTTCGACACTCTTCGTTCCCAGCCTGCCTTTGCCTGTGTCTCCGAGATCGTGCCTCTCATCTGTTTTACTTCAATGTACTGCTAAGCTACTATTTCAGACCAACTGTCAAGGACGATTTTCCTTGATGGATACAACACGAACAGGCCCCAGCAGCCATTCGATACTGGCGATTATGTTCAAGAAGCAACTCAAGTAGGCAAATTTCCTTATGGTCGCATAATTTTTTAATTACTACCGCTAAAATCTTCGCAGCAGTCGCAAACTTCAGATATATGTATTTGACCACTTTAGTTAATACATGACCTAACCTAAGAATGTGGACTGATATGGGAAAAATGCAACAGGAAGTTGAACGACTAGGTGACTTGGGTAGTCGAAAACACATCACGGATAATAAAGATACATCTGCACTGATAGATTAACTCGAACTATAAACATGTTTTGATGGATGTTTAGTTAGGTATAAGACCCTTGAATCGCCCATTCCAAAAATCTTCGAATCTTTGAAATCTGAAGAATAGATAGAGTACAAGTTGCATAGTAGTTTCAAGGCATATGTCTTTAGATGAAAATCTAACAATTTCCCAATGCTGGTTCCAGTATTTTGTTTATCGAGCAATATTCGTCATTTTATCATATTTTATAATGTTCCAGTGTACGCTGTTTCACATACCTACTAGAAAAGGATAAATATAATTTTTCTTCTCCATTGTATGGGAAAAGTTAACATGGTCAAAACTATAACTAACACAGTGTATTCCCTCTGTGTGTCATAAATCCTTGGAGTATTCCTTTTATGAAATGGCGTCCATTTGTTAATATATTTAGAATTAGTCTGTATTTTAAACATCAAGGAGTTATATTACATTACATTAACAAATATATAAAATTACTATTAGATTCTTTACGAATCTAAGGCTGAGTACTGAAAAAAGTTAGAAGAAACATTGACAGCCAATGACAGTCAAATCAAATTATAGGGAACTATCTGACGTTGCCGCCATTTATTAAGATATAATGTTATTTCTATTATCACAAAAAAAGTCCGCATATTTGATACAAATATTCTTAAATTAAAAAAAAAAATTATGTTATGTTTATTAGTTTATGCAAAAAATCTTCAAGGTAATTTTTTAAAATAGAATGTTGTTCCAATTTCTTTATCAAATGGAAACATACAAATTTGGAAACATCCTCAAAATTGAGAAATAGGCCTATAGCAATTTCTTAAGTGCCAATTTTGAAAGACTTTTTATTCGAAAATACGTTGTAGTCTTTTCAAAAACATATGTTTCAATTTCTATAGAAATCTATTCAACTATAATTTTTTATACAGATTTACAAATATTCTCTGGTATGATTCAGTCACTTCATTTTTTGTCTATTTATTTTCTCTGAATTTAAAGTCGGGAAAAGGTAGTCTTGCAATTTTAATGAAAAAAAAAATCGCAGTAAGCTACGGAGTGTAAATACATGAAAAATCAGCGTCTAAAAAAATCCATATCATCATGATCAGTTAGAGAGAATATTTTAAAAATTGGGAGAATATTAAGAAAATGTTTGAACAATCGACTCTTTCAAAAAATCTAAGTAAATTTGGATATATACCTCAAACACATATTTAGGAATTAATTATTTTTTTTTCTCAGTTACCCCAACTGTTCTTTAATGAAATATATGGACATACATGAAATCAAACCAGAGTAAAGCATTCCATCTCCTTCAGAAATTGCTGTTAATGGATTTAAATAAAATAATAAGTTCTGAACAAGCTAGGATACACATTTTCAAGAAGAGCCTCTACCCATCTTTGATGTTTTGAAGGTCATTTATTGATTATAGGTACTAATATACATTCAAGAATTCAGTGATTACTTCTTACATTTAAAAAAATTACAGGATGTCCTATACCCAACCAAAAAGAGTGTTTTTGACAGATGACAATCAAGAGGAAAAGTCTGATAAAAAAAGACAAAACCAACAACAACAACCTTAACAGCAACAGCAGCAGCAATAAACTCAGCAGCAACAGCAACAAGCAAATCAACAGGACAATTATTGCAATCCTGCTAAAAGAATTCATTTATCAGAACCACAATGACATTCCAACCAACACGTAAATAATTTTAATTTTTAGAAATTAAATACTGTACACAAAATGTATTATACTATTCGGATTGGGCATATGGTTCCATAAATACATCATTTTTTAAAATTGTTTGTGTAGAAATAAATATTTTAATTTTTAACATTGATGGTTATATACATGCTACTTTTGACCTTTAGAAACACGTATCAATAGTTTGTTTTTCCAAATTTACCTTTTAACCTTTTTTTTAATATTCATACCCCGCCGCTGAAAAAGCTAGTGTGACGCAATGGCGCGCTTTAATCGTAGCTCATGCGCAATTGGAAACTGGCCTATGCATTGATGTCAAATCTAATATTTAATGGAAAGGTTATTAAAAAGCAAATATTCACACCACTCGCTTTGAGGTACTGCTAAAATTGTAGCAAACTTATGGTTTGTAATTTTGATGAAGTTATAAATAGTTCACATTTTTAGAGTTCCTTTAATTAAACATATTTGAACTTCATTTGTTTTTTACGAACTATATTAATGGCCTTTACACCTATAAAATATTTGTAGTAGCAAATTATATAGACGATATTCACCTGATATTTTTAAAATCGGTAAGATAAAGTTAGACCGAATTAATTTGTTCTCAAATCTAAAAATAATTTTTTCGTGCTTTACGTTAGTTATTGTAATTTTTGAATGGAGATAAAACACCCGTCATTTGAGTGGTTTCTGTTCAGAAATTCATATACTATTTATACTTCAGACATTTTCTTATAATAGATCCATTCGCTGTCAATTTTATATCACTTAATAGAATGTTTATAAAGGGTAATACAAAATCCCCCCACGAACGTCAATATACACAATTCTAATTCCTTCCCCTTACGCTGACTATTGTCCACATTCAACTCATTGAAAACTATGTTTTATCTACCTACAACCCATCATCAGCATTCCAAACAACAATGCAATTGTGCTGTTCGTGTAGTAATTCAACAAGAGGCATATGATATTTGCAGGATAATAATGTATACACACGTTTCGAAGTTATTATCCTTTATCGTTCGAGAACCAGTAAATAATTCATATAAAAATTATAGCGATTAAACTTATTTAATGCATAAGCCTCGTTTAATACAAAAATAGAAATAATATACATGGTGTCTCAAGAATGTTGCCATTATTTAAAACAGCGCATCTAACGAAATTATTGTGGTTTCTTACATTATCAAGTAAATTAAATTTCAAAGTGATGATCTTGGAATTCCTTGCACTATCTCTTACCAATATCTATCAAAAAATTTGTAATGTATAAAAAAAATTCCCTTCCGTATACAATCGGGGTACACCCTGCATAAGAGATTTGTTTTCTAAGGATTGATCTACAATTATGCAAAAACAAAAATAAAGAATTGTGAAATTTCGTCCTAACAAAAACTTTGATGAGGAAGAAGCTAAGCGGAAATGATCTTGTTAACAAAATCATCAAATATGGACACTAATTTAAGAGTACTTTAATTATTTTACTGAAAGTTCAGGAATTGCATTTGCTGATGAAATACGTAAACGATA
Source organism: Anoplophora glabripennis (assembly GCF_000390285.2). Classification (NCBI taxonomy): domain Eukaryota; kingdom Metazoa; phylum Arthropoda; class Insecta; order Coleoptera; family Cerambycidae; genus Anoplophora; species Anoplophora glabripennis. The sequence continues at coordinate 169,129 of NW_019416250.1, forward strand.
TTTAACTAAGGCATTCGACACTATTTATTGTCAAGATATATTATTGCAAAAATTACATGATATTCCAGTAAAGAAACACGAGATGGATTAATTAAAATAAATATAATAATATATAAAATTAATAAAAATATAATTAAAGGATTTGAAATAGGAAGTATTCCACGAGGCACTGTTCTTGGATCAACATTTTAAATAAAATATACATTAATGAAACTGCAAATTTATTTAATTTCTTACGCATGCAAAAATGTTGAAAATATGTTGAAAATTATTCAGCAGGGGTTAAATAACAATCATTGATTCTTAATTATTCCAGTTCCAAGTTCATTGCTTTCTCTTTTAGAATTTTGATTATACCCATCTCTGACGTTATTAAAAGCTACATGTAAAAATATTGATAGTAAAGTGTGTGCTTGTTCATTCATTAGAATTTTACGAAATATCTGAGAATATGCATATATAAATATTTAAAAGGGTCCGAACAAGTTGTACAAACTATCAGGTATCCTAAAATTCACGCAAGAGTTTTGCGCCATCCTTCAAAAAGTCGTTCATCACAAAACATCGAAGCGGTTCGTTATAATGTTGCTGAGAGTCCATGAACATCAATTCGGTACCGTGGTCAAGAATTGGACATTTCGAGAAAGTTCTCTACAGCATATTTTTACGAAATATTTGCATCTTCATGCTTACAAAATTCAATTGCTTCATGAACTGACCATGCAGAGCGAAGAGAGTTCATTGGATGGATTATGGAATAAGTGGATAGTGATTTATCGAACAAAATCATCTACAGCGATGTGGCTTATTTTTATCTTCTTCATTAATCGACAAAATTATCGCATATGGGGTTCAGAAAATTCACGACTGATTGTTGAGACTTGCCACTACTTGGTGCAGATTTTGGACTGGATGCTTCTTCGAATATGCGGTTGGTTAGGCAATAACAGTTAATGGTGCTCGCTATCGTAATATGACATTCCAATTTTTTGTAACTAAATTGCAAGATATGGATGTAGACAACATGTTGTTTCAACAATACGGTGCATGAGTCTTTTCCTGGTTGTGTTATTTTCTGTTTTGGTGATTAGAATTGGCCGCCTAGATAATGCCATTTAACGCCGTTGGATCTTTTTCTTTGGAGTTTTTTGAAGTCTAAGGTTTATACCCAGAAGCCCACGACCACCCACGCCTTGAAGGAGGAAATTCAGTGCTGTATCATCAAAATTTAGGATTTATGCAAAACGGCCAGGGAAAATTTCGACAAAAGAATGCGTATGTGCCAGCAAAGCTATGGAGGCCATTTAACAGGCATGCTATTCCATACATAACCCTATATATACTGTACACTTTATTAAATATTCCCTATACCTAGAAGTTATAGATTTTGAGATATTAATTTTTAAAGAAAAAATTTGACAAATACAAGGGTTCGCGGAGATGCTAGTAACTCTTTTCAGGAGCATAATATCAAGCGGATTTTTGGTACCTGTAAAGGGTATAGGTAACACTACATTATGGTATACCAACAGATTAAAACAGTTAATACTAGATGGTTCATTTTTGCCGTTACATTTTGATAACTTCAAAAAGTTATAACTTTGTTAACTCAATTGGAACACTCTGTATTTTTTACTCTGTCATATGCAGATTGAAATTTCCTTTCAAGCCATATAATCATTGTTATGGTTGCCGTTATTACTTTTAGAGATATTTGCAATTTTCTATTTTTTGGACAGTTTTTCTCGTATCAGACCTGCTGCCAAATTGGCCATGACCAGAAACACCCCAAAAACAATTGAAATAACATGATTTGAATGAACTTGAACATACACTTTGCCAAGTTAGTTGTCAAATTGTTGTGTCTGAATAGTTTCGCCGAAAAAAATAAAAATGCCTCAGGATCATTTAAATTATACTTATGAGGATTATTTTAATTTGCTTGTTATTTATGGAAAATGTGACATAGTTCAAGAACATGTAGAGAATCTGCTGCGTTTTTCCATAAATAACAAACAAATTAAAATAATCCCCAAAAGTATAATTTAAACGATCCCCAGGCATTTTTATTTAAATTTTCAGCAAAAGCTATTACAGACATAACAATCATTTGACAACTAACTTGACAAATGTCAAATTATTTTAATTGTTTTGAAGTGTTTCCGGTCATGGCCAATTTGACAATAGGTCTGATGCGAGAAAAACTATCCAAAAAATAGAAAATTGTAAATTCCTCTAAAAGTAGTAACGGCAACCCTAACAATGATTATATGGCTTGAAAGGAAATTTCAATCTGTATATGAGAGAGTAAAAAAATACAGGGTGTTCCATTTAAGTTAACAAAGTTGTAGCTGTTTGAAGTCATCAAAAGGTAATAGCAAAAATGAAACACCTAGTATTAAATATTTCAACTTGTTGGTATACCATAACTTAGTGTTACCTACGCCCTTTATAAGTACCAAAAAACCACTTGATATCACGCTCCCGAAAAGAGTTACTAGCATCTCCGCGAACCCTTGCATCTGTAGAATTGGAAAATGCAATAATATATAGGGTATCCCATTTAAAATAACGAAGTTGGTGTCGATTTCCGGTATAACCGGAAGTGCTGGAGAGTTCTGGATATTTTAGTCGTGTTCGCCCCAGGGCCATGTTGCCAACTTTTCAAATTTTTCAAAGCAGTACTTTCCTAGATATCGATCGACGCAGTTTCCAATGGGACACCCCGTATACTTCATAAATCAATAAAAAATGTACAATTTTTAATTAAAAACATGTCTTCTATCAATTTTATTTCTTGCGTGAGTTTTGGGACACTCGTTATTAAAAAACTTCGTGGACTATTTTATAAATTTCTCTTAAGAAACATTTTATAGGGTAAAAATATAAAAAATATATATCACTTATTAGTTGAGTCAATAATATCGTATAGGGTGTGATAATGCTATGAAAAAACACTGCTTTAAAAATATTGTTTCTTAGAAACACTAGGTATTCCTCAAAATTATTTTATGCCATCAGAGGTTCATATAATTATAATTCATTAATTTATGTTCTAAAATATCACACTTTCAACTTATATTTCAAACTTCATTAACTTAAAATTTGGGAAAATGTTAGAATTGAAAACCATTGAATAGGTTCTAAGATTTGTACAGAATCATGGATAGTAAGAGAAAATCACTTTTTAGATGTTTTTCCCAAAACAGCAATTATAATTTTTGGCCTTTTAAATAAGAGAGGTAAATAAGACCCAATCTTACGTAGTTTTATAAGGAACATCCTCCTAAGAAAGTAAAAAATTGGCCCATCTACCATAAAAAAAACGTGTGAACTCGATTCATCCATTCGAGGAAAAATTCTATTTCGCCATGCGTCACCAATTTCCCAGAAATGTTAACGAAGCAATATTTTAAAGTTCCGGGTTCTACTTTTAAAAAATGATTAAGGTAATGTGCATGGAAAGTAAACTTCAGCGCGTTTTCTTCATTGTCGACAACAGTAGCGTTCTACCAGTGTAAGTATATTTTGAGTATACTTGCGGCAAAATGAATTAAGATGCAAAATAAATGTATATATAGTTATGTTTATGTACCGCAAATAATGAGATGTGGTGAGAAACATATATGATGTGGGAAAATATCTGAATGTGAATAAAATTAACACCCAACAGAAAGCTGCCTTTAGGTGTCGTTTTAACAAAAAATAAATTAGTGATGTTGGTGCTGAAGATTTCATTCGACAAAGTGTCATTTTGCGGTTGTCAAAAAATGTTTTTATCTATAGTACCTTTTCAACACCAATACGCATCATAATATTATAATTGATGATTTTAATGTTATGTACGAGTATGTAAAAGGCTATACCTGTAGCTGCGTTTTTTAGTGTTAACGTCATTGGTTTTCCAAAAGAAGGCTAGAGATAACACGTCCAATTACCCTTCTGTTCTTTGCAATATTAAATTATATGAAGACGATGTTAGAAATGGTTTAAAGGATTTAAATCCTAATAGAAATGGGGGTTAGTACAATATACCAACGGTGTTCGCAAAAAAATGTTGGTTGAACTTGGCATCCCTTTATAATCAATCACTTTCTACAGGATGTTTTCCTACTAAATGGAAAAGGGCCTGTATTATACCTATCTTTAAAAATGGCCAACGTAGTTTTATATATAATTATAGACCTATAAGCAAACTTTCTGTTTTTGCAAAACTTTTCGAAACGTTTATCTATGATCACGTTTATTCACTGGTTAAAACTAAAATTATGGCTGAGTAACATGAATTTTTAAAAAATAGATCTGTTGAAACTAACCCCACGGTATTTCCTGAATCTATACTAGACCATTTGGACAATCAGGTTCAGGTTGATGCGGTCTACACCGACATTAGTAAGGCTTTCGACAAAATTGATCATGGAATCTTGTTGAATAGGCTTGTCGAGGTCGGTGTGGGTGGCACCTTGCTGAACTGGATGGAGTCTTATTTGACCGACAGATCACAGTGTGTAACGGATTTACGTCAAATTTCACTATGATACCCTCAGGAGTACCTCAGGTATCGCATTGGGGCCGTTAATGTTCATAATTTATATTAATAAAATAAAAGAATGCTTTAATTATTGTAGTTTGTTAGGATATGCTGATGATTTTAAGCTATTTTTACCTATACTTGATGTTACTGATTGTCTAAAACTTCAGAACGATTTTGATGCTTTTGTAATTTTTTGTAAACACAATAATTTGTTTATTAATACCGACAAATGCAATATAATCACTTTTACTCGAAATAAACATCCTTTTTATATCAATATAATATTAATTACTTAATTTTAAGTCGTAAAAATGAAATTAGAGACCTTGGAGTGATTTTTGATTGTAAAAAGTTATTTGATGCCCATATTAATCAACTAATATCTATTACACTTAAGATGCTGGGTTTCATTATGCGGCAGTCGAAACAGTTCACTAATTCTAAAGCCATATTGCTTTTGTATTTAGTAAAATGAATTTTGCTTCAGTTATATGGAATCCTCAATATAATATATATATATTGAGATGAAACCAGATTAATGGGATAAAAGTAAAATTTAAATTTAAATCGTTATGTAAAAGACAAAGTGACAAAATCAATGGTTGGAATGATTATTTTAAAATTTATGATTGAGTTGATTATCATGTTAGTAAATAGATAGAAAATAAGTTAGAATAAGAGGTAATAAATGATATTAAAAATGAAAGACAATTTGTAGATGAATTAAAATATATGTCAGAAAAGTGTCAAATTTAAAGTAGAATACACAAGGATTATGTAGTTATTAGAAAGGGCAAATAATATGAGAAAATAAAAAAATATTTTGAAGTATAAGATAAAATTGAATGTAAAGAAAGTAGAATAAGGTGTATAAGTGAATAAGAGAAAGTGAAGTGAAGTGAATTATAAGAGTAAAAGGACACGTTCAAAGATATGTGGAAAGGCCTTTAGAGAAAAAGAAAAAAAATCAAGATAGTAAGAAAAGAAGAGGATTTATTGATTAGTTACAAAAATAATTTTGAAAACGACAGTTGTTAAAAGTAAGAAAAGAAAACCGAGAGAAATAGAAGCAGTTAAGAAGCAAGAAAAGGGAAAAAGACTCAAATAGGAGAAAACAAGGAATTAAAATAACCAATTGGAGAAATAAGGTATTTACGAAATTCGAGACAAGCGGATCCTCCACAAACCAGGTCCAGGGAGATATAAAGAACGCAGAACAACAGTAGCAGAGTCCATAGACCAGTAGGAAAGTCAAGAGAACAGGAAGTAAACCGCATATCATTGGCAGAGGAAAGAATCTAGATAACAAAGTAAAGGAGAGAAGTTAATCAACACATCTTTAACGATTATACGTATAAAAAGGTACTTTTATAATAAAAACAAAATCGTATACGATATATAATACAGAAAACAAAAATTAATATAAAACGTTTAGTAAATCACCAATTCACTATCAAGTAAATTTATCTAATCACTTCATATCTATTTAAAACTGGCCAAGTCTTTGTAGAATTAAATATTAATAGTAGAGAAAATTAATAAGTATTAAACAAGAAGTTATTACTACAGTGTCTTAAGGTATGCAACCAGTATTGCATGAAATTTAATTTAATGATATTATCAATATAACTTCTTGTATAAGGCTTTATAAACATTGTAAAATACTTCAAAATATATTGACTAGTGTGTTTAAGAGGGTAGAGTGACATATTTTGACATATATAAAAAAAAAATTTAATTTTTAATAAATACATTTATTACTAAACCTTTTGTTTTTGTAGCTGTGCTTGGTGTGGTTTCTTGCTAGAACATAGAACCGACTACGGAGATAGAGTCTAGAGCTAGATAGGGCAAAGATAGACAATACACAATACACCAATCCAATCAAAATTAATATCAAAATTAACAAAATTTATTTTGGCGCTAACATATAAAACCATACACACATACAATCATAACAATATATATATATATTAGTCGCATTGAAATGGTCAATATAAATTTAAAAAAAAATCTTTTAAGTGTAGGCAGACTTTGAACGACAACATGTTTCATAGATTGTGTGTTGAATATAATATTATAAGTTTAGCTAACAGGAGAGTATTAGCGGATGTTATTAATCTGTATAAAATTATTAATGGTAAAGTCGACTGTGTCCAATTAATTAGCGAAATATTTTTTAATATACCATGCAGGCCGTTTAAGTCCTACGACTTATTTTTCATTCCTTTTGAGCATACCAATACCTACGCAAATTCTCCTGTGTGCAGAATGATACGTTCTTATAACAATATTTGTAGCAGTTTTCCACAAAGACAAATAATTTCAAACATTTAATAATTGAATAATTTAAAGCTTATCAAATAATAGGAATGTTATGTCATGCCACCTGAGTATTTTCAAAGACGCTGCAGTAAAACGAATAAACAGGTGCAAAAAACGATGAACCATCAAGGTTTTAGGTACTGAAATCTGCGAAAATACTAACTTTTTTATATATAACTCCACATGTAAATATTCTTATAACATTTACTTGCTTAGTCCTACATATAAAATTGTTTACTTTTATTTATAAGTACGTGAAAATAATTCTTAAAATGTGGGGTTAGGATTACAGCAAACGCATGTTTTACAAACGTTTTTTTTTTAGTTATTATTAATTTAAATAATAACAATGAATAAACAGTACATCAAGGATTTTATTTTTGTGCTTACTTTTGTTCTACACTTTTTACTTTTCAAGATTTCAGTACATAAAAACGCCAGAAAGGACCCCGCACAAACCTTATGTAAAATGGCTTTCGGTCAAAATGGCTGAAATTGAAATATGATATAGCTCTCACCTTCCTGAGCAAAAGTTGTCATGGGCCCAAAGCGATCCTATGTGTAGATTTAAAGATATAGAGCTTTGAAGCTAACGATTTCATAGCACGGTGCTGAATATAAGTGCAGGATAGGTGTATGTATATCTCCCTTTCTCCGTATATACAGGGTGAGTTAGTTATTTGTAGACAAACTGTAACAGGAGATAGAACACATGTTTTTAAAAAGAAAAGTTCCTATAAACATATATCGTAGAACGCTTCGTTTCCGAGATACAGGGTGTTGAATATAATGTTTGGGGGGATAATGCCTATTAATTAAGGGGCATAAAACAAGCGATAAGAATGTTCAAAAACTTGCACAGTGGGGGAGTGGAGGGGGTGCTCAACCCCTTTCTTAAACAGAACTTCTACGCCAATGACTATTTTTTAAAAAACTGTTATTTTAATTATCTTCATACAGTTTAACAAAAATAATGTCCCTTCTTCTGTTTCGAAATTCCTGTGCGTTTCCGAGTTATTTTGATTTTTAGTGTTTGCTGTGGTACTAAATTAATTTATTTATTATTATCAATTATCGGCTAAATATTTAATTCTTTCAACGAAACCTACCGGAACATGGTTTGTTAAGGATTTTAAAAAGCCGAAATCTCTTATTCTTTACCTCTTTCCAATGTAGTCAAAATAAATGTTTGTTATATCAAGCCATATTCAAATACAAGACTTTTATAAGTTGAAATCTGTTTAATACACTAATTTTAACAATCCTTATTTATTATGTGCTGCGTAAATACTAATGTACCGCAACTAAATTACAAAAAAAAACATTGAATTGATGTTAATGTTTATGGATAAATTTTTTGAATTTACAACAATATTTAATTAACAACATAAAACTTTTTGGCAACTGCACAATAATGTATGTATGTAATGTAACAGATTTCAACTTATAAAAGTCTTGTATTTGAGTATAACTTAATATAACAAATATTTATTTTGACTACATTGGAAAGACATAAAGAATAAGAGATTTCGGCTTTTTAAAATCCTTAACAAACCATATTTAGGTAGGTTTCGTTGAAAGAATTAAATATTTAGCCGATAATTGAAAATAAATAAATTACTTAATTTAGTAAGTTATAATGAATATTCGAGAAAAAAAAAATATATTCAACACCCTGTATCTCGGAAACGAAGATTCTACGACATATGTTTATAGGAACTTTTCTTTTTAAAAACGTGTGTTCTATCTCCTGTTACAGTTTGTCTACAAATAACTAACTCACCCTGTATATACGGAGAAAGGGAGATATACATACACCTATCCTGCACTTATATTCAGCACCGTGCTATGAAATCGTTAGCTTCAAAGCTCTATATCTTTAAACCTACACATAGGAACGCTTTGGGCCCATGACAACTTTTGCTCAGGAAGGTGAGAGGTATATCATATTTCAATTTCAGCCATTTTGACCGAAAGTCATTTTCCATAAGGTTTGTGCGGGGTCCAAATTTTTATCGATTCACATTATAAGGTTATGTATGTTATCTTGTTGAAAGTATATGTCGTCTACATCCATAACTTGCAATTTAGGCACAAAAACTTGGATTATCATGTCGCGATAGCGAGCACCATTAACTGTTATTGCTTGACCAACTGCATTTTCGAAGAATGATCCGATGATGCCTCCAGTCCAAAATCCGCACCAAACAGTGACACGTTGTGGGTGCATTTGTTTCTCAATAATCAGTCGTGGATTTTCTGAACCCCAAATGAGACAATTTTGTCGATTAACGAAGCCATCAAGATGAAAATGAGTCTAATCGCTGAAGATGATCTTGTTCGAAAAATCAGCATCCACCTGCTGTTCCATAATCCATTCAACGAACTCTCTTCACTTAGCGTGGTTAGTAGGCTTCAGTTCTTGAGTCAATTGAACTCTGTAAGCATGAAGATGCAAATCTTTCGTGAAAATACGCTGTGGAAAGCTTCTCGAAATGTTCAATTCTTGACCACGGTGTTGAATTGATGTTCCTGGACCTGAACTATCAACAACATTCTCATTAGCTGCTTCGATGTTTTGTGTTGAACGACTTGTTCAACACATCTCTTCACAGCTGATGAAGCTAAATCACTATTCCGACCATATTTTGTACGAAAATTGCGAGCTGTAGCTGCCAAACCTTTATTATTTTTAAAATATTGCTCAACAAGAAAAACGCGGTGTTCTTGCGTTTAGCGCTCAATTTTTAATAACCTTGAACTATCAGCTGCCATGCTGTCTTTTTTTCCGTTGGCAATACTTCACAGCTCAAATGGCGCAAAATTCAAATCTTGCTTGAATTTTGGGACACTCGATAAGACTCCTTAATTATACCTCATGGTTATATACAAAAATCAATGTCTACTGAGATAGAGCGCGAAATAATTTTCGTTAAGAATTTATTTTTGTTGTGCTTTACTTTTATACAGCATGTTTCATGGCAAACACACACTGTAATGGAAGAGTGTGAGTAAAAGAAAAAATGCCATCCTCAATGATTAACAATGAATGATTTTGAAATAAAAACATTTCAATAATTTAACTTCTAAATCTTTTTTCCCATGACCACAGTCGGATTTAGCTTAATATTTGATGTTTTAATTTGGATCAGAATTTTGAGTCCTTTATTTATATTGTAACATTTTTTTTTAAGTTATCATTTATTAATTAATTTTTAGTCAATTGATGAATGTGAATTAAAAAAAAGGCGATGAATGACATTATTTTAGTACATACAATCGTAGAATCGTTTAAGATAATAATTTTGATCGTTTAATTACTCGCCTTGCATGTATACGTCTGTCTTGACTGTCTGTTCTAAATATATCCAACCACTAAAGAATTAGTAAAACTCGGTGTCGTTGTGATTCTAAAAATACTATACTGTCGGATTAAGTATACAATAGCTCGGCAATTTTAAAGTTGGCTAAGTTTATATCTAAACAGCTTGGAAAGTAAACGGTAAAATTAATAAAAACTGCTTTATAGATGATTGAAGCAAGACTCTTGCTACGGTCAATGGGATGCCAATGGTTACTGACGAACAAAAAATTGTTGTTTATGATATCCTTAAATTACAAAATAATTATTAAATAATTAGCGTCAGAATGACCGGCTTAACTTTTTTGATTTACCTACTTAAGATAATTACGTATGATAATAAGTACTATTTTAATATACTCACTACGACTTCAATTATTAGGGCTATTTTTATTAAAATAACTGCAACTGCAACTATTAAAACATATATAGATACACTGTCCTACATACATTTCTAACTAATGGGATTTTCGACGATTTAAACTGTAACTGCAACTATTACAAAAAAATATACAGGTTGATTCAGTCATAATGTCATTAATTTTAATCACGTATTTGGAGACCTAATAAAGGCAGAAAATCGAAAAAAGTTTACTCGACCTTTTAACAAATAAGCAAATTACCCCTTAACTCCCGTTAACTCGGCCCCCTACTTCACAACAGAGAACGCGCCGGCGGACTACATAGCGTTCGAACGTTGAAGCGAAACAGCAGATTTGCGCAATAGTTTTGAATTTTGCATTAAGTTTCAAAATGCCGCCGGTTTCTAGCATCGCAGGCCGACACCGGTCGCCCGCTGCCCCATCCCGCTCCCCCACTATGACGTCAGCATCCCGCTGCCCCCTCGCACGTTAGCGTGGTGCTGCCTCTGACGCCATGCTCCTCGATGACGACCTTCTGGTCATTGTCGACGGATCCCTGCCTCTTCTGCAAACGAGATTACCTACCCCCGTCCGTACCCCACTGACACTTCTTCAGTATGACCTTGTAGGACAGCATCGTCATGACTGCTGGAGACCTGGTGCCAGCTCCGGATGGCGTAACCTTGAAGTGGTTTCAAAGCCCCCTTGTTTAACTACTGGTAACATTACACCACACGCAAACAATATACGTTTAATAAATAAAAAAAGCAGCGAATAGCTGTTATTTGGTTAGGGGCGGGCTAAACAGAACCCAAACTGCATAGTAAATATGCGCTAATCTCACTGCGTCTTTCACTACAGCACCACGGTAACCATGACCACTGCTGTAAAAACTTTACAAATTTAGGGGCAACCTCAGTGTTTTTCAAACGAATTTTGCAAGTAAAGTTAAATTGACTGCACATTACAAAATTAACATTTCCTTTTTAATGTGTTTCATAAGGCATTTTAAATTAAATTTTTTTACTATGAAAATTTCTAGGGGGAACGGCGCCTCCACCACCACTGGATCTCAACACTGATTTATAAGTGAAGTTAGAGAAACTTTAATTCTAGTTAGATATACCAGTCTACGTGAAATATCTACAAATATATTTAATGTGATTTTTTTCTTTTCAATCTCGACAATAAAACGTTCTACATTCTACGTTTGTTCTATTACATCAATTATTAGCAATTATTTTAAATAGTTTATTCATATTTGTTCTACAATATTCAGGGTGCCCAGAAACGAAAAAACATAAACCCTAGATTCGAAAGGTCGCCGAAAAGCGCTAAAGTTTAATGGGCGTCAAAAGGCGCTAATGTCTGATGGGAAGGACAAGGCTTGGTAAGCCGATTTGAATATAAATAATTTCATATTTTTCGATTGAAAACAATAACCCCCTTGCTTAGAACATCGCACATTCCATAAGAAACATATAGTTGCGAAAATACTTTACGTAATTTGGCATTGTAAAGTAGAGAAAATGATTTATACAGAAATCCATGAGATCCAAGAAATTTTTCTAGAGAATTATAAAATTCATTCAGATTAACTACGAGCCAAAAGAAAGTAGATGAAACACATGTTCGTCATATAAATTAATTTGCTGTATTAAATACACGAAAAATAGATTTCTTGTAAATTATTGAATTTTTCCTACTTATTTGTGATATTTATTTTAAAAAGTTTATTTTTTATTTATTAGAAACATAAATATATTTTAACTTTTGAATTTTTCTAATTTTACTTTTTTTACCTAAAGCTTTTTGTTGTTTTTTTGTTATGTATGATGTTTAAGACTATTTTTTGTTTCTGTTTATCTTTATTGTTTTGATATAACCTAACAAAAGACTTAGACTTAGAAAATAAACCAATTCACCCTAGTATAACTTTGCCTCCTTAAAATGTTACAGGCTTTAAAAAACGTACATATTTAAGGTACCCTCATCGTTTTTTATATTTCAATGATTTGGTATAAAGTATAGACGTCGCTGACAAAGCTTGAAACAGGCTTAAGTTTTTTGCAATTTTTTGTTGTACAGATTTTGAGGAAACGCAAATATTGTCGCTAAAATGCATCGTTACAGATTTCAATTTTGATTTTTAATAACTGCAGCATTAGTTACGGAGAGCGGAATATTTGGGGATGTTCTAATCCAATTAAACTTAACCCTTTTGCTAAATTTATAGCTTTCTTTTTTTTAAGTTTTAGGTCAATTTATCTGAGCCCTCTAAATGTTGTTTTGCTGAGTTAAGGCTATATCTCATTAAATATTAACTAAATGCCAATAGAGGTAAGTTAGGTTAGTCTAAATTCTAAAACAGGTATATAATATACAATAGCCACAATTACTACAAGTTTAAAGATAAAATTTAATTAGACAAAAATGCCTCAAGTACTTTGCTATTCGTAAATGACAAGTATTAGATACTTGAAATCCATGTTTCTATGGTCCATGCATTTTAGCGAAATGCAACAAATATACCTTTTTACAATTAATAAGGTGACGTTTCATAAAACACCTGTGAACAAATAATTATAAGAAATAAAAAAAGTTTTTCCGAGATATTCCAAAATATTTCGCAATTTTTTTGCTCTCTAGGTAGATATAATGGAGATCCTATAAAATAAATAGAATATTTTCCCCCTTTTTTGTAAACGTATCTAGTAAAGCAAAAATTGAAAATAAAAACACTTGGCAATAATAATTATATATTATAAAGTATAATCACAGTCTAATCGCCTGATTAGTTAATCAAGTCTTAACCGAGACTCAAAATACAGGGCCTTAGTCTAGTATACAAGACATACAACAGTGAATTAAATTTGTATGTTTTCAATCCTGTATTTAACGATAATAACCTACCCCGATCTCCCCTACTATTCGTTAATGTATTTGAGACTTTCAACCTGTGTATCGATCAGGGAATATTAAAAATTAAAATGAGTAAACAATGCGCTTTTGCTTAAATTTCGATATATTCATAATGTAACTATTAACCCACGTATAGAAACACGTTGTACCTGCTACCTAAGCTCGAATTTTACAGCAGTTTTACTACAGAGCTTTCATCAATGTTTACAAGCCACGTGACCGCTGAGCTTAGGCAACCAATATTGCAGGGCTGGTACTAGTAATGAAAAACCACTAAATCTTGGCGTCAAAATTAATAATCCGTTTGCAGTGAACCACGACAAACCGTTACGTCTAGGCTCGAGATAATGCGATCTCTAGTTGGTTAAATAAAATCTGGTGAACAATTTCACCAATCACAGCCGGTGAAGTTGAATGTTGTATTTTAATGTAATCTTGATCTTATTGTTTTAATAATGTTTAGTTTTGCCAACATGAAAGAAATAAAATTACTGTTCCAAACAAAATTGCTGGTTACGTGGCTTGTAATTATTTATGAAGACTGTAGTTGAACAACAATGCTTGTGCAATATTGAAGGTAAGTAACAGAGTAATAATTTGTTATAATCTTAAATATGTGAAATAAAAAAAGTAATGAAATCGTGAAAATAAAATAAATACATATAATTAAAAAAATGTATATTAAAAGAGTAGATAATATTAAAATTTGACAAATAAAAACTATAATTCAAATTACTCTCTATCAATTGTCCTTTTAAAATTTAGTTTCCCAAAAAAATTTATTTTGTATATAATAATTTAATATTTGCACATATATAAAATTTATTTTTAAAAGGACACCAATTAGTAATTCTTAAAATGCAAAAGTATATTCATTCAAGTATCGTGGTTTGGGATATTTTTTCATTTGTACTATATGGATACATTATTTTTTATATTAGATAATTAAGACAAATTTACAAGTCAAGATATTTCTTTAATATATTTGGATATTTGGTATCAGGGTTGGAGTTTGATGGGAGTTTATTTTTTGCATTATTGTGGATTGATTTAAACCTTTATTGAAGTAATTTATTCAACCTATTCATTTATAACAGTATTACATCTGGTAATTACTTTTATTTACATTATTGTAAACAAATAAAGAATTTTGAGTTCTTTACACAATGAAATTTACTAGCTGAAGTAAATATAAAGCGCTGCCCTAAATACTTATTTAGTGGTTTCTATCATTATAACTTCCTTCAACAAATTTAACCAGCGTTACAAGATAAAATAATTTCTAACCACATTTTCCGTTATATAACCGGATTTCCTATTTATTTCTAATGGGTTTAATATCTTTGACCAATTTAATTGTTTAGAGATTATACATGGAAGTTTTTGTACAGATTATGTATTGATAACACAATCACACAAAAAAGTAATGTACCAGAAACATGAGTACAAATATTTTGTGTATTTTTTGTTGCTGAATCCGAATTTGCAACCCAAAAACCGATTTACCAGGCCATTTTTAGGAAAACTCTAAAATAGATTGAGGATAAGATAAAGCTTTCTAATGAAATGCAACAATTTGTAAATATAGAAATAAATGTATGCTTACCCTTTTAAGGGGGCATTTTTCAATTCAATATTTTTGTCTGAATTCAACATTTTTGTTATCCTGGGTTTTTGGGGTCACTGATTACGAATCTGAAATCGGAATCCGAAAATTCCTGAATAAAAGATGGTGGATCCAATATGGCGGAGGTAAAAATAGGTAAAGCATTCAAAATTTGAAGATTTTGGCTGAGACTGGTTTTTAGTCGCTAATTCTTAAATCCAAAATGGCGGACCCACTGTGGCAGTTTGAAAGGTACCATAGAAATTGGCATTTACCACCTAAAGTAATGCGTTATAAATGTTTATGAAATTGAGTCATTCGTGTAAAAATGAGAACAAAGAATATAAATTCGATTTACAGTGTGTTGTATCTTCCAAATACCAAATTATAATTTAGTAAAAATTGTAATAAAAAATATTCGTATTTTAATAAAAAAGAATTTACAATAATGTTAAATAAATATATAGTGCTTTTCATTTTATTTTCATCATTTTTTGAAATCACAAAATTTCAGCTCTGGTGCTAACAAAAAATTACGTAAGAACGCTTTGCCTGAAGATAGAGGGTGTTAAAGAAAAAAAATCGTATTCTTTTAAATCACAAAACAGCAGATGAAGCGTTTTCATTCAAATTTGATATGCAGTTTTGATTTCTGATTATCAAAAAGTGTTTTCAAGATACAGTTTTTTTGAACACAGGAGGTGGAGTCAGTAATTTTCTCTTGAACATTTTTATCTTGTAAGATATTCCAGATTGGTCTCCATATTAAAATGGAACATTAAAGGCTTTACAAAAAAAGGGTTTTTGGCACATGTTGTTAAGATATACAGTTTTTGAGGTAATTTAAGCAATAATAATAATAATTCAAATAATCACGTTATCCATAATTAAATAAAATATTACTTACACACCTTCCTGCATATGTTTTTTACAATTTCAGATAACCCAAGTATTTTCATTGATTTTGAATATGGGGTGTTTTCGGATCAGATAAGAATTTGTTAATTTTTGACAGAATCTCCCAATAAACTTTGACCAATCTGTCATAAAAGTTTGGCCAAGTATTTTAATCACACCCCGTAGATATTTGTATTAAATTCACTGATTTTATTAATAACGTTTATATTTTTTAACATAAATCTTTAGTATAAAGTTATTGTTTTAGATTATTTGCGGAAAAGGTACGGGTTCTTTAGACAAAATTAAGCAGAAAATCGTGGTGAAACATTACATTTCTCAAAAATATATATTTGTTGATTTTCTCACTATCTCAAATGCAGAATTTCATGGAAACCAACTAATTTGCTAAAAAGAATGGTGTGTGTTAACAGAAATAATGTGTTTTAAAATAACTTAAAGTTAAAATTAGTACCAGAAGCATTAAAACATAATTTACATATTTCTGGAAATGAAATTAAAGACAAGAAAGATGACTTTTATTTTTTGCGAGACTTGCCACATCAGATGCCTCTGTTCCAATTATACATATACGTTTCATGTAGGTATTACTCGCTAAGGAGAAAAAATTGTTATACTACTGAAATTTCTAAATAATTTTTTTTGACAACTGTTTCTGTACCTGTGGCAATACAAAATTTATTGTGTGTCACGTGCCAATGGTTTGGCGGTGAAATTAAAAATTATAGTATGACATTTAGAAAGTGAATAGAATAAAAAATATGTAAATAAAAATCTTTGTCTTTCTAATTTTACCTTTTAAAATAGTTTAATGTAAATAAACGCCATTATTATATGCCATATACATATATGAAGCCAATTTAATTTTAGCCAAAATTTGAGCAAGAATTGAGAAAATTATTATCTATACACAGTCGACTGTTGCTGCATCTTTGGAACATTCCTATCATTTTGAATATACGGAGATGCTTTACAAAAACTATTACTTTATTTTTTACGCATTTCGGTATTATTATAAAATCAAGAATTATAAAAAAAACTACCAGTTCCTTAATTGGAACAAAATTGCTTTACAATATTTTTTAAAAATTTAACAAATTTAAAAATATTTTTTTCTTCTCAACGGTTCAATAATTTCTTCTTAATGGCTCAGTATACTCGTAGAAAAAGACGTGGATGTGGTGACCATAGTTTTTTTCAAATGTTCGCTAAATATATTACTTTTGTTATTTATAAATGACATTTCTAATTGACTAAAATATTATAGATTTGCTGATGACCTAAAAGCTAAAAGTATTTTTGAATATTAAACATACTGATGACTACAATCGGGTTCAGAATGACTTAAATTCATTAGTGAAATGGTGTAAGTCAAACGGTAATCTGTGATCAAACCGTATGTCTTTAAATTATGATAAATGTAAAGTTAAAGTTTATTCGTAAAAAGAATGTATTTCTTTCAGATTACCACATACATAATATATACACTTCAAAGGGTAAACGTAGTAACTGACTTAGAAGTAAAATTTGACAGCTATATTGAGGTTCGATGACCATATTGAAGATATTTTGCGCAAATGTTTCAGATTATGCGGTTTTATTAAGGGCGCCATATTCTTTAAATAGGGTTTTCCGCAAAGACAAATAATTTCAAATTTCATGCCACCCGAGTACTTTCAAAGACACCGCAGTAAAACGAATAAACAGGTACTGAAATCTACCAAAATACTAACTTTTTTATATATAACTTTACATGTAAATATAACATTTACTTGCTTAGTCCTACATATAAAATTGTTTACTTTTAATTATAAGTAAGTGAAAATAATTCTTAAAATGTGGGGTTAGGATAACACCAAACGCATGTTTTACAAGCGCTTTTTTAAAATTATTATTTTATTTGAGTAAATTTAAATGGTAACAATGAATAAACGGAACATCAAGGATTGTATTTTTTTGCTTAGGTACTTTTGTTCTACACGTTTTACTTTTCAAGATTTCAGTACCTAAAAACGCAAGAAATTTGACTATTTCTCGGCCAGGGATATGGTCACCTTAAGAGGCAAACTCGTTAGTTTACTATCTTATCGGTTATTTTATTATACAGCGTGGTAAAAATGTTCTGCATAAAATTCATATTTTCGTTAAACAATTTTTTTTTTTTCGAAAAACGGTGAGACCCGTCGATTTTTATTTGATCCAGGGCACCTTGTTATGTGGACAAATTTTTTTTTCGATAATCCACTTACGGCAGCGATGACATAATTTTTTTTTAAATGACAACGCATATATTTTTCGTTCGAAATTGATGACAGTGATAATTATCTAAACAACGGTGTGAAAATTTCGATGTCTTACATAACAATTTTTTTTAGAAAAATGCACCTTAAGTTCTTATAAGTGATAATTGTCTACTTACACTATTAATGGCTCCGAAAAGGACAAAGTTGACAAAATTACATTTCAAACGAGTAAAATTACACTAATGTTTGTGTAAGTCTAGCGAAATTGTTCGAATTGCCCACCCTGTACCATTTGGCATTGTCCTAAGCGTGTGTAAACGCCGTCTACACTTCGTTCAAGCATTCCCGGGTCGATTTGATTTATTTCAAAACGAATACGGTTTTTAAGTTCTTCCAAATCACCTGGTCTGTTTGTGTACACACGCGATTTCAAATAGCCCCACAAAAAAAAGTCTAGAGGTGTTAAATCAGGCGAACGCGGAGGCCACTCGATTGTTCCGCGTCGCCCGATCCACCGGCCAGTAAACGTGTTATTCAAGTACTCCCGTACTTGCACTCCATAATGGGGCGGTGCACCATCCTGCTGAAACCAAATTCTTTCCTCAGGAATATCAGGATCCTCGTTGTTCGGGAATAACTCTGCTAAGCTTGGGACCAAATCGAACCGCAGGAAATCCAAATAGCGAGCAGCAGTTAAATTTTCCTCGAAAAAATACGGGCCTAAAATACGACGCCCTATTATTCCCGCCCAAACGTTCACCTTTCGGGGGTGCTGATGATCTACTTCTTGCACCCAGTGCGGGTTTTCCTGAGACCAATACCGGCAGTTATGTCGATGCACCGATCCATTAAGATAAAAAGTAGCCTCGTCAGAAAAAATTATGTTCTTGAGGAAGTCGGGGTCTCCGTTACATCGATGCATTAAATCTTCACAAAAGTGGAGACGGCGGTCTGGGTCGTCCTCAGTCAATGCATGTATCAAGTGACCCTTATAGGGGTGAAATTTCTCTTTTTTGAGAAAGTTCACCACAGTTACATGTGAAATATCATTGTTCAATGCAATCGACCTTGTACTAGAATGAGGGTTGTCCTGGAGCTCCACCAGGATATTCAATCTAGTTTCATCATCTACTCTAGGACGACCCGCACGAGGAGCATCTTTCACACTACCAGTTTCCTCAAACCTTGCCAGTACCCTACTAACCGTAGATTGCGTAATTGGTGGTCTGTCAGGGTACGTTGCATTAAATAATTGGCAAGCTTCTTGATGGGTTCGTAACTTATCGCCGAAACCAATCATCCTCAAAATATCAATTCTTTCGCGTTCACTAAGTTTTGCCATTTCGAATTAAACGATTTCACCAAAGAATGTTAAATCGGTACTGATTTTTAGTCTTCAATATTTCAGGTAATCTACTCCTTTCAAGTAAACATTTCTTTGGATCTTTTTTTTTTGAGGAATTTATCGGCAAACTCGAAGACAAAAAGTCGACCTTAATTTGCTACATACTATTTGGATTTTGTGCGGTTGAACTTGGTTCTAAATTTTGCAGTTTAATCAGGATCCTGACAATATCTGATGAATAATTCCGCAAATATTACATAACACCAGTTGCAACTTAAGTTATCTGAAATGCTTTCTGCCGAATAAATTTTTTTCTAAGGCATTTGATCCGTAAACAGCAAATTATTGCATTCAAGAACTTAAGGTGCATTTTTCTAAAAAAAATTGTTATGTAAGACATCGAAATTTTCACACCGTTGTTTAGATAATTATCACTGTCATCAATTTCGAACGAAAAAAATATGCGTTGTCATTTAAAAAAAAATTATGTCATCGCTGCCGTAAGTGGATTATCGAAAAAAAAATTTTTCCTCATAACAAGGTGCCCTGGATCAAATAAAAATCGACGGGTCTCACCGTTTTTCGAAAAAAAATTGTTTAATGAAAATATGGATTTTATGCAGTACTTTTTTACCACGTTGTATAATTCTCTTGTACGCTCTTGCCTGGAATACTGCTGCATAATTTGGAATCCTCAATATTTTGATGACATTAATCGATTAGAATTTGTTCAGCGTAAAATTTGCAATTATATTCTATTCAAACTTAACATAGACAAAAATAATTATATGTATGTGTGAAGATAGACTTAATCTAATTGGCATGAAATTCCTGCAGCATCGAAGACAATGTGCTTATTTAAAATTTGCATATAAACTTTTTAATGGTAAGATAGACTGCAATGAGTTATTGTCTTTATTTAGCTTAAGAGTTCCAAACTATGCAACTAGATCGACGGATCTACTTCAATCAAGTAATCATCATACAAAATCAAGCATAAATCAAGCACAAATATCGGGCTGCACTCATCTATGAGCGAAATTATAAAAGCTCTGTAAATTCACTCCCATTTAACACCGACATTTTCAATATTTCTATGTATCAATTAATTTCATTAAGCAGTTGAACTAAACCTACTTTTATTCTCTGATGTGTTTTTAATCGATTATAATATTTTTTATTACGCGTTTTACAATATTTGTTTTATGTGTTTCAGTTATTTATGCATTTGTTATCTTCACGTACTTTACATTATTGTATTCTTCCAGTAATTGTATCATTTAGGTTATACCTAGATACAAAAATTGTTTAATAAATAAATATCAATAAAACAAATTAGACTTCTAAAACAAACATATTGCAATCACATATTTTTTTAAATCTTTCATTGATCATCCCAACCTTTATGCCTAGAAGTATTGATCATAGAAAGAGGGTTGCACTAATTAAATCTTCTTTTTTAGTCCATCTGTTCTTTTATTTATTTATTTTTCGCTGCGTCGGAGTAACACATGGCAAATAATGATTTCAAATATGGCTTTGAAATAAAACCCTCTACATTCGAAATAATATTCATCATGTCCATGGAAGTTATTCAAGCTATTCTCGTAGTCAGTATCATCTATATCCTGCAGATACTATTGCTCACGCATTGTTCTTTTGTAGTTCATTTCTCAGTCATAATGTTTTTTATTTCTTTCTATTTATTGATATTTTCGTCTTTATCTTCTAGATATTCTAAATGGTCGTATAGTATAGGAATAGCTAGTAAAATGCACTTAGAGATTGATATCATAGATTTGAATTTAGGAAAAGCTCTGAACAGTAACCATTAGGATAAATATATAAAAACATACCATAACGTTCATTAAGGCTGGGGTTTTAAAGACAAGAAATAGCACTTTTAGTAAGATAATGATTACTTAAAGCATTTTGTGAGGTGTGATTATGTTTATAGTACAGTACGCGATTAAATAAATAGCTAAATTCATAAAGCCGGCGAATACTTATTTAGTGTAGGTATACAGGGTGTTCCAGATAGACCTTCAATTAAGACGTTTCTGGAAAACTACGCGTACTGGAATTCTGAAAATTTATGTACGGGGGTTTCTCCTAATGTTCTATCGATTGAAAATATTGGCGTCGCCGTGGAACTTCCGGTTCTACCGGAAGTAGACGTCAACTCGCTTATTTCAAATGGAATGTACTATTTTTTATTTAATTTTTGGATTCTACATCGAATTTTAAGGTAAGTTTCATAACCTTACTTTATCCTTAAACTCAATAGTTTTTGAAATATTTTGACTTTTTCAAAATTTTTGAAAAAAACATACCTACACTTAATCGGTTCTATCTCCTCCAATTTTTAAGATAGGAAGCTGAAATTTTAGATGGTCAATACCAAAACGTGTCCAAATATCTGGAATATTCGAAAGTTGGTGCATGTTACACAGGGCGTCTAAAAAACACGGACCAATTGTGTCAAATTGAAAGTTTAATAACTCGCTTATTTTAAATAGAACACCCTGTGTTTTATAATGCCAGTAGATGCACCTGTTAATTCTCTTTCCATTGGTATAAGCATTCCCTATACCTAAATCCCACCGATTTTGAGATATTTGAACATAAGTACAGAGACGAATATAATCCGACAGTTAGCTGTAGGTTGGCTGTGGAAAAACATTTAAATGTCACCAAGTGTCATTACTTATTTAGCAGATTTGCTGTCATTGCTGTAAAGCGAGTTTGTCGATTTTCCAAGTGTTTTCAATAACAATGGCACACTCTGGGTACACAGACGACGACTTTTTAAATTTAATTATCATTTACGGGGAGTGTAATAGAATTGTTAGTAGAACATGTCGCGTGTTTGCAGAAAGATATCCAAATAAGCACAGACCAAGTCATGATATGGTCAGAAGACTATTAAAGAATTGTTCTGAGAATGGAAAGTTTCTCCCGAAACATGATAAAAGTAAGACATCAGTGGACAACGAAGAAAATGAAGTAAATGTATTGGCATTTTTCACCGCTTATCCACAGGCGTCAATTAGAGATGCATAATAAATTCACGTCTATCAATAGGAACTATTCACAGAATTCTGAAGAAGCATAAATGGAAGCCATTTTCATTTATGTTAATACACCATTTGCAACCTGACGATTTACCCCGACGTGTAGTCGTCGTGTGTGTACCCAGAGTGTGCCATTGTTATTGAAAACACTTGGAAAATCGACAAACTCGCTTTACAGCAATGACAGCAAATCTGCTAAATAAGTAATGACACTTGGTGACATTTAAATGTTTTTCCACAGCCAACCTACAGCTAACTGTCGGATTATATTCGTCTCTGTACTTATGTTCAAATATCTCAAAATCGGTGGGATTTAGGTATAGGGAATGCTTATACCAATGGAAAGAGAATTAACAGGTGCATCTACTGGCATTATAAAACACAGGGTGTTCTATTTAAAATAAGCGAGTTATTAAACTTTCAATTTGACACAATTGGTCCGTGTTTTTTAGACGCCCTGTGTAACATGCACCAACTTTCGAATATTCCAGATATTTGGACACGTTTTGGTATTGACCATCTAAAATTTCAGCTTCCTATCTTAAAAATTGGAGGAGATAGAACCGATTAAGTGTAGGTATGTTTTTTTCAAAAATTTTGAAAAAGTCAAAATATTTCAAAAACTATTGAGTTTAAGGATAAAGTAAGGTTATGAAACTTACCTTAAAATTCGATGTAGAATCCAAAAATTAAATAAAAAATAGTACATTCCATTTGAAATAAGCGAGTTGACGTCTACTTCCGGTAGAACCGGAAGTTCCACGACGACGCCAATATTTTCCATCGATAGAACATTAGGAGAAACCCCCGTACATAAATTTTCAGAATTCCAGTACGCGTAGTTTTCAAGAAACGTCTAATTGAAGGTCTATCTGGAACACCCTGTATAGACTAGGCGGTATGGCTAGGCTTTCAAATATAACTAGAAATGAAAATTAGAAAAATGTCATATTTTTCTTCCTATTTAAGTATGTATCTTTTCAAGTTGATTTTAGGCGAAAATGGAAGAGGAAAAAAATTTTTGTAATTAAATTTTTTACATAACATAATTAGTTTCAAATCGAATCAATCATGATTATTATGATAAAAATCGAAAAAATCGCAAAAAATGGGGTTAAAAAACAATACTTTTTAGGGAATTTGTTTGGGGTATTTAAATTGGGTATAGGACCTTTAGACTTGGCTCAAGAAAACTTCATGTTATGTAGAATCTTCACACCAAATTTCATCAAAATCGGTTCGATAGATTTTGCATAATAATTTTGCAATCCAGATTTTGAAAAAAAAATTGCAAATTTTGCACAGCAAAGGCCAAGGCCCTTAGATACTTGAAAATTTAATCAGGTATAGAAGGTCTCTCAAGTTTTCAAACGCTTTTTGAAAAATTCGAATCCGTCCATTAGGAGAGCTCTGGCGCTTGTTTAAACATTGGTCGAATTTTTGTACTTATAAACAATTAAAATAACTTTGTGAATATTCAATCAAATCAAATATCTTAAAGCAGGTTTTAAAAGTTCTTGGAAAGACGCTTCCTTAAAAAAAAACAGATCGATTGATCAATTAGTTACGTAGTTATAGCTGATCAAAGTTAACCGTCATTTACACTAAATATACTGGGACATCCGGGCAAATTTTTCGAAAAATACCTTTGGTATTCCGAGTACTTACCAGGTCTAAGATTACAATATTTTTATTCATTGGCAACCTACTTTAAAACGTGTTTAAAGTTATTGGTGGTGGGGGAAGCAGAGAGCGCGGCCGCTTCGGCCTGCTCGAAATTGAATCGGCGTGTTAAAAACCGCGATGCGTTTAAACATTTTTAATATCTCACCTTCTAGAGGTCCGATTTTGATGATTTTTTTTTCAATTTTAGCGTATTTTCAAATGCCTATCGTTAATAATTATTGGTGTTTCAACAGTCCGATAATTATTTATCTTTAAACTTCCTTTACTTATCAACTTTATTTTTCTATTGTATCAAAGGTAAGTGCATAAACTTATATACTGTTTATCAAAAATCAAAAACAGATTTATTTAAATGTTCTGAAATTGTTTAAAAACCAATAATTTTCAAAATATGAGGAAAATTAGTAATATAATGAGTTAATTTCTGATTTGCTTATATTTCAAACAATAAATAATATTTTAATTATACTTTAATCACAAAAAAAATTAATATTAAAAAAGGAATCTTTCTTTCATTTCAATATATTATTTCGTATTCATACGACCTTGAAAAAAAATAGATACACGTATATACCGTTGGGAAAAGAATTTCTACAACCTGTATATACAGTGTTATTTTTTTAAAATCTGTCATAGGCCAACTTTTTTATTTGAAGTACCTAATAGACTAGTACTTCCAAATGCAAAATTGTAGGAAATAACTTGATTAAGAATAATTTACAAATAATTTTTATCGGTGTTTCCATTTAAAAAAATATCGTTTTAGTAGCTACTGCAGAAATCTGACAACACCGGAAATAATTATTTGTAAATTTTTCTTATTTTTTTTTAAAGAAGCGTCTTTCCAAGAACTTTTAAAACCTGCTTTAAAAATTTTGATTTGATTGAATATTCACAGTTATTCTAATTGTTTATAAGTACAAAAATTCGACAAACAAGCGCCAGAGTTCTCCTAATTGACGGATTCGAATTTTTCAAAAAAAGTTTGAAAGCTTGAAAGCCCTTCTAAATGTTATTAAATTTTCAAGTATCTAAGGGCCTTGGTTTTTGCTGTGCAAAATTTTGAAAATTTGCAATTTTTTTTTCAAAATTTGGATTGCAAAATTATTATGCAAAATCTATCGAACCGATCTTGATGAAATTTGGTGTGAAGATTCTACATAACATGAAGTTTTCTTGAGCCAAGTATAAAGGTCCTACACCCAATTTAAATACCCCAAAAAAATTCCCTATAAAGTATTGTTTTTTAACCCCATTTTTGCGATTTTTTCGATTTTTACCATAATAATCATGATTCATTCATTTTCGCCTAAAATCAACTCTTGAAAAGATTCATAATTAAATAGGAGGAAAAATATTACATTTTTCTCATTTTTGTAACATATTGTACCGCCAAAAGTTAAGCCCATGTTTTTTTTTATGCGCATAGAAAAATTTTCATTTCTAGTGATATTTGAAAGCCAAAAAGTCAAAAATCTCCGTGGATATACGATTCACCCAAATATGGCTTTTTGAAACAGATACCGTCTGGACTAATACCTATATTTTTAAAGGATAGAGTAAAATACCTTGTGGATCCAAAATAGCAATTTGATTCAAAATGGAGATAAAACAAACCAATATTTAGTCGACAAGATGTAGACACTTTTCAAGGCGTGGCTCAAT
This sequence comes from Anoplophora glabripennis, assembly GCF_000390285.2. Taxonomy (NCBI): domain Eukaryota; kingdom Metazoa; phylum Arthropoda; class Insecta; order Coleoptera; family Cerambycidae; genus Anoplophora; species Anoplophora glabripennis. The sequence goes on from NW_019416250.1 coordinate 195,170, forward strand.
GCTTGGTTTTATTTGGGTTTTTTTCTCACCTCGTACCTATATCCTTGCTCAAATATGTAGGTACTCCGCTTAAAACTAAATGATTGATATTTATGTTGGTGCTTTTGCCTAAACTAAACTATTTTAAAAAATAAAGTAACGATTTCTAATTTCCATTTTCATAAATAACTGTTGTTCCGAACTATACCCGACGCTGTATGATGTTGGATGGGATGTTTTTAGAATCTCAGTTGCCAGTCAATTGGTATCGTTTCCGTAGTTAAGATACGGCGAACTGACATTCATTATTATTAAAAAACTGTCAATTTGATTTTGTTATCTGTATTCATTACCTTGCTAAATAAATATGTACTAAAAATACAGTCCACTCCACACGTTACATGGTCCTTCGAGCCGGATAGCAATACGAAAATTACGAAATACGATAGAAGTCAGAAGATAGAAGTTACCAGGCGAGACGCGACGTCTTCAACTGACACTTCTACCCTCAAAAAAACGAACAAGGTCAGTCCTTTCCATTTTCAGTACTCCAATTGAGTATCGCACGATTTATTATTACCGTTAAGGTCTTGTCATCTCACAATTATTTATATGAAAAGAAAAATAAAACAGGAAAAATAATACCTACGTTTTGAATATTGTCAGTATTTACAGTTTCATTTACGTTTACGTGTATTACAGTAGTGCTTACAGTAACATTGTCAAGCAAAGTAAAATACTAATTTGTGCCACAATGTCAAATACGGAGGAGGTTCTAAAAACCTTGACAAAGAAACGTGCGTCATTTAAATCAAAGTTGACAATTTTTGAGAAATACGTTGAGAGGTTTGAATTAGAACAACGAATACAGAACATTGAGTCATTACTCATAAATTTCGAGGAAGTTCAGAACGAAATCGAATGTATAGTAGACGATCTCGAAAAACAGTATACGGAACACGAAGAATTTGATAATAGGTTTTATTCTATTTTATCGAAAGCGAAATTATTACACGTACAAATCATCCTACAATGCGATAGTAGTGGTGCAAAAACGAGTTCGGCAGTAGGCCGAGATTCTGCGCATTCTACTCCGGTGGAAGCTATAAAATTATCTGAAATAGAGTTACCCAAATTTGATGGAACATACGAGACATGGATGGAATTTCGCGATATGTTTGAATCGTTGATTCATGATAATGCCCAAATTAGTAATATTAAAAAATTCCATTATTTACGCGCAACATTAGTAGGTACAGCGCCTCAAGTAATTCAATCCCTTGAATTTACTGCCAATAATTACATTATTGCGAGGAATACTTTATGCGATAAATTTAATAATAAACAGTTTTTAATTCAAAATCATATTCGTGCAATTTTCAACATGGAATACATTGTGGACTCGTCAGCCAATAAAATTCGATATTTATACGAAAATTTGTTTAAACATTTAAATACTCTTAGTCAATTAGGCGAACCTACACACTCATGGGACTCTTTATTGATTTATATAATGACTAGCAAGCTCGACAGGAATACGATCCAAGAATGGGAAAAACAAAAGGCAAATCATAGTCGTACAACATTAAAAGATTTCAAGGAATTTCTTAAGAGACGTGCCAATTTATTAGACACCATGGAAATGGGGTTTGAACAAACGAATGATAAGCGAAATGATATGCGAAAAAATAATCATAACATAAATACGCGAACAAACGTTAAATCAGGAAGTTATTCGTCAGATTTTCTAAGTCAAACAGACAATTGGAAGTTAGGTAATGGTAATACCGATCATTAGAGGCCAACATATACGTGTTTTAATTGCAAAAAAGACAATTTATTCTATTGTCCAGATCTTCTTAAATTATCATTTAAGGATCGTATATCTAGAATTAAAGCATTACAGCTGTCTCAATTGTTTTAGACGAAATCACGAGCTTAAGGATTGTAAATGGTCCGGGTGTAAAATATGTGGGGATAAACATAATACAGTTTTGCATGAGTCAAAACCATCGACGAAGTCGGCAGTCGTAGTTAATCAAGAAAACATTTGTCTTAACGAAAATGCGAGTACCAGCGATAACACGAATACGAATAATGTTACTAATTGCATATTAGCAACATCTAACAATGCTGTTTTATCTACGGTAAGAGTTCAAGCGCGCAGAAGGGCAGATAGTAGTAGGCCATATCAGGTATTAGTGAAAATCTGTCTTATGTCAAGTACAAATGTGAACTAAACATTCAGTCAATAAATAGTTCATACTCGTTTACTTTGTCTTGCTTTGTGCTGGATAAGATTACTGGAAATTTACCAGATACGCCCATAGATATTCAATATTTAAACATAGGTACCGGTTAATATTGAGTTAGCTAACCCTGAATATTTCATTCCTCAACCCATAGATATACTAATCGGAGCAGATGCGTTTTGGAAAATTTTATGTACAGGACGAATGAATATTGGGTTGCATACCATCTTACAGAATACGCGCTTAGGTTGGATAGTCGCAGGAAACATGCATGCGTCTCCGACTAATTCGCGATGTAATTTGAGCGTTAATTTATCAGTTCAAAAACAATTAAGTAGATTTTGGGAACTCGAGGAAATTTCGACAGAGAAATCATGGTCAAACGAGGAACGATTATGCGAAGAGCATTTTCAAAAATATTTGGCAATTTCCAATGATGGGCGATTTGTAGACTCGCTCCCGCTCAAATAATCTGTTCTAAAATTAGGCGATTCTCGCGAAACAGCGATAAAACGTTTCATATCACTCGAAAGACGACTTATATCAAACGAGGCCTTACATAATTTATACATAAATTTTCTAAAAGAATACGAACAGCTGGGACATATGACCCAATACACTGATTGTGTCATAAACAACGAACCGCAATACTTCATGCCACACCACGGGGTGTTGAAAGCATCGAGTACTACTACAAAATTACGAGTTTAATGAGCCTTCAGCTACATCTACTGGTCTATCTTTGAATGATTTACAGATGACCGAATCGATTATTCAACAAGATCTGTCACTTCATAGCAAAATACCAAGCTTACATCAATTCATTTATAATGACGGAATATTACGTGTCGGTGGTAGGCTGACAAACTCAGATTATCCTTATCATAAGAAATATCCAGTTCTATTGCCTCCTAAATATCGTTCAACTGAGCTCATTTTTAATCATGAATATAAAAGATTGCTTCATGCCGGTCCGCAATTACTTTTGTCCACAATTCGAGATACATTTTGGCCAATTGCCGGTCGAAACTTAGAGCGAAAAATAGTTCATAATTGTGTTAAATGCGCAAGGTATAACGTCCATAAGCTTCAACCCATCATGGGTAATTTGCCGAAGTCTCGCATCCAACCGTGGTCGGCCTTGATTACGCTGGCCCCTTCATATTAAAGGACAAACGTGGTAGAGGTTGTAAACCCATTAAATGCTGGGTGGCCTTATTCGTGTGTTTTAGCACCCGTGCAATACATTTAGAGCTTGTATTGTCTCTGAGTTGTGATGACTTCCTTCACTCAATCGTTTCATAAGTCGCCGTGGTCGTCCATTTGAAATATTTCCGGACAATGGAACTACGTTTGTCAAGGCAAATAAGGACATGCGTGAAATAGTTGAATTCCTCCAAAACAGTCATTCTCAGATTTGTCACTCCGTATCTAATTTGAATATAAGATGGCACTTCATCCCAACAAATTCATCTCATTTCGGAGGAATCTGGGAGGCAGGCGTTAAGCCTTAAATATCATTTAAAAAGAGTTTTGGGAAATCAAGTTTTATTTTTCTTTGATTTTCAAACTATTCTTATTCGCATTGAGGCAATACTCAATTTCCGTCCTTTATCTCCCTTGAGTTCAAACCCTGATGATTTGACCCCTCTCTCACCTGCTCATTTTTTGATTGGGAGATCAACTATGTCTACCCCAGAAATGCCAGTATCAGGGTTGAAAGAAAACCGCCTGTCACAATATCAACTCCTTCAGAGGTTGTACGAACAATTTTGGAAGCGCTGGAGTCGCGAGTATATTAACGAGCTTCAACAACACCAACGTTGGCAAAAAAACCAAGGTAGCTTGGTAACGGATCAGCTAGTTTTGATCAAGGACAACAACTTGCCTCCTTCCATGTGGCGTCTAGGACGAGTTGTGAAGTTAATTGCTGGTGAAGATGGTATTGCCAGGGTAGCCAATGTCCAGACTTCTGATGAAATTATTGCACGAGCTTTGGCTCGGTTTTGTCCTCTTCCTGTTGTCAGTTAATTCTTCCAAGGCCGGGGGCATGTTCCGAACTATACCCGATGCTGTATGATGTTGGATGGGAGGTTTTTAGAATCTCAGTTGCCAGTCAATTGGTATTGTTTCCGTAGTTAAGATACGGCAAGCTGACATTCATTATTATTAAAAAATTGTCAATTTGATTTTGTTATCTGTATTCATTACCATGCTAAATAAATATATACTAAAAAATACAGTTCACTCCATACGTTACAACTGTTGATATGAATCAGATAACCACATTTAGGCAATTTCCTCGCCACAAACTCACGTGGCATATGCCACAATCAACTCTCGAATTATAAATTGCCAACGACTATTTCTGAAAGGTTCAGATTTAAGACTTTTCACACATGTTTCAACTTTTTGGCGGACACTGTAGAATCAAACTATTCTTAAAAATGGAATAACAGTGACTGACTTATTTATTTCAACCGAATATTTGCAGAGCTCTTACAATGACGTGGCGGTTTAACCTTTCCGTATAATTACTACTGAGAGCCTTAAACAAGCACATTGCGTCGAAAAAAGAACGCGTTAAAAATACAGTTTAATGTGAACTCATATACAACGGACCTCGACAGAGTTATCAATTAAAAAAGCATGTCAAGGGAGACGTAAAAGAAAAACTTATAGGTGTGCTACACCTGAGGCGCACATGACTAAAGGTAATGAACTGACGTCACGGCGCTACAGAAGCGCCCGAGCGCCTCGAGTTTATTCGAAAAGGACGATCGATGCGCAGCGCCGGACGCAATAGGGGCACCGCGGCGGTCTCCAAACCTCATTTTCTGTTTTAAATAGGCTCGCGTCTCTGTAGAGCAGAGTATCTCTTCTGCCTCCCGGTTTGCTACTTCACGGTTTTTGTTTTTTAATAAGCTCCATTAATATCTAAATACGCGAGCGTTCTAGAGAAAAATTTACACGGTGTTCCAAATAGAAAAGAAGGCGGGCCAAATAAAAATTTAAATGTTTTGCAGTCTGGCTCCTGTTTTATAAAGGTTTTGCTAAGTACGTTCGCAGATTAATTGGTTTTAAAATAAGTTTATCTGAAACCAAATGTACATACAGGGTGTCCCAGCCAAGCCGAAACAGAGCGAACTCTCAGAAAAATTATTTTTCCGATAGGTCGGTTTTGATCTTTTCACATACATTTTTTGTTACATTCTCTACCACCTAAGGAGGTGGGGCAACCCCCCCCCCAAATCTTAATAGGGAAGGAATGTTAAATGACACATCGTTTAAAAGGTATTCTAATTCTCTACACAACCGTTTTTTTTTAATTTGGCCCATTAATTTCGACACATTTATTTGCAAATTACTACATGTTAACCAAAGTGTTCAAATTGATGACCTCCAGCCTCCATACAGTAACAAAAGTTTTGTAAAAGGCGTTCAAGCACATTTTGTAACATTTCTCGAGTAACTTGGCGGCATTCATTGACAATGCGTTGGCGTAGATCTTGAAGGGAAGTAGGTGGAGTGAAATTAATTTTGGACTTTGAGTGACCCCACAAGAAAAAGTCCAAAGGAGACAAATCCGGTGATCATGTAAGCCATTCTATGACGCCTCTTCTCTCAATCCACTGATTCGCAAACCTGCAATCAAGATACTGCCGAACAGGAGGGCGTAGTGTGGGGGGGTTCTATTCTGTTGATGTATGTGTATATAAAATATCCTTGGGTTAGAATCGGACTAATAACGACAATTATGACGATTGATGGTGCCTTAACAGACAAAGATCACTCATCCGAGAAGCAGAGATTAAAAATAAAAAGAAGATTGTTTATAGCGCGTTCACTTATTATTTCACAAAATTGTAGACGGCGGCGGTCAGTCATCTTCATGAAGATCCTGTAAAAGGGAATTTTGTATGGTTGAAATATGTTTCAAAATTTTGCGAATTTTTATTTCGCCCAAAACTGGATTTAGCTGCCAATTGCCTCGTACTTGTTCTGGAATTTATAGCAACATAGTCAAAAACCGCCACATTTACTGCTTAATTTCTTTAGGGGTGTCGCTTTTTATTACCTACAGATCCAGTCTCCTAAAACTAATTCACTCAATACCCGTTCTGATAGTTGATTATTTATTATTTCAATTTATTACGAACAGTAAAAGGAAATGTCACTCTGACATAAGGGCTGATACTGGATGACTAATTTTAGCTGTGGTCCATAAAAATGCAACTAATTACATTAAACATTTAAAATAGTTTTAAAATCGGATTAACAGTTTTATCGCAGCTTATGGAGAAAAAAGTTTGCAAATAAATTTGTAAGTAAGTTTTTTTTATTAACAAGCTGTATCTCCGAAATTAATCAGTCAAATTCAAAAAATAAAACACGGTTGTGTAGAGAATTATAGAATACCTTTCAAACGATGCCACTTCCTAATTCCCTATTAAGATTTCTGAGAGATTATCTCCTCCCTAAGGGGGTAGAGTAATAAGAAATTTATGTGAAAAGATGTCCACCTTCGATCAAAAATCAACCTGCCCCGGCGTTTTTCAGAAAAATAATTTTCATGAGAGTTATTCGCTCTGGTTCGTTTTCGCTGGGACACCCTGTATATCTTGAGTACAAGATTTTTTATTGAAAAACCATAAAACCTCTAAACTACTTGGACTTTGTCTTGCTGTTGTTTTATACGAGTTTTATTATTAAAGTTGAATGAACTTAATAAAACAGTTTGATTTACAAAAAAAAATTCGAATGAAAATTTTCTCTTCCTTCTCTTTCTGTTCAAGCAACTATAAAATTAAGAATTTCATTTGATTTTCAAACCTTCGCCTCTTAAGAAGATATTCTATTTTCAAAATACAGAATGAAATAATGACCTATTTATTAAATACACTATAAATCGTTTTAAGCAATGATACTGTGGGAAATAACTACTCTGCGGACTACAGCTACATCCAGCATTGAATGACACCTGCAGCACCTTGTAAACATCTAAGATCATTCAGTGGCATTGAGTAGCAGTGACATAGGTATTTGTAGGATATATGTCGCCAACAATATAAAGCTTTATTAGTTTTTAATAAATTAGGATACGACATTAGGGTAGTGTAGTAGTGTTTTCTCGTTTTCTTCCTGGTAGACTGTGGTATCGATAAATAATTTAAATTCTTACCACAAGAAAATCTCCCTAAACAACGGCAACAAACCGTTTGCCGTAAGGGATTATATCTTGATTTTTAATACTTGTATTACTTGACTGAACAATTTCCGGGTTTGTTATCACATCAGTTTAGGTTTCTGGACGTTTCGAGACATATCGCTCTCTTCTTCAAAAGTGTTGTATTTCTTATTTTATTACATTAAAATTTAACAATTGGGAACGAAACAAACATTTGCACTACCCTGGTATAGGAAACATAGGTAATTTTAAAAGCAAAGTAAATATATTTATTTCACTATTTTCTGTGCAAAAAACTATAGCACATGCTTACATTACAAAACTGGGTTTGATAATGATACTAATCAAAACGTTGTTTTCTAAAAAACAATAATTTTTATAAAGTCAAGAATTTTTGTTCGTTTCGCAAAAACATTTCTATAATTTTACCATTTTAAAGAAAAAGTCGTTATTAATTTTAGATTTTCTGAGGGGGGGGGAGGTAGCAAAGGATAAAGTTCAGGATAAAAAGTGATTCGATTTTTAATTGATTAAAAATTGAATTTGAATTAGTTAAATAATATATTCCAGTTAAGGGATATACGTAATTTTCTTATCGTTAAAGAAATACAAATATGAAAAGAATTTAAATGTTAATATACTTAAAGCAATATTTTTATTTTACGATGTTTTAATTTAAAAATAACATTTGCTTAATAAACATATTAATATTTAGCCGATTAGAATCAAGGGGTTGCAAAAATTATAAAGGTAAATACTGGTAAAATATGTCTGTCGACCGTGACACAAATCTGTCATAAATTTATCCAAAAATAGAAATAAGAAATTTTGAATGTGACGTTAAAACAAAGAAATTAATACTCAGTTTTTGCGACTAATGGTGAGTGCTGGTATCGTAAGTATTGTAAAATGTGCAATATGTATTTAAGAAATAATACAACGTACCACATAAATTTAAAAAAATCACATGACTATCTACTGTTTATCGACCAAAACGCCTTTGATAGGATATGTTATTCAAGTTTTAATGAACAATTTTTATTAACATCACTGTTTTTAAGTCGAAGATGAGCCATTGTTAATGATATAGACCAAGGGTCGGCAACTGGCAGACCGCGGTCCAGGTCCGGACCGCGGAAGGTAAAATACTGGACCGCCAAAAATTTTTTAAAATATAAATTACTCAAATAAATTATTTAAAAAATGTTTTTTTACGTTTAAGTTCCAATCTTATCATTTTTTCTAGTATTTTAAAATTGTATGAGTGTGTGAGTTCTTAATGGTTAGTAAGCAGATTAAATTTGTGTCCAAATTAAAATAAAAAAAAAATATGAATTTTTTTTTGGACCTCGTTAAAAATTTTCAAAAGTATCCGGACCCCACCTAAAATTACTTGCCGACCTGATATAGACTACCTCTTCCTTAGATATATCAAAGAGCATCAATTGTTTTCAGATTAATCAGTTTTATTTCAGTAAAAGTGTATTTCAGAACTTTACATTAGTCACGTGCATTCCAAACAGCGTGTAGAAATTGTAGTCATTTATATTTCAGAATACGTCACTTATATTTATATTTTATAGTATCATAAATATGTATGGCAGAATTCATAAAAAATATTTTAGAAAAATTATACTGTGTTATTTTTTGAACATTCGTACTTATGACACTGTTCTTGTAGTTCAAATCAAAAGGAGGTTAAAAGTAACGGAAACGTTCATTAAAGGCCTGCGCATACATACGCGGTAGCGATGGCGGTGGTGGTAGCGGTAGCGGTGGCGTTATTCGAATTTAAATATACCGCTCGTACCGCGACATGTATGTTTTGACCCATTTGTTTCTATGCGTTACATTCAAACGCCACCGCCACCGCCACCGCTTATGTTACCGCGTATGTATGTGCAGGCCTTAAAGGTTTGAAAATATACAAATTTCTATTATATTATGAGGAGAACAAACCATTCTCCGAACGCTTATGGTGCACGTAGCATTCTATGCTTGTAGTTGCAGTTTAATAGCGCACTAATGGGTGTCCCAAAATTAACGCAAGAAGTAATTTTCATAGAAAACACAGGGTGTTAATTAAAAATTGTACATTTTTTTATTGATTCATAAAATATACAGTAATACAGCGCTGAATTTCCTCCTTCAAGGCATAGATGGTCGTGGGCTGGTTGGCATAAACCTAAAACTTCAAACAAACAAACCAAAGAAAAAAGTAAATTGCATAAACTCTGCTGCCAATTCTGATCACCAAAACGGGAAATTACACGACCACGAAATTACTCGCACAGTAATTGAATTGTTTCTCGGGCTGTTATGGCATATGGCACTGTCTTGTTGAAACCACATATCGTCTACATCCATATTTTGCAATTTAGGCACAAACAACTGGAATATCATGTCGCGATAATCAGCACCATTAACTGTTATTGCTGACCAGCCGCATTTTCAAAGAAGATTGGTCCGATGATGCCTCCAGCCCAAAATTCTCACCAAACAGTGACAAGTTGTTGATGCATTTGTTTCTCAATAATCACTCGTCTGAACCCCAAATACGATAATTTTATCGATTATCGAAGCCACCAAGATGAATATGAGCCTTATCGCTGAAGATGATTTTGTTCGAAAAATCAGTAGCCACTTGCTGTTCCATAATCTATTCAACCAATTCTCTTCGATCTGCGTGGTTAGTAGACTTCAGTTTATGAGTCGATTGAACTTTGTAAGCATGAAGATGCAAATCTTTCGTAAGAATACGCTGTAGAAAGCTTATCGAAATGTCCAATTCTTGATCACGATGCCGAATTGATGTTCCTGGACCGTCAACAACACTGTCACGAACTGCTTCGATGTATTGTTAAAGACTTGTAAAGGGCGGCCAGAGTGTTTAAGATCACTATAGTCTGTTTCGAAATGAAAGAGAGTAATAAAACCCCGAGATAAGAACCGGCCATGGGCGTGCTAATATTTCGTTTCAGGTAATTATCGGGTAACACTAATGCTAACAGGTAATGGGTGTACATTAGTATATTTTACTGGATACATCATAGGGCAGGAGCCAGTGTATTGTGACAGATCAATCCAGTCTTAGAGCTGAATATACGAAGACGTGCTAGTGCAGTAGAGTAAAATTCGACTTGTGTTTAGTGACTATTGTGCCAGTGGATATAATATTGTTTGGGTAAAATGTCGAGCTTATCAGATTACGTACCTGCTAAACGCGTGAAAAGATGTGCGCTGTCTCAGAATGAGAAGATTATTATATTAAATGTATTTAATGCATTGAAACACCAAAATCCTACCAACAGTGTTGACGACATCGTGGAAAAGTGTTCCAAAATGACAGGGATTGGAAAATCGACTATCTACAGACTTTTAAAGGAAACAAAAAATGAACAAGATACTGTAAATCCCCCAAAATCATCTACAGGGAGGTCAAAAGTCGTTATAGATGATTTCTTCAAAAATGTCATTCGCAGAAAAGTACACTCATTTTATTTTAAAAAAGAAATACCAACGCTAAACAAAATTTTAAGTGAACTTTCAGAGGACAACGATTTGCCAAAAATCAGTAGAAGCAAATTATGGGCCGTCTTACGAGAGTTGAATTTTTGCTGGGAAAAGCAGAACAGGAAGTCAGTTCTTATCGATAAAGATGAAATTATTTGTTGGCGAAGATCCTACTTAAGATCAATTAGAAAATTCCGTGACGAAGGGAGGAATATTTATTATCTAGACGAAACTTGGGTCAACGAGGGATATACTGTAACAAAAGTATGGCAAGATAAAAATGTAAAAAGTTTTCGACAAGCATTTTTGGATGGACTTTCAACAGGGTTCAAGGCACCTTCAGGTAAAGGGCGAAGATTAATAGTGACACATATAGGTAGTGCCAGTGGTTTTGTAGATGGCGGTTTACTTTTATTTGAATCTAAAAATACAGGTGACTATCACGAAGACATGAACGCAGATGTTTTCGAAGAGTATTTTACACAGATGTTGGATCTTATTCCTCCGGGGTCTGTAATTGTCATGGATAATGCCAGTTACCATTCACGGCAGACCGAGCGGACGCCTACGACTGCTTGGAGGAAAGCCGATATAATTCAATGGTTATCCGGAAAAAACATTTCTTTTGAAACAAATATGGTGAAAAAGGAACTTTTGACACTTGTCAATCTTAATAAAGATCAGAAAAAATATGTTATCGATGAAATGGCAACAAATCGCCAAATAACGGTACTACGGTTACCACCTTATCACTGTGAACTTAACCCAATCGAATTAGTCTGGGCGCAGGTAAAAGGAGATGTAGCGCGAAATAATACGACGTTTAAATTAAGTGACGTGAAAATTTTGTTAAAAAATTCCTTGGAACGAGTAACTGCAGATAACTGGCAAAGATGTATACATCATGTACAAAAAGAAGAGGAGAAAATGTGGGAACTCGATAATTTAATTGACGTTACTGTGGAACCTATCGTTATCAATCTAGGAGACGAAGATAATTCATCAGAATATTCAGAGGATGAATTTTAATATACCTACTTTTTTATTTTCTTTATTGTACATTTATACAACACTACATTTACTCACCATAATTTGAATTTTCAAAATACATATATTTTTGTGTGGAATAAAAGTCTATTCATTAAATTTAAATAAATATTTTGATAATAATATTGAATAATTTTATTTGAATTACTAAAAACCCTCTTAACCCGGTTATGATGCTTAAAGTAGCCTCATGTTTTGAAATGCTGTTTTTATATTGTTTACTTATAAGAGAAATGGACCGAGAAATTGAAGCGGCATAGACAAAGACGGATTGTCGGGGATTAAATTTTAGCTACCTGCTACAATTTAGTACAGCCCGATCGCACAAAGTTTTTTTTAAAAGTACACCTCATTATATACGGATAATACATAATATAAAAATATTGAATATAAGCACCAGTACTACATTTATTTACGATTTGCATACATAATGAGCTTTTATTACTCTCTTTCATTTCTAAACAGACTATAATTGATCTAGTCTTCCGGAATTTTTCAATTAATCTCTTCACAGTTGATGACTATTTCGACCATAGTTTTTATTTAAAATATTGCTCAACAATGAAAACGGATTGTTGTTTCGAGTAGCGTTCCATTTTAAATAACCCTGAACTGTCAGCCGTCACGCTCTTTTTTTTTCGTTGGCTACACTGTAGGTACCGCACTAATGGCGCAAAATTCGAGAATTTTAAGACTCCTGATATGTGGTGTTCACTACTCCTATTACGTACATATAGTAGGTATGTAGGCGCAATTCGCTGCTCTGATCGCAACGTGGTGAAGTTACGAAATCTTGTATTAAGCAATCTCAAATCCATACCAGCTAACTTGACATTTCTAGATTAACAACTAATAACATTCATTCTAGAAATGTTGAAGTGTCATTTCTTGTTTTATTTACACTTATCCTTCATGAAGTGTAAGTGGCGTTATGGTGGTAGAGATTGATTTCACATGTTGAAGCTTACATCAGTGTAATTATAATGTTATGATCACGTACTTATTACACAACACGTTTTCTCATTTGAATAAATTATCGACTTATTGTGGTACATTGGTAATACGGCTATTTATTTTAATATGGACGCCTCAATTAACTAAACATGATGAAATATTGTAGAATTATTGTATGACGAAATATTGTTGTCAAGAATGCAACACATATACTTCCAGCTTCCTTACACATACAATGCTGTTAATGATAATACTTTCGGCTAATTTTCTTGAAATTTTGCAGGTTGATAGTTGATAGTGCTCAATATGTAGATCAAAAGTCTCAATGGGCACGAAGTCGTGTACCCCTCCTTCCCCCCAAAAATCCACCCCCAAGGGGCTAGGGGAATATAACTGATTTCTGAATGTGAAACAATTTTTATTTTTGTAGTCCAACCAACGGGTCCCAAACAACCACCCCTGTGATCCTTCAACCATCGACCATCTAACCCTCATGTAGATCAAAAGTATCAATGGCACAAAGTCCCATAACCCCCACTTCACCCCCACCCCTTCACCAAAGCCCACCATACGGTTTGATCTATCGTTCATCAATTATTTGGACTCCAAGATTTTCATCATTTCGATTTGCAGCATCCAATGTGGTGTTTATCAAGGAGTCATCGGGGTATCTAATATTCTGTATATGTCATGTATACTCTAAATATCATAACGCTAGTGAAATTCATATGGTGAAGCCCGTCATGGGTGAGGGTCAAGTTGGGGGGATATAAAACGTGGTAAATGGTCGGTGGTTGAAGGGTCACAGGGGTGGTTTTTTGGGGTAGCCGTTGATTGAACTGCAAGAATAAAAATTGTTTCACATTCAGAAATCAGTTATATCCCACTAGCCCCTTGGGGGTGGATTTATTTTGGGGGGTGGGGGGGAGGGGTTATAGCGATTCGTGCCCATCGAGACTTTTGATCTACATATCAACTATCAACCTGCAAAATTTCAAGAAAATTTGCCGAAAACCATTTTCCATAAGGAAAGTGTATGGTCCTTTCGCAATCCCAGTTTAAAGTCAAATTGTCGGCATTTTTCAAAATTGTAGCAGAAAAATTTAATTTGTACTAAATATGCATGGATTTTACCAATTACAAAAAATATCTTTATTAAGAGTTTCTTAAAGACAGGGAGCTTCATTTTAAAATGCAACAATAAAGGTGATATCTATTTAAAGAATTTATAGACTTTTGAGAATTATTGTAATTATTTTGAGTATGACTATTTTACCGTTGTGTCTTTTCACTGTGCTCCAGTATATAATTTTAAACAGAAAAAAAAAACAGATTTCTCAAAACTCTTACTTTCTTATTGGAATTAATATTCTCTAAAAATTCTTACGATGCCAAATATATTTAAAAAATTTCGCGATAAAAACTGTGAAATATTTAATACTTAAGATCTTCGGACGGATTTGTCTTAGTCCAAAAACTGATAATAAGGGGCTAGCTACATGGTGTCAAAGTTGAAAAAATAAATAACATTTTATTAAATACTTTTTGATTATTTCGAGCTAATTTCTTTTGGGATGAGAAATTCGAATTTATCGACGATTTCGTTGTATTATCTAGAGGGCGCCACAAGCGACCGTTAGGACGCATTTAAACTGCCAAAAAGTTTTGTATGCCACGGTGTATTTCACTTTGAGCTGGAAAAATCTTTTTCCTCAACATTTCTGCTTAAAAAAGGTATACCTTGCTAATATCTCTAAAGCCAACCGATTTCAACAAAAAGGCTTTAAATTTGTAAATGCATACAAAAATTTGTTCAAAAATTATTTTTTAGATTGGTTACATTGTTTAGATTGTGTTAGATTGATAGATTGTTTTTAGGAAGTGTGTTTTTTACACTGTCAATTCTGTTTGCAGTAAAATTGTTAAATAAACGAGAATTAAAATTGTAATTGCACTGTTCCCTTTAAAGGCATATTTCTTGCTAATAAACGATTGCTCCTTTACAGACACCCTGATGTATTACTCCGATATATTTAAAATTCATTTGCTAATAGATAAGTATATATAAACAAACTAAATATTTCATAATATTTAAATAGGTTTATTGAATGTACTCATATTCTCTGTTACCTTTCTGGCGACAGTCACTTACAGTTATTTCTATTACTTTAGAAACCAATGACCATAAACTTGTTTATAACTGCACTAGTGAAAGATTTTAAACAAAAACCAGATATTTTTAATTTACAGAAACCGTAGTTGAACTAATTTAGAGCAGTGCCACAAACAACTTTTGCTTTGTGCTGTAGATTTGATTTGACGAAGGATTTTTTTCCATTAAGTACAGTTATTACGCAATCGTGACGTTGTGCATTATGTCCACTGAGGTATTTGATTTAAAATAATCGAGTTTAGTCCAGTTGTTAACTATACCTTGTCAACAAAGTACGATAGTAGTCGTTTACTGCTAGTTAAAATACAACTTGTAAGAATGTATAAATAAGGACAAAGTTTATTTTTAAGTAAATAAAATTGTGTTTGAGCAGATTCGTGTGACGAAACAGGTAATTTTTTTAAAATTATACAAGGGAAATGTTAGTGATAATCTAAGTTATATAAATTGATATAACTGATGGATTGAAGTTTTCTTTACTTCAGCAAAGTTCTAATGAACACTCGCTAGAAAAAGTAGAGTAGCAGTTATGATATTAATATAGATTTCAGTAGTAGTTTAATGGCTGGATATTTCTTAAGATGCGATTTGAGGAATGTTAATTGATGTGCAAAGTGAAATAGTGGTATGTAAAGTAAATACGAATATTTTACCTTCAAGAAAATTTATATAATAAAAAAAATAATTTTAAAACGTGCGACGTGGTACATACTGCAATTATCCAGTTTTTTTTCTTAATATTCAATGTATTCGAATTTCGCCACTCGCCATGGATATTTTGAGTAATATAATTTCTAAGGGTACTTAGAAACTATTTACAAATTTTTGAAAAATACACAAAAAAGTCATTTGATAAAATCATAGCCTACTGAGAAAAACAATAATTGTAAACGCGATATTCCTTTCAAACTGAGGCGACAAAAGCACGTGGCTGAAAAAATATCCTAATTGTGTCAAATTCTAAACGGCCTCCATAAGAAACAATCAAATTCTTTTCCCTTGAAAATTATTTAACATTTTTGTCATATCATATGCGTAGTAAAAGCATCCTAATGTCATACTTATTAAAGTAACCAGACATAAAATAGCAAATATATTAATGATTTCTGAAATATAACAAAAATTAGCTTTTTGTAAATGTTTTAAAAATAAAAAACTATAAGAATTTGCATTTGGAAATATTATTTAGATATTAGTGAAATACTCATACGTATGTATCGTATTTTTCCATGAGTATTTATTATTTTGTTTAGGTATGGATTAGGCAACTATGATGAATGACATACATTAGAAATAGACTACAATATTTAAATATAAATTTTTATATTTATGCGTTCATTACGTAACAGGGAATTTATAGGTTTTATACATTAATAAACATCCATTGATTACAGTTTTCAAAGTACATACATGTGAAACCATGTAACAAAATAAAATAACGGAACTTGAAAAAATATATTTTGTTTGTTACATAATATAAGAATAATATGAATTATTATTTATTTAAATTCATATTCTATTACTAGTTCTCATATTTACACGTGTACCTATATAAAAGTATTAAACTAATTCAAAAAATTTTCGAAATGAAGTCAATGTTCTTCGGTGTCAAAAGTTCAGGTACGGAAAACATATCTAACCTTATAGACAAGATTCCCAACAAACTGCTCTATGAGCTACATACCCCAAACTCATTGAATTATATTTGTACGATATTATTACACAGGTCCGCAAAAAAAGTGGTTGTGTTAATTCTGAGCAGCTGAGTCATTTCCGAAGAAATTTTTTCCGTAGAATTGCCCCATCACGTCACGCTTCCGAGATATCCTAACCTAAAAGTGCGAAAAACTCTATTTTTTGCTATATTTGACTTTATATTGACATCACGAATATATATATTTTTTTAAAACGAGCCATGTCATCTAAAAGCAGAACTCTTACTCTTCAAAATGCCGTTTTCAAATTTGAAAAACATTTTTTTTTCTCGGATATATCAATAAATGTTTAGTACTTAGTGATTTCATAACAGCAGTATCAAAATTGAAAAATGTTCTTCGGATAGCGAATGATATAAGTTCCTATGTTTTTTGGGTCGCCGAATCCGAATCCAACCTCAAAATTATTCAAGCACTCAAGAGTTCTGAAATTTCCTAACCTAAAAGTGCAAAATTTACGATTTACCTACATCTGAACTGTCGGCATGAACTACTATATGCTGTAACCTGCGACCAAATAATCTACAAGCAAAAATTTGAACTATGTTCAGAACATTATTTATGTGTTTTTCGTGTGTTTCGTGTTAACAACCAAAAAGGAGGCTTATAATGCTAAGAGGAAATCATGATTTATTTCGGTTGTTAGACAAGCTTATCTCTTATCTCTTGAAGAAAAAACAAATTATCTCTAAGTACTGCTATTTGACCAATAATTTAAAACTATGAAATTTCAATGTTACTTATTTGTTCCATTGGCTTCAATTTGGCAATATCGTAATCTGCGACAAAAAGATTCTACAATTCTCAATACATGTTCTATTTTCTTTAGTTTGCTTTTTAAGGTTTGAAAAAAACATGGAAGCAGCTTAATGCACTAATACGAAATGTTTTGTGATATGAAGTTTGTACTAGAACTTAAAAATTCTCTTCATTTTTGGGATGCTTTTGAGTTGAAAATTGTTGCAGACCAAACAATTCACTTCCAACTAGTAGAAAGTTAGGAAATATATGAAAGTCAATCAATTAGTGATTGGAACAAACTTAAACTCGTTTTACATTTACCAATTTGGTGCAACTGTGTACAATAAATGGTACCTGCTTACTTTTCTTTATAAGAGCTTTACTAGTCTGGTTTATTGAACCCCAAAACATTTTAGGTACGAAAACTTTTTTTGTCCACAGCTGTAGGTAGAATAAAAAAATTGTGGTAAATTTCCTTCTTGGTGTATAAGTATTTAAAAAAAGATTTAGTAAAAAGGGCAAATATTATTGTAGTCATGTTCAACGCTTTTAATAGATATTTATATATAATTTGGTTCTATTAATATTTATTAATTATATGCGAAAGAAGGTTATCTGACGAAACAATCTTAAGAAAATGTGGAAACAAAAAACCTTTGTAGTAGCTACTTTTTTTTGTGGTTGATTTCTGGCAAAGGAAATGTTAGAATTATATTAAAAATTAGATTACATTATTTAACAATTTGGGGGATATTTTTTGTATATCTAGATGTTTGGTATCGAATTGTTTGACTTCTTTTGATCAGTTTGATACCTTTCCTTTACAGATTAGTGTTTCTATATTTTTCAATATACATTTTTGTTTAAATTAAATCAGTAAATACACAGCTACTGTTTTTGAACTACTTCTACTACGGTCTTTTATATTTGATCTGATTTTTTTCTAAGCAATTTCTATTTCTGGACTTAACAGCCATTTTCAGTTAAACTCACGGTAAAAGTAAAGTCAATTGACAAATGAGCGATCAGAAATAGTAAAGTAAAATTGTCAGTTATACCACAGACAATATAGCGTATCGCTAGCTATTTTGTCTGTGGTTATACAGAAAGAGATGAAAAATTTACCCCACTTCTATTATTTACATTTCATGTTTAGAGAGACATTTGATTCGACACAGATTAAGATTTTTTAACATTTACCTTCTTTCTGTGCGTTGTAAGGCAAAAATAAACTTGAATTTATTTCGGTACATTAATAAATCTGTTTTTATCGTTTTTCAGGAGGCTTTTCAGATTGCAATATGGATAAGTAATAAAAATAAATTGCCATAGGACAAAATTGACGGTAATTTTAAAAACACAAAGTAAAATGAGATAATCACTATTCCTTGGGACTTTTGCGAGATCAATACAGGGCGTTTCAAATGAAACGCATAAGTATAGTATAAATGGAGGCTAGATAAGACTGGGTAAGGCATCTGTAATATACTTCAAGCTCTCCGTGCTTCTAAAAAATTTTAAATTCGTACTAAAAACAAATTATATTTTTTAAAAACAGACAGCAGATTATTATAATTAGTTAGTATATTTTAATGTGGAGCTAAACTACATTTCATTTACATTTCGATGGAGAAACCTTATTTTTATTTTAAGAAAATTGTAGCGGCTTTATTTTCGATAGGCCCTTATTAAAACTAATTTAATTATTTTTAAAATATTTTTTCTTGTAAAACCTATTGTCAAAAAAAAGTTTTAACATTATTCATATCAAAATTGAGCAATTGTTCTTGAATACAGCAATTATAACCACTCAAAACTTAGTATAGTCTTAACTGCGACTGCGTTAAAAAATAGTCATTGTGATTCAGCCATTAATTTTAACCAACGTATTCGGAAAGCCTAATGAAGACTGAAAATCGAAAAAAAATTACTCGATTTTTTTAAAAATAAGCAGATTATCCGTTAACTCCCGTTGATTCGGCGCTCTATTTCGCCACACATTTCATGACAATCATGACAGTTCGCCGGCGGACTACAGAGCGGTCGAACGTTGAAGAGAAACAGCTGATTTCATCAATCGTGTTGAATTTTGCAATTGGTTTCAAAATCAAAGTGCATCGGATCCCAACTTTATTAACAAAATACTATGGACGAATGAGTGTCCTTTTAGCCGTTCTGGCATTTTAAATGGGTAGGTACTATACGATTCTTTGAAAAATCACTAGGTATATATACTACAAACTGTACTAATTAATTGCTCATAATACTAATAACTCATATTCAATAATAAAACATGGTGAAAACGTTAACAATATTAAAAATACTAAATTGTAATAACCTAACATTATCTCTCGATAAACCTTTGTGATTCAGCGATCAAGAACGGTCCAAAAAAGGGTTTAATTTATTATTTGAAAATATTTTTTTCAGCGTAAATATGCACTTAT
Source organism: Anoplophora glabripennis (assembly GCF_000390285.2). NCBI lineage: Eukaryota > Metazoa > Arthropoda > Insecta > Coleoptera > Cerambycidae > Anoplophora > Anoplophora glabripennis. Next base: position 215,179 of record NW_019416250.1, read on the forward strand.
TTTTTTAAGTAGCGTATTCGTATTCTACTAATTTTTTCCTATATTCCCTCAAAATTAATGACATTATGACTAAATCACCCTGTATATAAGCCTAAAACTTATGAATAATACATTGCCGCATGTTTGTTATTGTCAGTCCCATCCACCAGCAAGCAAATTTATTTTTTTATGTAGTCGCATGTTACGTTGGTTGAACGAAATAATAAATATTTAATATACACGAACTACATAGCGATAATTTCCCCATGTTGGGAAGTGTTAACACGAGCAAAAATTGTTGCGTTTTCATTACTTAATGAATGGGTGGTTCAGGGTGTAGAACCTTATATCGATAGTGCTTTATTATTATTATCTTTGACCTATTTTGTTATATTCATTCTGTACAGGTATGCAAGCATATCCATTCATGAAAGCCGAGGTGAGCAAACATTCAATATTATGTATTTCGTTATTTTTATAGCAGAATCGATAAATAATTTGTAAATCAATCAAATTTTGTTTCGTTAATGCAAATTTAATTGTAGGTACAGGACTGTTACAATTCACAGATGACTCTGATTGTTCACCAATTATAAATTATGCTCTTTATTATTATTATATTCTTATACAGGGTGTCCCGGTACTTGATAAAAAAAGTCGAGTACAAATAAATGATACATTAGATCAGATACATTTTTTCATACGGGTCTTCGTTAACAAGTTACGGGACCTTAAAGGTGAAAATTAAAAAGTTATTTTTATTTAGTCTCTAAACTATTAACTTCAGCATGATATAGATTTGGTGATCGATAACACATGCGTATAGCTTGTTTTTGATGTTGTAAGTGAAACTTCATTATGCACAGATTGTCAGGGACGGACTATGCCCAATGGTTAACAACCCAGAATTTTTGCATAGATGACGATTGCAATCTGCCTGTATAAAAAATAAGTTCCCTGAATAATTTGCTAGCGATAATACCCTCTTGGTTCAACTCGGTAAAATTAACAATATAGATATTTTTGATTTTATGTCACATTGCACATTGAGTGGCGCCTTCACCATTTTTGGTTTTTAATTGGACATAATTACTATGTTAGAACAGTACATATTTTTAAAATAAGAGCCTAAAAAATCTTATAGTCTATTAATGTAATTCTCACTAACAAAATTTGCTTTTGCAAAATAATTTGCAGCCACTTTTAGACGATGTTCCATTAGACACCCGAAGAAACGTTTAGTTCATGCACGATGGAGCTCCCCATTTCAATATTGATGTACGAAATTATTTATCCATTATGTTTAATAATAATAAATTGACTGAGAGAGGAGGCCCAATTTCATATCCACCACGTTCTCCAAACTTTAACCCGCTGGAGTTCTTCCTGTGGGGATAGCTGAAAAGTTTAGTGTAGGCAACCTCAGTACAGACAAGGGATGAATTGCTACAAAGAAGTAATTTCCATTCTGATAATATTAGACATACCCCAGAAATGCTTTTTCGTGTACAAACAAATAACATTCGTAGACTTAGGAAGTGTGAGAGGGGAAAAGTGCCCATATTATATATGTATTTTGATAGTTTCCTTTCTTTTAAATATATTTTTTTAAATTATTCTTGTTTTGTTTTTCTATTCTGTGTTATGTATAGTGTGTTTGTCAAATTTTGTTCGTCCCTGGCGTTCTGAGCATAATGAAGTTTCACTTACAACATCAAAAAAAAAGCTATACACATGTATTATCGATCACCAAATTTGCATCATGCTGAAGTTAATAGTTTAGATGCTGTAAATAAAAATAACTATATAATTTTCACCTTTGAGGGCCCCTAACTTGTTAACGAAGGCCCGTATGGAAAAAATTGATATTATTTTGACTTCATCTATCTGTACTCGACTTTTTTGTATCAAGTACCGGGACACCCTGTATTCTTATTACTTCCTCATTGTTATATTCCTTTTAATGTGTGGAAAATACTTTAATGTTTCTTATTTTTTGTTTTCAAAAGCATGTAATTTAAATGCCCAAAATTTTTAGATAGGCCCAATCATCAGTTTGGAGCCACCCTGTACAGTGCCTTTGATAATCTAGAAAAATACTAAAAAATTGAAATACTATTTCACTACATAGCATTTATACAGTATGGTGGAAATGAGAGGAATAAATTCATTATTTTGTAAATCGGTGACTTTGGACAAAAATTCTAAATCGGCAGTTTTTATTTTTAAAAGTGCTATTTGTTTTAGATATGACGTCATATATGTGAAAGTTTTTTTAATACAAACGTGGGTCATGCGATAGCTGTTTTGTAATTCTCTTTTGCGGCAGCTCTTAATTTTCCTTTGCGATAGCTCATAATTCTCCATTAATATAGCTCTTAATTCTTGCTTCCCTTAAATAGCTCTCAGTTCCCTTAATATATCTCTAATAATTCCTTTAATGTAGCATTTAATTCTTCCTTCCCCTTAATTCTCTTTTCCGATAGCTCTTTTGCAATTCTCTATTCAATCATATCAATAAGTTTAGCTAATAAAATTTTGTATAGTGCCCAAAGAAAAAATTCTAAAATTACAGAACAAAAATGTATTTCAAACAACCCAAATTACAAGAGATTTTCAAATTGATGATCCACAGTAATAATACAGTGACAAAGACCAGCAGTACACTCTTCTCGAACTCACTTCCGGAGTTAAGTATGCCATCTCCGTCTGAGTGCGTTATTTAGATGCATCTAGATTTTGTGGTCTATTTCGTTATATTTTACTTTTTAAGTATTCCCATACAAAGAAATCTAAAGAGGTTAAATCTGAAGACCTAAGTGGTCATTCAATTGATCCTCTTCGCTCTATCCACGTATCTCTAAAGATGCTGTCCCAGTAGGTCCTTACCAATACAGGATAGTATAAGGGTGCGCCATCTTGCTGAAGCCATAAATAAATTATGTTTGAAAACAGCCAATTCAGTTCGGGGAGCAAATCGTTTTGCAGAAATTGTAAATATCAAGGACCTGTTAAGCTTCCTTCAAAAAAGTATGGTGCTATGATCTGTTATCTATTATTCCGGCCGAAACATTCACTTTCTTTTGGTACAGAGTGCGGTACTTCTACATCCATTGTGTATTTGCAGTTGCCCAATACCGACAAGTTCGACGATTTACACGATCAGAAAAAAAGGAGCATAGAAACATCCGATTTCGATTAATATTTCCATTAAAATTTCACAAAATTCCTTCATTCATTTATCAAAATTGTCTTCCAAAAGCTTCTGTATTAAGGTAACTTTGTAAAAACGCCACTTTACCTTTTTTAGGACTTTAAACACTGTTAAATGATCCATATCTAATCTAATTATCTAATGATATTTGCCGTTAACTGGTAAGTATGGGGATTTTCTTGAAATGCCAGTAGAACATCTAGTTTATTATTTTCGAGTATTTGTTTTCTATTACCTTTAGGGAGGCCTTTACAGGATAAGTTTCTTTAAAATTCTTTTCAGTTTTGCTTACTGCGTGGATTGAAAAATTGGTTCTCGGTTGGATTATTTATTATTAAATAAAATATAAAAATCCTTGAGTCATGTTTTGTTCATGTTTTGTCTCCAGAACCAATTATTATTAAAATTTCAATTCTTTCGGTTTCAATAAGCTTCATGTTGATAAAAACACATTTTCAAATATTTTTAGTATTTCAGCATTAAATACCTGGAAACGTGAATTAAGTCAGTTTGGTGTAGTTGTTGATAATACATGTACCTACATTATTTGGAAAGGCAGAAAATCTAGTAAGAAATTTATAATTTTTCTTTCCCTGTAGCGGTCTTTATCTCATTTACGTTTGGGTGGGTAAAAATTTATTAGATTTCCTACTGGGAAACTTAAAACGCCATGTAGGAACAATGGTTTACGGCTGATTCGAGATATTCCAAAAACGTAGTAGGCATTCATATTAATTGTTTGAGATAAATTTATTCAAATATTCAGAAAGTAGGTATAACCTAAACATTAATGCTTCTTGTTATTTATCGAACGAGAAGGAGATGGATATATGATTTGATGGATACGTGTTTTCCATGAATTAAAAAACTCCCCAATACCTTAAACGTCAATGCTTCTCTTACTTAAAATTTTAGTAAGTACTTACACAGTTTGCATTGAGATCAATATGAAAGACTAAAAATTCAGAAGTGAAAATTAATAAAAGAAAAGAAAATGTATGTATTTAACTTTATAGGAGAAACTTAATTACAACGCATTATTTTGTTAATTTTTACATTTTAAGAAATACATTTCTTGTATTAACATCTGTAACATTACATTCATGATTGTAGGAGAATTGAAGCATTCAAAATAAATAGCTACGACAGAATCATCAGTAGTCAATTTAATTGTAAGTTTGTAACAAGGTATCACTTTTTTTGTAATCACTTCTCTGAGCAAATATAAAATGATCAGCTTGTAACTTGGACAAATTTGATCTTTGGCTTAAAATGCTACAAACATTGGGTGATACGGTGATGGATACTAAAAACTAAAACAAAATTCTACTCCACAACACATTTAGAACACTTGTACGACATTTGCTTAACGATAATTTATTTCATTTTAATTTCGAGTTACTCCCTTAAATGAAATATTACAGACACTAATTAAATTTGACCAAAACATTTATGCTTTCGCAGATTGAAATTTTATATGAAGGTCTAAACTAACCTTGCTCTACTCGTTTTAATGTCAAAGTGTATGACACACTTTTATTATTTATCTTTGCAAAGATACTATGGATACATACTAACCACTTTCCTATAGTTCTATAGTGTATGAAATGTATTATTACTGTATTTTGTGCACTTAGATTTAGTTGAAATATTTTTTTTATGTGGAGGTAGTAATTTTTAATACAGGAAATATTAAGAAAATCCAGGTACTTTTTTTGGGTGTTACCAGGAGAAACATTTTGGGAAGAAGATTAATCTTTTTTTTTACAGAATCCATATGTGACCTATTTGACGAAACCGTGAATTATTTTCAATCAAATTGGAAATATTTCGAAAAAGTTTAATTAATTAAAATTAATTAATTGTTGTTGGTTTAAGATAAATTTATTCAAACGTTCAAAAAGTAATCAAAGAAAGGTTAAACATTAATTGTAAACAATATAAAACCATAAAAAGGAAATCATATGTCTTTAACATTATTAGAGAAAATTAATTATCAAAATTAATAAAACAGGAGAACATACTTTTGATAATTGCATTTTTTATGATAAACATTTCTCGTATCGTGTCGTCTGTAACAATCATAGAAATGATTTCTATGATTGTAGGTGAATTCAAAATAAGTACCTACCACAGAATCACTAAGTGGTTAATTTTTTGTACATTTAAATTTGTAACCATGTATCAACTTCTCACTGTAATTACTTCTCTGGGCAAATATAACATCATTAGCTGCTGTAACTTGGAAATATTTGACCCTTGGCTTCTAATGTTAATTATTCAAAAAGTACCTAAGTATAACCTAAACATGAACAATTCTGTTCAATTTTTTTTTATCTACACATTGAGCTGAGAGCAATATGAAACCTTAAACATGCAGATGTCAAAATTTATATATGTTAAACATTTCTTTAACACTATAAAAGTTACTAACTGTTAGTTTTACATTTCGACATACATTTTTTGTACTAAAGTCTGTAACATTACACCTTGAATGATTTCTATGGTTGATGATGAATTGTAGGATCCAAAATACCTAAGTACCTACCACATTCGTTATGTAGACAATTCTTAAAAATTTAAATGTTTAGTCATGTAGCCATGTATTATACTTTTTTTGTAATTACTTCTCTTGGCATATATAACGTAGTCAGCTGCTATAACTTGGACAAATTTGACTTTTCATTTAAAATTGTGAAGAATACTGAAAACTGAAACAAAATATAACTACGTAACACTTGCTTAACGAATTTTTTTTAATTAAACACAATCTTTACGTTTAATTTCTGGTTAAATCCCTTAAATGAAATATTACATACTCATTAAAATTGATCAAAACATTAATGTTCCCTTAAATCCAAATCATTATTTGAAGGTATAAGGTAATTTTGCTCTGCTCGTCTTAATGTCATAGTGACCTATTTTTTAAATTCTTTTATGCAATTGAAATCGATAAATAAACATTAAGTATATGAACATTTAAACTGAAAATAATTAGTTTACTGGTCTCTACTGTTCAATGGTTTTATAAAATCTTATCCAAGAGACATTTTATTAAAATTTTTTTCAAGTAATATTGATCTTTGCAAAGATACTATGGATACATACCAACCACCTTTCTGTAGCTCTGTAATTTATGAAATGTAGGTTTATTTTCTTGAAAAGTACTATGTGCAGTCTTAGATTTAGTTATTATAAAATTTTGTATGAGGAAGTCGTAATTTCTTAATAGAGAAAAGAAATTAAGAAAATTTAGGTACTTCTTTGGATATGTCTCTAGGAGAACCGTTTTGGGAAGCAGACTGTGTCTTTTTGTTTATAGAATCCGTGTGTGTGACCTATTTGGAAGAGAGCGGCGGTAGCTGGAGGGATGGCAGCCAGCAGCCGTAGCAAGAAGGAGGGTCTGGGATGGGAGAAGAGGCAGCGGGCTGCTTGGCTCACCTTCGCAGATGAAGCCCTGCTGGATGAGGCCCCATAACATGTCGCTGCAGTGGTGGCAGTACGTGGGCTTGTGGAAGGTTTTCTTGCAGAAGCTGTGCCCGTGCGCGGCGGGCGGCTGTTCGGTCGAGCCCGCCACCGACGCCATTTCTCCGAGCCACCGTTCACGCCAGATTTTCACCGTGAACTCGCACTAGGCACAGGCATATTACAGGTCTATGTGATCTCGAAACCGTACGCGTACATTTTGCGGCCTTTCGGTATCTCTGAGAGCCAGAGTTACATGCCTAAGGCGCATTTCTCGACGTCGTCTCCCGTACACAGCTGACCATCACTGACGAACAACGAGTGCGCATCCGCGAGACGTCTGGACGCGTCGACTACTACCGCCACTGGGAGGCCGCTGCGTCTCGACGCGGCGCCGCTCTCCCCGGCCCGCCCATCACTGCTTTGGCGGCGGTCGCGGCATCTGATGGACGCGTTTCGCAGCGAGGCTCGCGCTGAAACTGAAATCTGCACGCTGAAAAGACTGAAAGCGTTCGACGAGCGGGGACGGACTTATCGACTTGAATTTCCGTTAAGACGCGGAAGCCTCGAAATATTTTCAATGCAAATTATTTGTGTGTCTAACCCAATATGCCCCACGGATCGAATTGAACTGAACTGAAATTCTCAATAAGCCTCACATAAATAAAATTTGTGCCAATAATTTTTTCGATAACATACTGTTTGGAGAGGTAAAAAGAAAATAAACACATAATTGTTTCATTTAATCATAAAGATACCTCAAATTTTAATTTTATACCATAAATTTGGTTTTCAAAATCAAAATTTATTAATGCACGTTTCCACCAATTCTTTTTGAGATTTCTTAACGCTGGAGAAACAATGATTTACGCTGGTGGAAATCAAAAGGGTTAGTCCCTTTTGATTTCCACCAAACCTTTATTCTTCTTGACTGTCTATGCCTAAGGAGTCAAAATTTCAAAATTTTTAGGAATCCATAATCCTTATATCTAAAATTTGAGTTGCTGTGAGCGTCTTTCATTTCCTACAAATTTCAATTGATGGAAATCATTTCAGGATCTTATTCGTTCCCAATGGAAAGTTGGTGGAAATGGTTATAAGTCACATAAATCGGATATCTTAAATTTTATTTTTATAGAAAACCAAACATGAATAGTGCAATTTTCCAGTGTGATATTTCTTTCTATTTAACTAACAAATTGTTTTTTAGGTTTCACTATGTGTCATTTTCGTAGACCCAATGGTATGATTTCATTAATACAATGTGTTTTTCCAATCTATGACAATATCAGAACGTTTCTTGGATCATTTTAGGCCAAAAATCTTAATAAACCATGACAAAAGCCATTAATCTCTGAAATTCAGAGAGATAAAAATAAAGAATATCACATTTTTTCAAATATGTCTGAAGATGTTTTACATAGATTGATGAAACTTTGGTTAGTTGTTTAACTAATGAAAAGCAAAAACTTTTTGAACAGTTATACAAATATGTTTACCAGTGACGAAGATACCGGGAAGCACTGTCAATGGAAATTGGATTAGTTTTGGTTCGTAACTGTTCTAAGCAGTGTTAAATAAACTGTAATAACCGCCATCTAAAAAATCATATGTGCAAATTTTTAATTATCTGAAGAATTATGGGGACCACAACTTTCCAAGAAATTTAAACGTTTATGTAAATCAGTTTTTTGCACTTCGTTCTGAACAAAAAATTATTACACATTTTTATTGTATATCGAATAGTTTTAGCAGATATTTTTTTATTCAACTGCATGATAACTTTATTTTAAACTTAGAAACGTAGGTAACTCAAAAACGACTCATTCTTTAAATAATATGGAAGATATCCTCTATGCTTGAAATTCACTTTGGAATCAAATGCTCCCAAACGAAAATAATTCCAAAAAACTTAGAGGTGTACAAATTCTAAGGTTGTCAATGACAGTGTACCTGGTATCCCTATCACTGGTTGACATCTTAGGATATTCACTCCGTGATTTTTATTAGTCTTTAATTAAATCCTTAATTAGGCCTTTAGTTAGTTACATCACCAAACTAACTTTCATCAACATGTGTAATAAGAGGTCTGTTCAGAAAATAACCGAACTTTATTTTTGTAAACTTTGTTATTAATTTTTTACAAATATATTAATGGTCCTTGTCTCCTTCAAAGTACTATCCTCCCCTCTATTCACACTTTTCCCAGCGATGTTTCCATTTCACGAAGCAGTTTTGAATAGCTTAATTTGAAATGGGTTTTAAAGTCTGTAACGAACTTATTTTGATGTCATTAATAGTCTGAAAACGGCGTCCTTTCAGCACTGATTTTAATTTCGGAAATAAGAAAAAATCGCAAGGAGCAGGTCTAGCGAGTAAGGAGGGTTAGGGAGGAAAATAATCTGATGTTTGGTACAAAACTGATGAATTCACAAAGTTGAGTGTGTGGGCGCATTGTCATGGTGCAAGAACCATGAGTTGTTTCATCACAACTCCTTTTTCCGGATTATATTCACTAACCTTTGTAAAACGCTTTGACAGTACCGTGTGGTTCATTGTCTCATCACCTTAGGTAAGAATTCAAAATACACAATTCCAGTCGAAAAAAAAAAAAACAGTGACCATCACTTTGACAATGAATCGAGACTGACTTGCTTTCTTGGGGCGGGAGATCCTTTGCAAATCCATTGTGAACTTTTGTCTCAATGTCGTAGCCGTAAATCCAGCTTTCGTCGACCGTTATGATCCTTCGTATGAATGTTTCATCGCAAAATTTTACGTTGCATTCAGAAATTTTGTTTTGTCAGTGCATGTTCAATTTTTCAGTGAAAATTTCAAGGCATTACCCAATTGAGATGCTAACCTCTTATGCAATTTCCCTGACAGTCAATTGGCGATTTCCACGCACCAGACTTTTGACTTTCTGAACGTGGAAGTCATCAGTTGAAGTCGAAGGCTTTCCTGATCGAGGATCATCTTCAATCACTTTTCATGTTTCAGTTTAAGTTTTCCCCAGTTTGATGCAAAATTTTACGTTACATCGTTGTACCAGAAAATCGCACGTTTCAAAAATCGTCACTAACACTTAAGGCATGCGCATACATACGCGGCAGCGATGGCGGTGGCGTTATTCGAATTTAAATATACCGCTCGTACCACGACATGTATGTTTTGACCCATTTGTTTCTATGCGTTACATTCAAACGCCACCGGGCACCGCCACCGCTTACCTTACCGCGTATGTTTGTGCAGGCCTTTAAACACGTTGCACTCAAATAAGAATATCATGAAAATTAAATCAGACATCAACAATCGAAGAACATGTAGTGATACAGGATATGCGCAACGCAATGCTGCCAGCCTCATGTCACTAAATATCTCCATTGGCGCGTAATTCAAAAAGTTCGGTTATTTTCTGAACAGACCTCGTATATTTCAGAATATTTCAAAAATGTGATAATTTTTTTTTATTTCAATATTCTGTATTTCATTTCATAAGCCTTTTGGCTTAAAATGGTCCTAGGAATACGGCCCTGAACTTCAGACATAGATTTAAAAACCATTTGGTCCTAGGAATACGGGCCTGAACTTCAGACATAGATTTAAAAACCATTTTGTATAAATACATACTATGAAAAACTTTAATGAACTTCATAATAAATTAGGAAGAACAGGTATGTTATTTTGTATAAATACTTTTAGTACAAAGTAAAAGATATCCTGAAATATCCATTCATAAATTTTCCAAACTAGTGGCTATTGGATATAAGACAAAATACACATTTAAATTGGATCATGAAACAGTTGACCTAAAAGTATCTAATCTTTGGTATTTACACCTTTTTAATTTCAAATAATATTTTTGGCAATTACAAAAAATCGTGTCTCATTCAATATGGATGATAACCAAAAAATCAGCAGTTATAAAAAAAATTGCTACTGGACCTGTTTTTAAAAATAAAAATGTTATTGAATCAAGGTATCCAAAAGCAGTTTCCAAAAGCAAGCTCCAAACAACTTAATAATTTTTTCAATTCTATGGGAAATATGAGAAATATGGCCTTAATAGTGTTACAATCGGCATACTCAGTACACACATACATAGGGTGTCTCAATCGTGATACATTAGCATTGTCTCGTAAAATTTTACAACACAATGATTTTGAATACATTTTCAAACGCATCTTTTGAGATTTTCGAAATATATGAGCTAATGAGTAAAGAGAAACAAAAATGATTATTTGTCTCTGATAAGATTATTTCACATAAAGAAAAATCTAATGCAGTTGCCATATAGGGTGTTTTTTTTTTCCAAAAATTGCTTTTTTATACTTTGTGTTAGGAAAAAAGCATAAGAGTAAAAGAAGTATGAAGCTTTCATATTTTTTTTATACTTGATCAAAATATCATATTGTTGAGATCTTTTTAAATATATACCTGGTGTCTCAAATTCACGCAAAATTTGAGTCTTGCGCAATTTGTGCGTTTTCATTGTTCAGCAATATTTTAAAAATTAAGGTTTGGCAGCTACAGTTTGCAATTTTCGTACAAAATATGGTCAGAATACTGATTTAACTTCATCATCTGTGAAGAGATTAATTGAAAAATTCAGGGGGTCTGAATCAATTAATGATCTTAAACACTCTGGCCATCCTTCAACACAAAACATCGAAGCAGTTCGCGAGAGTGTCGCCGAGAGTCTAGGAACATCAATTTGGCACTGTGGTCAAGAATTGGACATTTCGAGAAGCTCTCTACAGCATATTCTCATGAAAAATTTACATCTTCATGCTGACAAAGTTCAATTGATTCGAGAACTGAAGCCTACTGACACGCACAGAGAAGAGAGTTCGTTGAATGGATTGTGGAATAAGTGTACGCTGATTTATCGGACAAAATCATCTTCAGCAGAGGCCCATTTTCATTTTGATGGCTTCATTATTAATCCACCCAATTATCACATTTGGAGTTCAAAAAATCCAAGAGTGATTGTTGAGTAAGTGCATCCATAACTTGATTTTTGAAAATGCAACTGGTTAGCACGACATGATACAGTCTTTTACACGCCTAAATTGCAAGATATGGATTGTAGACATGTGGTTTTAACAAGATGGTGCCACATGCTATACAACCCGAGAAATACTTCCATTAATTACTGTACGAGTCATTTTCTGATCGTGTAATTTCCCGTTTTGTGATCAGAATTGACCGCCCAGATAATACGGTTAAACACTGTTGGACTTTTTGAAGGTTTATGCCAATAAGGCCACAGTCATCCACTCTTTGAAGGAGGAAATTGAGCATTGTCAACGAAATTTAGCCGCATTTATGGAAGACGGTCATGAAAAATTAAGAGTGCGTATGTTGTGGCTATTTAGCAGATATGCTATTCCATATATAGCACTATACTTTTTACTTTATGAATCAATAAAAAAATTACAATTTTTAATTAAATCTGTTTTCTATACAAATTACTTTTGTGTGAATTTTGGGACACTTTATTTGGCTAAAGAATGTGATATTTTTTGCAGACTTACAACTTCATTTACAAAGGGTGGCACCAAACAGAAACAAAAAAAAAAAACGAACATGTATGAGTATATTACTATAATTTATTAATATAGTCCTTGTGTAAATAAGATCAAATATATAAAGAAATGAGAAAGAACACTATACTATGTGCCCCTAATATATAAAAATACTTCATATTCACTAAGGAATGTAGTTTTAAGTACAAAACAATCACAAAAATATATTAATACAGTAAACGGTAAAACATTCAATTTCTTGAAGCCTAACAAACGTTGAGCAAACCATTTTAGTACCTAAATTTTGACAAACAAGCAAACAGCAATATATTGGTTGTTAGACACTCCATCCATTCTATAATAATTCAGCAGCATACTCCAAACTAATAAATTAAATGACAAAGTGTTAGCACATCACAATCTAATTGTTAATTAACACCAATTATTATGATATACATACTGCACTTTAAAGTATTATTGTTGCTTCAGTAATTATTTATTTACTATTCCTTCATCAAACCGGATCAAATAATCCTTTATGAACAAATAGAAAGAGATTGATTAAGATTTACCGCAAGTGTAAAGAAACAGATAACGATAAGATAAGTATTAAAAATGTTGCCAATAAACCCCCATTCATTTATTAATAGGTTCAAACTTTTACCGAAATCGAAAAAAAAAACAAATATTTTTAGCAACAGCTCAGAAATGAACAATCGAACATATAACTTTATGCAGTAAGAGTAATTTGAATTTTATTCCTGCTTCCTAATTCTTAGATATTTGTAGGAAAAATATGACCTCTTTATATTATTATAGAGATATTTTTTACTTTACTTTATTAAAAAGGCATGAGAGATCTACAAGTAAAATAAACTGTTGCAAAATAAAATCTTTCAAAATATTGTTCTTTAAACTTATAGAATAGGAATATAAAAAAGCAAATTGTATTTAAACATTCAATAGAATAAATGATCCCAAAAAATCCAACACATACAAATCTGAAGAACATGTAGGCCATGTGTTTATCTATTTGGATATTGTTTTTCAGCCAATGAAATTGAATACTTACAATTCATTTTTATACAGCAAAAATTAAAAAAAAATCACAATATCGTTAACATCTTTGTTAGTTCGTAGTTTCTAGTTAGTTTAATAATTCTATTGCATAACCAAAAACTGACCCTATAACTTTGAAACTGTTAATAATTGACAGAAGTTTGTAAAGCAAGCAACATTTTTGATGCCCTATCCCCAAATCACCTGCTGTGAACTACTCTGTATAACAGAAGTGTTATACATACATAATTATCAAGATATAGATATTCATTTTCATATTATTTATCAACTGTTTCAGTATGTTGTTTAACTATTCTGCAATAAAAGTTGTACGTCATCATTTGGTTCCATAATACTTGAATATAAGAAGTGGGACTGACTTCCCCGGGAAACTACTTCAGATATGTTTAATTTTATTTTATTGTAAATAAATACACCCTTTGTAAATTATTAACATATCTACCTTTAAGCCAGTTTGTCTTAATATTTCGTTTTTGTCACGATTATGTGAATATAAAAAATATACTGAAGCGGTGTGCTGCTTTCAACGAGAAAAATCTAATAAAAATTTAATACTAGTTATTATAATTTTCAACTGTACTTCAGTATAAATATTTTGTCCATACAAGCTGATATTATCGACTTAATATAGTGACTAATTCAAATTCAGAAACTTGTAATACATCTTCATTGTATCTAAGACTTAAACTATTGCTTGCAAATTGCACATACATAAACAAAAAATAATAAAGAAGCTTAATATTAATGAGAAAGTGAGTTACTTTATCCAAGTCCATGATCATCAAAAAATCCTTGTGGAGTTTCTTCCTAAAACAAAAAGACAATCTTTACTTATACTGTTGCCTACATCAATATGAATGTGGATAAATTGAAAAAATAAAGAAAATCAATCACATACCTAATTTTTGTATCCAAAGATCCATTCTTATCACTTCATTATCCACTTTCATATTGATGGAATTTTGGTATTAGTGGGAAAAAAACTACCATTCACCACAAAATACAAACCAAACATCTATACTTCATTTTAGTGGTTAATATTACAACCCAGTTTTAGTCGTCATAGGACATGTCACAAAAATAAAGTACAGCAGTTTAAGGGATGATCACAAGGTGTTAATAAAAAAAGTGGAAAACTACAAACACTGTATTAAACGTGTATTATCTACAGGTAAGAAAAGAAACATTAGTACGTATATCTACTTAAAGCGAAACTTTAGGTATAAAAATACTACTAATAAACATTTTCATTTTACGATTGTTTAAAAATTGTACTGTGCAAAAGTTACTCACTATATAATGGTGCTTAACATGATAATATGTTTAAAATGTGTTTGGAAATTACCAAATCCCAAGAATTATATATGTATGTATAAGAAATTCCTATTTAATAATTACTGGCAAGCACTGGTTTTAGATATTTTTATTCTTAATTAAAGATTTTATATCTACATATCTAATTTGGCAATTTCAGTCGACACATTCAGAGTGACCATAAATGATTTGTTTAAAATTATTACACTTAACTTTTCAGAAAACTATAAATATAATTAAAAATAGCATTTCTAGGTGTGGAAAAATCTTTTATGCAAAATAATTTTGTATTCCTACTAGAGCACATGCTTTAACTGATGTAAATTGGTAAAAATTGAACTGGTTTTATATACTTATTAATAATGAAGCATGAGACATACTGTTCTTTAGAGGATGATTTCTAAGTCCATAGAGAAATTTGGAAAATAAAAACTTCAAATAGGGTTTGCCTACCCTAAGACCTCGAAATACGTTGCACATATATTTGTAACTTTTTTTTTCATAATTAACTAATAGATATACACATCTATTATTTCTCACAAAATTTATATTTTTCTTAAGGTTAAATTAGAAAAACAAATTTTATTACACATTAAAATGTAACTATTAGGAAGAAAATTTAATTTATAAAAATCTCAGAAACATAACTAATAAAATCAATGTATACTAATTAATTTCTAAGTTCATCAAAATATAAAATAAACTTCGTATTCTTTTTGTATTTTTTTTATTGTAACTTGTAGGAATTATTTGAACACATGATAAGTGATATGATGGGTATATTTTTGGACAATAATTTAGAGATAGAAAACATTAATTAATCAATTGTAAAAAAGTGAAATAGTTAAAATTTGTCACATGTAACATATTGTCCATTTAATCTAGAAATAAATTACACTTACTTTTTCTGGATTCAAATACAGTCTCCAAAAAAAAAAAAAAAACTGAAGGAATTATGACATTATTGAAATGAGGTCAGATTTGAAATGAACCATTAAAGTCAATATAAAATATTGTACAATAATATTGACCATCTAGGTATTATATTGAATGATTGCGCAATATATTGAATAAATCAAAAATAGTTTCATATTTATTGTGCAATGTGGAATATATTGTATCGTCTGTGGATAATATTGCCCAATATCTGTTCAGTTGTGTATCGAATGTAGCGAGTATCACTCAACATGTTCGTTTAGGAAGTACCAGAAGTGAACTAAATTATTGCACAATAATATTAAGAGATGTCCCCAGATTGTGCACTATTATTGTGCAATAATTCAATTTGCCTCTGGTACTTCTTAAGCGAACATGTTCAGCGACACTGCACTACATTCAATATACAACTGAACAGATATTGCGCAATATTATCCACAGACGATACAATATATTGCGCAATCTTTCAATATAATACCTGCACGGTCAGTATTATTGTACAATATGAAACATGGTTATAATATTGACTGTCTAGGGGGGCCTTTATAAATGACAAAACATCAATAATTTACTAACAGAAGAATGTGTGTAGGACCCATAGCTTGATTTTTTAGATTGTCATTTTAAAAACCAATTGATTTTTGCCTCTATGGCTACTTTAAAAATTAGTTTATTTCATTTCACCTGACACTGAAGTTGATGTTATAGTTAGGACCACGACATTGGTTCTGTTAAAATTAATATGATAAGTACAAGACAATAATTATTACAAAATAAAACCGTTAATAAGCTTATTTACTGTAATTTTGTCAATTATTGACTTTTAATTTCATTCCTAATTATGACTACATGGTAATGTTTACAGTTTAGCCAATTTTGTTAGATTGTCCTTGCTAAATAGCGTTAAAAAATTATTAGCTCTTGTTTTATATCACCATAAAATTAGTTACTGTTTACGCCAATACTAATTATCAGACAGTTAAGACATGGTCAGGAATACAAAACTACTATTGGCTTATTATTATAGGCATTTTCCGCTCCTTCAAATGCAACGATAAATTCAATATTCAAGCAATATCAATCACTCAGTAGATCTGTCTGAGCAGCAGTCTGGAATGACTCCAAATAGTCTAATCTAATCCACTGCTATGTAAAAGTACTTTCATTTTAAAAATGACTGCTTTCGATTAAAGTGTATTGCAGCCAATATAATCATTAAAGTCACTCTATACAAAAAATTGTATACCAATAAAAATTAAATTCTTAAAAAAAGAAAAACAATGAATACAATAAATTCAATTCCAAACATGGAAAAATATTATATAGGAAGTTCTAGAAAAATAACATTTTATATACTATATATATATAAAAAAAAGTTGGTCCAAAAATTTTAAAATAGGATTTGATCCATTGAAAAATGTCTGGGAAGAGGCATGTCGTTACAGCAACCCAATATCCCTTAAAGCACCTTCCACCGCTTCATCCTTGAGGAAAGAATTATAAGAAACTACTGTCTAATAAAATACAGCTACTACAAAATGTTCCTTCACATAAAAACCTCCTTATTATTAAATACTTCTAACCTTGAACCTCGAAACCTAACCTTGACTACATCTTCATTCGTAAATAATTTTTATATGTGGTGGCAATTCAACTCTAAAGAAATTAGATAGCAATGTATGTTTTTTAAATAAATATTTTGTTTGGTAAATAAAATGGAAATTTCATTTATTTATTCCTAATATTACCTACCCTTTTTACAGAAAACATAATATGGTATTGAAAATTAGATAATTAAGTATTTAAAAAAAGTATATTCACTTCACTAAACATCCACTGTCACATTTTATATTGAAATACAAAAGAATTTATTCCTTGCTTTTTATGGTAAGAACACAGTAAACATTTTTATTTAACAAGCTCGATATAAGCTTTGTACTAAAGTTAATTATTATCAAATTAAAAATGAGTCCTAATTCCCCTATTGATTTTCTCACAAATGGCTTTTGATAAATAATAATTTTCTAACTTATAAGTTTATTCCTCAGCAATAACACCAAAATAGAAGTTTTTACTGAAAATACAGTTTTCAGCATATCCTGTACATCAATATATATATAAACAAAGGAACACAAACATGCCTTATTCCAAAGTTATTACTTTAGCACTTACAAGGTGTTTAAGTTTTTAATGACATTACAAAAAGCTCAAGAGCTGTCCGGCTTAGATTAATGAAGCTTGAGCTGGGGGCAAAATTAAATAAAAATAAAAGTTCACTTTGTATAAGTACAATTATATTAACCTGCAACATAGATACTGGGAGACACCGTCACTAAAAATTCCAGAATTTCAACACCACTGAATATGTTGGAAATTCTATAAGTTCATTTCTTGCACAATTGCATAGTAAATGGATTTAGAACTTTTTTTTATCCTAAAATACTCTTACTACTTACAATTGAATAAATTAAAAATTATTCCAAAATGGTTCAATTCACAAAAAAATGTAGCATATTTATTACAAATTCAGTGTTAATTATAATGTAATCATTAAAATTCTGGTAAATACAGATATATTTGTCCCTTGAACAATTCCTGAGAAAACTTAAAATTTTTTTAATTCTCAATTATATAATTATATTTAAAATCGCATTTGAGTTATTTTCTGTTTATTCAACTTTGTATTTAAACTCATTTTAGACTAAAAAAAATAGTCGAAATTTACTCATTTTACAAATAAAAGACAAGATATAATTTTTCTTTGAAATATAATTGTAAATCAAATGAACTTCTCTCAGTGGCATTAAAATTCTGGAAATCTTAATGAAGGTGTCTCTTGGTCGATATACCTAATTGTATACAAATTCAATGGTCAATCCGTGTTATATTAATCTGTCAAATATTTTTAAGAATAATTATTTGCGTATGTATGTTTCTGAAATATTTAAACACCTTGCAACTTTAAATGAAGTAATTTTACACCAAGGTATATTTAGCCCAATTATCATATTTTGGTTTCAAAATTATCTGGTAGCATTTGTAGATGCTGTATAGTGCAATAGAGAACAAGCCTTTTCCCCAAAATTTCAAACACCCTATAGTGATTTAACGAAAATAAGAAATGTCTACTTGTATCAACCTGTTTTTTCAGAATAATTTGATTTTTGATTCATATTATTTCTGTTATTAATTGAGATACAGTTAAAGTGCACCAATTTATTGCAAAAATTTAAAAACCTAGGATATAATAGTGATAGCAATAAAAAAATTGGTATGAACTGAACCATGTTTGGAGAAATATGGAGTGTTGATGATCAAGAAAGGATTAATATCTAGTTGCAAGTGCGAATTATTGATGCGAAACCATTGTAGAGATATCAATTGATTTATTTTTTTCTTACTTTCTGTTAATGATTTTGTTCTTACTGTCAGATTTTTTTAAATTTTTTACAGTAAACTGGTAACTTTAATTTAAATGTAGATCTCGATTATTAACAGAGAAAAAGATATGAACAAAAAAGAAAAAGACATGAATAAAAAAACTACTCGGATAATTTTGGGAAAAAAAAAATATTTTTTCTTGCATAGAGCATATACCTACAGGGTGAATTTTTGTAGTGAAACAGTCGATGGAAAATCTCATCCTAAGAAAAAAAAACTTATAAGCATAGGTTGCAGAGCTGATCGTTTTCGAGACATAGATTTGTAATAAATAGTTCACATATATTCAAAAAATTTTTAAGATGTTTGATGTCGATTTGTGAAACTTGGATTAATGAATTATCTAATTATGGGCAAAGTTTACTGATTGGGAATTGGAATTGAACCCTAGAATTTCTACACCACTGAATATTTTGGAAATTAAATAAGTGTGTTTTACAGTTCATACGATATTTTAGAATTCCGAGAAGACTCCTGCTTCAGTCTCTTAGAATTAACTGCATTCAACACGCGAGGTAGAAAGACATTGGTGGAAAATTTCAAGGCATGTCCCTGCTGCGGTAAATTACAGTAGTTCCGAAAACAGAACTTTATTGGCTTATTATTTTCTTAGAATTCTATCTCAACAATTACGAACTGTAATTCTGAATGGAATTTCTAATAAAATAGATGTCTTCTAATGTATTTTATTTGGATAACCAAGACATAGCTGAACAAATCAATACTATTCATTCCACAAAAAAAAATAAGTAAATACAATGTAATTATAATCTGTAGTAACATTCTACTAAATTTAATGTTATTCCAACAAGTTTTTTTTATTTTTGATGGTTATACTCATATTACATTTAAAATTGTATTGCCAAAAACACATTTTTATACTTTTTTTTCTGAAATTAAAAGTTCTAGTTATTTTCGATTTAATCAATTATACAATAGGCTTATTTTAAATAATAATAAATCTATAAATAAAACAAAAAGATTGTAAGTCAGAATGGTGATTCACGAGAAAATCAATTTTAGTGTTAGGACTCATTTTTAATGATGCGTTAAATTTGATGTGAAGTGTATCTTCAGAAACAGACTTTGGTGCTATATTTTCAATTCATAATCTTCCACTATTTAAGAATTACTGCGAAGTCAAATAATTTTAAGTGATCAGTATACAGGGTGTTACGAAATTCGCGGACACGGACTCTGGAATCATGTTAAACTAGATAAGGTCATAACAAAATGTCTCTATCATTTTTCAATCAGACCGATATTTTTCGAGATACGGCAGTTTTAAATATCCAAAAATAATAAAAATTTTTAATTTTTAATCATTTGCTAAAAAAATAATGATAAACGAATTGTTCAAAATTTCCACCACCTGCTGCTAAACATGCTTCAGCACATTGTGCTACAGCTCGAACGGAGTTGCGCACCTACCATCTCTGGCGTTATTTGTTGTATTGTTTGAAACAGACAGCTCTATAACAATTAATGAAAATTCAGAAAGCATTTATCAATATTTTGATATCGTTAGAGTATAGTAAAAGTACCTGTCAATACAAACTGCAAAATAATAGGCCATAATTATTCAAATCATGAATAGTCTGATATGCTGATGTCTCTCGGAGCTTCAAATAATCGTGCAGATGAAGCAGTTCCCATTTGCTTGGCCACCTCGTTCTCTAGATACAATGCCATGTGATTTTTTATTTTGGGGGTTCTTAAAAACGTTGGTGTACAGAACACCAGAGGCAAATTTTAATGAATTGCAGAACCGCCTATTTCAATCAATACAGCAAATAACACCAGAGGTGATACGCAACTCCATTAGAGCAGTAGCACAATGTGGTTAAGTATGTTTAACAGCAGATGGTGGAAATTTTGAACAATTCTTGTAACTCGTTTGTCGTAATTGTTTATCCAATAATTGAAAATTGAAATTTATAAATACATATTTTTATTATTTTTGGATATTTGATACTGCTATATCTCGAAAAATAATGGTCTGATTGAAAAATCATAAAGACACTTTTTTATCAACTTATCTAGCTTAATATGATCCCACAGTCCATGTCCACGAATTTTGTAACACCCTGTATATCGGAGACATTTTCAACAAAGATGATAACTTCAAGATTAGTTGATATGTTGATCCTCATTATAACTCCTTATACAAGATGTTTTTAATCCATAAAAATAAACCTCGTATTAAACTGGGATACAAAAAAGGACAGCTATTTCCACCTAAGATGTGAATATATTTTACATTTAATTACCTAGATGACAAACGTAAGCTAATATTTGTAGACTATTTTTTTTAGCAAATATATCCAGAACAGCAAATAAACTCCTAATTACATTAATATTTGTCAATGGAATGGAATATTATCTTAATCTCCCCAACATCCTCATAGCAATATCTCTAAACTATGATTAAAATGTGTTGGTTGAACATTCTACTTATTTTTGATATCTATGAAATAGAATTCTATTACAAGTGGAGTAGATATGATAAATTTGTGAAAAAAGCAACAGTTGGAAACCTAGTGCCTTGAAAAACTGCTTTAAAAGTGAATACTGCATCTATTGGTCTACATTTGTCACACTGCATGAAAGTATTTTAAAGCAAATAAAGACTTAAAAGCTTAGTATTAAGAAAATGTACAGCATAATCTTGTAAAAAATAATAATGAGGCAACAACTGAAATGTCACAAAAAATAATATATAAATAAGCACACAACTTCAATTTTAATAATAATTTTATATGAAGGAACCAAGGTGCATAGAAATAATAAAAGAAAACATTTAAGAGATCGATTAAAAATATTAAACTTCAGTTTACATACCTTGTATCTCTTCTGTTAGTATAAATAAAATCAAATTTTTAATTTTTTTCTATGCAACTTGAAAATAATTACCACAACCAAACCCAAAATGTTACACAAAGGCGAATGCTTGTATTAAAAGAGTCTTAATAATTAACAAATAACACATATTTACAAGTCAAACAAAACTTTAATGGATCAATTTTTTATTTAATTATATAATTTAAATCATACAGGAATAATATTACTAACTGGTCTATAACCAACATTATTGTGTGGTAATTAATTGATTTCTACATATTCAAAAACAGAGTACTTCGTACAACCAAAATTTTAATTTACGAAAATATAAATAAAATACCACAACATGAATGATAAACAAATATGGCAAGAGATAATAAAAGCTCTTAACAATTTTATATTTGTAAATATTTTTATTTTGTAAAATGGAGTTATATTTATCACAAATAAAAATACAAATATTTTCAAGTAGAGTAGATAACAAAACGTCCTGTCTAATATCAATTACCAAGTTATGAATATTCGAGTAAAGTTTTGAGTTTTAGTTCTCTTCATCTATCATTATATCTACATTTTTTAAAATAATTTATTAAAATATTTCATTAAAAATTATCTACTCATTCGTTTTCTGAGATTATAATCGTCAAAAAACATAACACACTAAGTACCTACACTTGATTAATTTGTTTAAAAAATACAGTTAAATTTAAAGACAAAATAGTGTCATGATTTTAAATAGTCAAAAAAAAACATTTTTTTTTAGAAAAAATTGGGATAGAAGTATATTTAAATATTGAAAAACATAAAATGGTGGGATTTGTAATTATATTTGTTAAAATAATAAATACAATTACTATAGTGTACTATAATAGTGGATGGCAGATGATATTAAAATAAACATAATATATTTATTATCACATTTTGGCATGTGATACTGAAGGATTAGCTTAAGTGTGATAAAAATTAATAGTAACTTACCTACTTGGTACATTAAAAATAAATATTTGATAAGACATTTTGCAAATCTACTAACTACTACTATTACTGAGGAACCTCTGAAGGTTTTCATTAAATGTAACGTAATAAATAATAAAAATTATTAAAACAAAAATAACAAAACAAATAAAAATAAATATATAATAAAAATAATAGTGGGCGGATTAAATATTGCAAATGAATGATGCAATTAATGTCAAGCAGTCTGATCGCTCATCAAAATTATAGGATATGTAGTACGGCGCCATTGAAACAATTAGATTCCCATTTTACTCATTTCCATGTATATTTACCATAATTAAGGCCACAGTAAAAGAATTACCCCAATGTAAACAGGTATTTCTTCAATTAAGGCGTTAGATTCAATGTCTCTTTTTACAATCACAACTGATATCAAATTTCCAGTAACAAAATTGCTTGCTTCAATTAAAAGATGAGTCGAGTTAATTATTATTAATTTAAACTAAAACTCAGACATTTTCTTTTTATATACATAATAGTTGAAATTGTTTGGAACAGTGAGAAACATAAAATACAAAACATAATTTAACACAATGAAATAATGACTAAATATTTGTCTTAAAATTATAGAATACCTTCTATTAATTTTCAATTAATGGCATATTGACTCTCAATATAATATATGTGTAAACATACATCTTTCTATTGTGTTAATGTAAAATATATCACAGCCTAAGTTTTAAATTTTTAAAAGTTAGTTATATTCTGTTGCAAAAATGGCACACTTTGAAATACAGAAGTACTTTTTAACCATTTTTGTCAAAGTTACAAACTCTTTTTAAATGGTAAATTTCCCTTCCAAATCACAAGGTTTAAACTTTTTAAGAAAATTCAAAAAGATCTATTTGTGAACATAAAACATATATGTATGTATTCTTTAATTTTTGGATTTATAATTATTGTTTTAACCATTTTACCTACTTTATCTATTTCACAAATACTCCATGATAGAAATTTTCTTCATAATAGTACACTTGTAATATAGAAATACATTTTTCTGCATTATATAGGAAACAACACCGCATAGGCAATGCACTTTAATTTGTAGAGTATTAGACTTGTTGAATTCAAGTAAATTGATTTCACTGGTTCGACTAATTTGTCGAAAGACATTATTGACCGATATTGAACTTTGACAAAAACATAAGAGTTAAAACTCCTGTTGTTCTAAATAAAACCTCAAAGAACTCATGTTATCGATATTAAAAACCATTATTGAATTACATTTTTGGTATTACAATATGTAACCTTTGACTAGAATATACCTGTGGACACACTGTTTTTTAAAGAGAGGGAAGACTTCAGTTCCGGCAAAAATTATTTTCGAAATGTTGGAAGTGATGTCTTTATAAAATCAACATTAATATAGTCACAGCTACTCACAGTCAAACTGTAGTAAATAATTGAACAACCAAGTAAATAAACATGAAAATGAGAAAAAATAGGGCGAACATGTAAAGGAAATTAGAAAAATTTACATGCATCCATGCTACCGCATCTCAGTTTAGTTCAATTACATAAGTTTTTAGTACAGACTACATGCAGTTTTAGTAAATTATAAAATAATTCTGGCACTAAGTCAAGCCTTAACAGCTACATAATTTATAGGAACTTGACAAAAATTAAGTACTGCAGTCACAGGTAGGCAAAACTGAATGATGTAACTGTTAAAAATCTAAGTCCTAAATATCTAATTTAAGATAGGAATAAAATGATGCAATAGGTACTTAACGTAACCAACAATTAGACAAAAGGACGCTTAACTGTCGTTCAGATCCTGGGTGTGCACAAAATGGAATAGATAACAAAACATGTACAATTCAAGCAATTATGTGAGGGGATACATCGACATGTGCAACATAGTGAACTGAGTACAATAAACCAGCTAATATCATGTGTTATTATTGACTATAAATATTCTACTATAAAGGCAAATAAAAACCATTTAACGTTTGTTAATTAATTAACTATAATTTTGTATTTGAGATCGTATTGGCACATAATAAATCATAGAGATCAATTAGTAATATTGTCCTATAAAACTCAATCTACTATTAAATAAGTTTAACTTCTAACACTTCTATATCGACAGGAAACTACATTGAAATTTGTATATATATGACAGTGTATCTACCAACTAATTGAATTTAAAGATGTGCAAACATCATTAGATCTACTAATTTTTAAGCAACTATATCACAAAATTAAAAAGGTAATAGCTACTATGTACCTAAATGATTAAAAACTATTTATTTATTTATTTATATTCACATATCTTATCCATATAATTTTTTGATAAAAAATGACTATTCTAAAATTTTAAATAAAATCATAAAATATTTGTAATATATGAAATAATTAACGTTTTAAAGATTTTTCTCAATTCCAATGCTAAAAATGTAAAAATAAAATAAAGAAATATCCGTCATATTAATTACTTTTTGATCCCTTTAAAATAATTAGCAAGTATGTACTCCAAAAAGAACAGCATTAAATATATTTTCATCTGAACTGAAAACTGATTAAAAGCAGTTTTAAAAGGGATGTACAAAAACGTATAAAATTTTGCAGCTGAACCACTGAATACTTATTCTCATTTGATTTAGGATTTTGAAAAACTGAAACGAAAATAATACATTTATGCAAGATCTAGCTCTAATTTTAAGTGTTTGTTGGTGACTAGATATTAGCTGTTTACCGACTTGGAAAGTTTTAAAATTATATTTCTATATTTCCATGACTAACCTCTTGTAACAGATCCTGCGCTGCAATGGCCTTCAGTACATTTTTCTTACTCGTCTCTTGGATTTCACCACCAAGCAGAAGTTCATCGAGTATAAAGTAAGCTTTCTCAAAGTTAAAAATGATATCCAATTCACAAACCTGAAAGATAAATTATTTATAAGAATAAGCAAGCAACTCTGTCATACTTAATTCTTAATCTCAGGGGTCATAAATTAAAAAATAAGTTACTTACACTTCCAAAGTATTTATCCAATAATTCAACATAACGATGAATTACTTCCAATGTCAGTAATTCATTGTCTTCCTGCTCAATTGCACAGCAGAAATAAAGACTGGCATATCTGAAATACAGTATGTATTATTAACATATTTTATTGTTTATGGAAAGTTTCATATTAAAATAATTCATAAGCGTCACCTCTTATACACAATTTTTAAATCTCTCCATTCCAAAAAACTGCACATTTTGGGTTTTCGAGCCAATATTGTTGTAATTAATTCCCTTGTAATCTTCTTTTTCAATTTATCTGGATGGGCAACATACCATTTCTGCAATCGTAGCTTCCCTTGTCGACTAAACAATAACATGAACTGCATCTAAAACAATTAATTTAAATGCATACTATTTCATAAAACGATAATTTGCATTATATACCATCTTGTTATAGATTCACAAAGTTAACTAATAAAGTACAAAGGAAATCAAACACTTTTCATAATAACTGCACAGAAATAAAATTACGAAAATTATTGTATTTATTCAGAAATGGCACACATAAATATTTAAATATTTAACAAATTGACCACAAACGTTACAACAGCCATTTATGTTTGTGACGACTGTAATTTTGACATTGCCAATGATGATGTCATAAGAAGCAGAAGCGCACAAAACATAATACACACAGATACCGAACTATAGAAGCGTATCAGCGATGGGAGTATTCAATGAACATGTACGGAACGAGTACAGGAGTACACCAAATAGAACGGTCGAACAAACTATACTCCGCAGTAGAAATTATAGAGAGTGACTCAGACATAATATAAAAACACTATTACCATAATACGTATAAAATATAAAACGATTTTTATATGGTTCAATATTATTTATCTTTGTGACGCTCGCTACGCACATCGATATAATCTATAATCGTCTATAGACTGAGTTACACTGAACGTCGACCTATATTCTATCTCTGTCTTCTGCACTTGGTAGGGAATAGGGGAATGCTTTTTTAGTGGGTGTAAAAGGACTTGATTTACCAGTCCTGAGAAACGTCATAGCATAAGCGTAGACGAGGGGTCTAATTCCATGGTTATAATAAATTTATAAATTAAAAAAACACAACTGGGACGTTTTAAAATGCTGTAATAATTAAAATGGATCAAAGTGCCGGTTATAGCAAACCGTAAAAAAATATTAGATGTTATGTTTTATTATCTTTTTTCAATATTTTCTATATCTTGTTGCCTTTTACGCAGACACGCCAATGGATTTTCGTTCCCGGCACGCTTCATCCCTCTTACTAGTCCAAAAGCTAGTGATGAGTCACTCTATAATTTCGACCGCGGAGTATAGAGTTAGTAGTGTCGTAGAGTCCATGTTAGATAGGCCTGAAATAACTTTAATGGAATTATTCTTTTTATATGCAGAAAAACCTAACCTACAGTTTAAACTTTTGTATTGTTAAGAAAAAAAACTCGCTTACCGGCAGCCTCAAAGGAAACTGGATTGTCTGTTGGCTGCATTTTGAAACTATTGTCATTGTCGAACAGTGTTACTCTAATCTATGAGTGCTATCCACGCCAATTTGAAATATGACTTTATTAACTTGTTCTCAGATTAAAAAGGTAACTTTAAGGCTGGTGTTTTTTTGGTTCTGTCTGCAGACAATCTTGAAAAGATTCAGAATAGTTACCCAACTGTTTTATCAGTATCAGTACCTATGTATTTATTGGCTATTGGCTTAGATGTTCTTATGAATGGAATGATCGATTAACTAATTTGAACTGTCCTAGAACCGTTCTCTTTAGGAACCTTCGAGTATATACTAGTGGAGGCTGGAGGCAGCATGCCATTGCGAAAAGTGTGGCTGAGTGTGCGAGAGAGACAGACAGTATCTTAGTACATGCTGTCTCACTCTAGCATGCACGCGATTGGTTGAAAATGAATGCTCGCGTTCATTGGCTCCCACAGGGCTCCCGTCGTTGAAGCGAAGCATGACACAGCATGTACTTAAGTAGTAATTTCCTTTCTGCTATTTCTGTCCTTACTTTTTCCTTCTTTTCGTCCACTCAATCTCTCCTTTTTGTCAATTTGGTCCTTTCTCTGTCTCTTGTATTGCTATGCTGGCTACAATTTCCCGACTCGCCTTAATAGCTCCTACTCCTTATCTCCTTTATTCTTAGCTACGACAATTCAAATAATTTCACTAATATGACTACTTGATAATTAATCTTTAGTTATCTGTCAAACTTCGTGTACACCCTTATTCTTTCTTCAAACACAATTTTTCTCTAATTTTAATTTTCTCTGTTGTTATTTTCTTTCCTTTATAGTTTCCTACACGATAAACAACAATTTTGTATTCTCCTCACTCCTTAAGAAAATTTTATTTCTTTTCTCCTCTCTCCTGTCTTATTTATTATTTTTTTTGTCGTCTCCTAATTACCACTGCACTGCAATCTTATTTTTAAATACAATTTTTTCTTAACTTATCCTTTTTAATTTAACCAATCAGATTACTTTTTAATTTTACATTTCCAATTTAACCTTTGCAATACTATTTAATCAGTATGTTGCTATATAGTAGGTACCCTTATTTTATGACCACTTTTATTAATTTAGATTGATATTTCATCGAAATTTATATTTTACTTTAAATTGTCATTTTGCATCTAATTGTCATCTTAAACTCAAATCTATTACTTAACTCTTACATTGTCATTCTTTGACAATAATCTGTTTTCATCCTAATACTGAAACTTAAACTTTTGATTCATCTCAATATATTATTATATGTTTAATTTGGTCGTAGAGGGGAATTAAACACTGTGGATATGGGGGTAGAAAAATGTTGGCTTGGGTCAATGTGAGAGGTTGACACCGGTCGGCATTTGAACATATTAATGAAGTTTTCCAGATTTCTCTCATGCCTACACTGAATAGTTGTTAAGGCTTGTACGTTCGTTCCTGTTCCCTATTGTTGTTGTTATCGTTATTTTTATCAATATCATTATCGTTATAGTTATTCTTATTGTTATTGTCATCTGTCATCGTAATCGTTATAGAGTAAATAATGTTTTTGCATTGTTGTTCTCGTAAGAGGGTATATACCTACCTATACACTTACAGCTTATAAAACTAATGATTACTACCTACTGAAAAATAAAAACGGGAATATCGTTTTATGTTCTGATAAATGGCCACCGTACATATTTCCATAAATTAAAGGGTGCTTCGGGTAGAAGACTTTTAGAAGTGTTTGTCATTCCATGTCAATAAAATGCATCAATACTTAAAAGGAACTTCAAAGAAATGTTTCTTACTTATTCTTATTACACATCCATTTGACGCGAAAAGAACTGTCCAGTAACAATATTTTATACTGTCTTACATTTTTCTGACAACTTTGTAATGTTATACAACAAAGAGATATGAATTTAAAACATTTGCCTACAATATTATTTTTGAATATACCAGTCACTCTCGTGATCACGTAAGTACAAATATTTACCTACCTGTCCTTTTAGGTACCTTAGTTTGTAACAGATAATTTTGAAAATTTTTTTAAATGCTTGTGATATACATATGTATATGTATTAGTAACGAGCGTAAAATTAAGACGTGTGTAAAAGGTGACATTATTTTAGAATTTTTTTGATAGTACAAATATGTAGATAGGTAGTTTAAAGAAGCTATCTCTTGATGCTTTTCAATTTCAGCTTTGTTTACTTTAGAAATGTAATAATTCTAAAATCTATTAAGCATCAGACTTATAGAGTGTATTTTGTGAACCCAAAATAAAAAAGAATATATTATCATTCGGAGATACTTGGAATAATCGAATTCAAAAAATACAAATTTTACACTAGAATTTAGGTGTAGGTATATTTTAATAGTTTAGTAAAATCATAGGATACTTTTTAAAATGCAAAATCAGCAATAATATTTTCATTGTCCAATAAAAAAATTTGATTAGTTTTTAATTAAATTTAGGCCTTCCAGATGATTCTTTCTATAAAAATAGCTTTTATGATATTTCAATTTTCTCGATCTAGTTTTAAATTCAGGTAATCTTGCATCTGAGACAGTTGAGAACACAATTTTTAATTTTTTTGAAAAAATGAAAAATTTACAAGGGTGTTACTGTCTTAAGTGGGATACCCAGTTGTAATAATGTATGTACAATCCGTATGATATTTGTCGAGATAGAATTCCCTTGAAATTTTCTACCTCGGGTGTCGAATGCGGTTAATTCCAATAATAGTGACGCATGAGTCTTCTTGGAATTCTATCTCAACAAATATCGTACGGACTATACTTCCTGATTGTTTATTTTTCAGATTTAATTTAGCATTTTATTACAAACATGTAACGTATATGGTGCCCTATATTAGCGATTCGGGAGCCCTTCCTCCAGAAAGTTGTATATTCGGACAATCTCTGAATATATTGGCTTTTTTGAGTACGTATATTATTTGTAAATTACTTTTTAATATTTCAAAAGAACGAAAAAACTAAACAAATAAAAAATTGGGTTTGTATTTGTTTTTTTTTTCTATATTCTGTATAACACATATTTTACTGTAGTTGTAAGAAGACGTTCTACATAAAACAAATTCTGCCATAGCTTTAGTAATATCAGTCATATAAAAGGGAGTTTCAAATAAGATTTACTCTCTTCACACTCTAAATTATTGTTTATTATACAGAGTGTCCCATTTCTTTCCAATGTTATTTAGCTACGGGGTTTCAAAAGAACTTATATATTACCGCATTTTTTAATTTCTC
The DNA here is from genome assembly GCF_000390285.2 of Anoplophora glabripennis. Taxonomy (NCBI): domain Eukaryota; kingdom Metazoa; phylum Arthropoda; class Insecta; order Coleoptera; family Cerambycidae; genus Anoplophora; species Anoplophora glabripennis. Next base: position 245,756 of record NW_019416250.1, read on the forward strand.
GTTGAGTTTAAAGCTTAATTAACAAAGCAATTTTGAGTTTAAGTTGTACCGGTTCGGTGTTATTTGATATTTAATAATATCAAATTTCTGAAATTGAACAAGATCGAATCAAATTTTCATGGGTAAAATAATCTGGGGAAATGATGTTTTAGTAACGTAAACTGTCGTAGATATTGGAGAAATATAAGAAATATTTACAAAAACATGCGAGGATATTTCTTCTCAAAGAAATTTTCGATTTTTATGACAATATGATCGCATTAAGCCAATACAATGTATTACAAATGCGTACTCTGAGGGAAATACAGTGCCTTCATAAATGATTACAAGTTACATAACCAATAATTTAGTTTGGAACAGTAATTTTATTTCCTTCACGTTGGTAAATTTCGTTAAAATTAAAACTTATTAAAACAAAAGATGAAGATTCCATTCTGTTTCACCGGATGTGATTGGCGTAATTTTTCACGAGATTTTCAACCAATCAGCGATCGCATTACCTTAAGGCTAGACGTAACGGTTTTTCATTGTTCATTGTAAACGAATCATTAATATCGGTGACGCCAAGATTTAGGGACTTTTCGTTACCAGTATCAGCCCTGTAATGTTAGTTGCCTAAGCTCGGCGGCGGCAACGTGACTTGTAAACATTTATGAAGGCTCTATATCATTTAGCCATAAATAGAAATTGATTAACCCTAACAAAATATCTACTTTAAATAAGCTGCTGCCACAATAAAACATATTTCGTTAAAAGGAGTCATTTGGTTAAAAAGTTTTTTGTTATCTTTTTATTTATTGACTCAATTCCATGCATTTTATTATTACAGTAGCCATAGTACAAGTTTTATCCTAGCAAACATTTTTGACGCAGTTGTTGAGTTGTCATCGTAAGATGACGAGTTTTATGGCAATATAAGAAATTATCTTTATTTATTTCAAAGAAGTGACTTTTTAGATACTAATAAGTGATTTTTTTGCCATAACTATGTGCATTTAGCTCAATCAATTATTTTCCCTTAATATTTAAAACGTTACAAGTAAAATACTTTACTTTTTTAAGTTTTTATATATAAAACAAAAAATAAAAACCAAAATTGATAACTTATGAACACTAGGTATAAGTACTGTCACTACACATAGGTGCAATTTCATATGCGTATACAGTCACAGCATAGTTGTTTATTATTACTGACATAATACGTAATTTGTATATAAAACGGGCATTCTTCGTGTAGCACTGTTGGACACAAAATGTCTGTGCAGATCTCGCGTTTGTGTGTTAGCGATGACTACTACGCGCTAAAAGAATATCTAGATACTGTTACAAAATGTCCTTGTAGCCATAGGTAGGTCTCAAAAACTGTACAGGTTGTACAATCTAAAATTTTAAATAATTTTAAAATATGTAGAAATCGATTTCGTATGATTTTCTTTTTGGGAACTTTTATTTACTATTGATATTATCAGAGCTACGCATGAATCCGTTTTAAATAATAAAAAAAATGTTGGATTAGTCTCTAAACTTTTTTGAAATCTTTTGTTTGATTTAAAGTTCATAATATGCAACAAACGTAAAAACATCCTTTTTTACCTGTTACAATAAATACTCTATCTTTGTGTAAAAACATAAATGAAGACTTGACACACTTAACAATTGGAATCTAAGTATTTACTTATTAGGTTTCATTTCACTGTGAACAACACATTTTTGTTATAATTATCACGTACTTGGAAATATTTTGTTAACCCTAAATCTGAGCGTAGTTTATATAATTTGTTTCAGCTGCGTTTGCCATGTATATCAGATACAGATACGTAAAGGAAATGTGTGAAGGACACTGCATTTATTTGAAAAACAGGAGAATGAATTTAGCATCCCTTTATACTGGTTTGGGAGCGGCGATAGGCGTAAGCGTAGTCGCAAATTTTCAGGAAGCATTCGTGTTGTTTGTCCACGTAATTGGAGCCTATGCCGCTTTTGGATTGGGATCAGTTTACCAATGTTTACAGGTACAAGAGCGTTAAGCCATCGCCACATATGCGGTATTCGCCGAATATGGAGCAAACTGATGACTATGAATTAGCGTCACGGAAATTCTTGGCTCTATACTCGGCGAATACCGCATGTGTATGCCCGCTTAAAGTACGGTTTGTTAGGGCCGTCCTTATTACTCCAGTGGAATTAGATCATAAAACCTGAAATTTAAAAAAAATATATTAGTAGACATTTTATTGCACTTTATAACGGGGAAGAGTATGTAGAATGATAATATCAAAAAAGTACTTCGAAGGAAGTGACGCTAAGTTGGCAAATTGCAAAATTACGTGTTTTTTAACTGTTTTTACTGCCTACTAAAATCTAGACGACCTATCGGAAAATTTGTCATGTTGTAGGAAATTAAATTACCTACAATTTAAGGTACCTAAAGTTATATTTACCAATTTGTTAACTGTAAAATAAAGATCGAACGCGGAAATATCAGTTTCCGAAAATTGCGCATTATTATTGCAAAAAGCAATGGATGTTGATGAAATTTATGGAAAAGACGGTATCCAAACGCAAGTGGGGTTAAAATTTTATTTTCAAAAAGTTTTACATTGATAGTTCATGTAATAAACGCGCTAGTAGCAGTAAAAGTTAACGTTAATGAACGGCCTGCACGCGAGAGAAGGAGCGACAGGCCCGTGCATGCGCGTGAACACCGCTCTCGTCGCGTGCGAGATTTTGTACTTGAACGTTTCAAATTCGGTTCAAAAGGTCTTTAGGCACGCATGCTGGTCTTTGGATTGATCGTCTTTTCCATAAATTTCATCAACATCCATCGTTTTTTGCAATAATAATGCGCGATTTTCGAAAATTGTTTTTCCGCATTTAACCCTTATTTTACAGTTCACAAATTGGTGGTAGATACCTTAAATTGTAGGTAATTTAATTGCCTACAACACAAAATAACTAATTTTCGTCTAGATTTTCACGGGCAGTAAAAAAAAATGAAAAAATACGTAATTTTGCAACTTATTTGAATTTGCTAACTTAGCGTCACTTTGTTCGAGTTACTTTTTTGATTTTTGATATTATTATTCTGTATACTCTTTCCCGTCATACAGTGAAATAAAATGTATACTAATAATTTTTTTACGTTCAATATCTACTTCGACTGGAGTATATGGAAATGTAAGTGGTTTGTTTGATCGCATTTCATATCAATATGCGACCGCCATCGGCAGCAGCTGACGACTCAATTGCTCTGTAGAAGTAGTAGTGAACTGTCAATGGCACTACATATTAATATAAATATCGATAGCTGATACTATCGAATTACAGGTACCTATATCGATAGTTTATTAAGAACAATCGACAGTTTTCGATTGTGCCTTCTGTAAATAAATATGGTACAATTATTTGCTCAAAGTTTTACATTGTACAAAACCAATAGAATTGTTGAAATAAATAGAAAGCTTAATATAGAAACAAATTACTTGTAATATGGAACAAACCTGGTAACAAGCAACACAAATCGAGATCACGCTCACAGATAACAATATTTTTCCTTTCTATATGATCACGCTATCTGTTAAATGTTTAATATGGCGTGATGTATAAAAAAATTGTCAGATTTATTATAATTCACAGATTGTCAGTTTTAAATCCTTAATGTTGCTCGTAAACTCTGTTCTTTACACAAAAAAATCGAAGATGGGCTGGCCACTCTATTGCACTGTATCTGCCGATCCTCTGATACTGAATGAGATATAACCTCTTTAACGGGCAGTGGTATCGTGAGAGAGCATCTTCATGGTCACATCATAGTTTTCATTGGGAATATCTTGAATGTATTAATTTGTTTACCTTAATGGTACAGCCAAGCAGCAAATGAAGCACAATTTGGATATTTATTGTAACATTATTTTCATCTAAAACGATGGTTTTCTAAAGCAAACAACCTGCTTTATTATCAGAAAAAGTTAACTTAAAGCTAACATACATTTAATTCCTGAAAGTAACATTAATATTTTCTAACACTCGCTGCAGTAATCAAAATTCAGGCCATATCATTCTTTATACCTAATTATTATTTGAAAACAGACAAAAGTTTATCTAAATAAAATAAAATTTTAATTTTCGATAATGCCATGTGTTCAAAAATATCAACATTTTTTTTTTAAATTTCAGACTATATTGTACTACCGAATGTCAAGAGTAGTAGAGAACAAATACAGCAATATCGTTCGTATATTTCTCTCTGTAGTGTCAGTAATATCATTTAGCATATGTGCGGTTTTTGCTACCATAGCTTTTGGAATGTATGATGGTAAGTTTATAACAAAATAAAATGCTTCTATGAACTTAAGTCACTACTACTGAAAATAAATTAATAGATAGAAATTGATAAAAAGTTGTGGTTTATTTCAAGTAACAATAACAGTTTAGCAAAGTTATATAAATACATTTTCTTTGATTTGAAATATCTTGAAAGAAAAAAATATTACGAAAATGTTCAGTCTTCCGAATCTGTCCTTCTATATACATAGGTATAAGATATTTGTGGACAATTAAAACTAAAACTGCATACCTACCAAATAACACCATCCTTTTCTCTGTAATTTAATGGAAATTATTTGTTTCTAAATCTAATATATTTATAATAAAGCATACTTATATTAAAACGCTGCACCCATTGTTGCATGTGAACTTTTTGTCAATTTGTAACGTTGAATATGCTATTTTAGTCTTGTCAAGTATCTTAGTTACACCCTGTATAATATGTTCCTATTCTTCTAGGTAATACCGTTCAGAACTGGAAAGAAGAAGACAACGGGTACAATTTTCATATAATTAGCACGATTGCGGAGTGGATCTGTGCTGGTTGTACAATATTTTTTCTGTTTCTCTTCAAAAGTGAATTTGAAAATATTGATGTCATGGAACCAGAGATTTTTATTCGTGATGCTTTCGTCATAACGATAAACAATGAAGAGTCAGCTTCTCGTGTTATTGCTGGACCTGACACAGATAATGGAAAATACTAACAGTTACAATATGCACAAAAAAGTTTGTTATTTAGTTGCAAATACAAAATGTCTTTGGTTAAGTAAGTTGGAAACTTAAACCATAAGTCAAAGCTACAATTTTTGAGTAAACGTTAACAGAAGATACTGACACCTATCTACTTTTTAAAACAGTTTATCGTTTGTGCCGTGTTAGGAAAACGCTTTTTAAGACAAAAAGGGTCCATTCAAGATATTAATATGAAACTTTAATAAGAGCTTCTTAGGATGTCAATCTACATATTTTTTTATCTACCATTGAAATAAATGCAATACTCGAAGAGCTACGAGGTTTACATTGATTTGCCATTCCATCACTTTATAGAGAAGAGTGAAATAGTTTATATAACAATTTGGTTTGTTACACAATAACTGGCTTTGTATAATTGATATTTTTTTTCATTGAAAGTTAAGAAATATAGATATAATGAGAATATGAGAAATGTATTGAAAAGTAAATAATATAAGCATCAAATGTATACTTTAAAACTCACATTATTTGTATGTATGTTATATAAAAACTAGATTTTGACTGGAAATCATCAATATTTTTCAACATTTTTGTTGTAATTTATAGCTAATGTAAATTGATTAAATAATGAATAAATCCTTTAATATTATTATTTTTACTTCACCACATATCGATTATATTTTTTACAATACATAAAAATACCGAATTATGCTTTTCCCTTTGCAGAAAAGGTAGTAAAAATTACAAACAATCCGTTTTGGTACGAGAGGATTTCACACCTATTGACTATAAGGCTACCATTTTGCTTTCTAAAGTAAGTAATAATTTACAGATTAGGGCCACTAATGGATGTGAATGTTGTAAATTGGCAACTGTTTATGAAAATCCACCACTTGTGAATGCACATATAGATAATATTAGATATTTAATTCTGAGAATCTTTTTATCGATGCATTGTCGATGATATACAGGGTGTTTATTAAACATACGGCAAAAATTCAAGGGATTCAATTTCCTGGACTATTCTAAGAATATTTTGTCCTCCGATGATTTTTGAAAAGCCGCTCTGTTAGATACAGGGCGAGAAAAATTTTCGACAATAACCACATTTTATTACCGAAAATTACATGTACCTAAAGCTTCTTAATCTACAAGAATTGTTGAAAATAACTACCTCCAGCTAGGATGCAAGAATCCAGTCTCCTCCTCATTAACTGCCGAACTCTTTCAAAAACACCAGGGTCGCTTATTATTAAATTACACCCAGCAATTATCCTATTTCTTAAATCTTCCACATTTTCCACTGGAGTAGTGTAAATGACTTTAGATGGTCCCATAGGAAATAATCCAGGGAGTTTAAGTCCGGGCATTGAACAGGCCATAAGTGAGGTCAACCTCGACCAATCCAGCGATCTCCGTACGTTACTGTTAAAAACTCACGAGCAACCATACTAAAATGCGCTGGCGCACCATCGCGCATAAACCACATTGCGTTTCTTGTTGCCAATAGTACATCCTCCGGGAAAAGTCATTGACAGAATGCAATACGTGGAGGAAAATCGGCAGGAAGAAGTACCTAAACACGTTATACATTGAAAGTAATATCAATTTTTCGAGTAAAGTACCTGGATCTACCTGTATCATGTCCAGCACATTCTCTTCCACTTCTACCGTTCTTATTGTCACTGGCCTTCATGGTCCTCAACTTCGTTTCAATGTGTCTGTTTCATGAAGACGTTGACGAATACTTTGGAAAGTTTTTCTATTAGAAACATTACGGTCAGGAAATCGTCAACAACAACCGCCTAATGAAATGTATGTCAGTCATCTCGGCGTTCATATAGCGATTCACTATAAAGGACTTCACTAATAAAAGTTTAACTATTAAAGACATAAAATACACGTCAAACAGCCAAACGTAAATCAGTCTCAACAAATTCGACACATACAAAATGATCAATCACGAGACGTAGATATTCAAATGAAATCCACGTTCAAAATGGCTTCTCTTCAGTGCCTGCTCTTGCCTCTTTTTTTTTCTTTAAAAATAAATTTATATTCAGTAAACCTAGTGTAGTACGCCATACTTATATATTAATAATTTCAAAAATATCAAAATTGGTTTTGTCCAAAATTTTTCTCGTTCTGTATCTTCGGAACAAAGCGGCTTTTCAAAAATCATCAAAGGACAAAATATTACAATAGTCTAGAGAATAGCCTCTTGACTTTTTGCCGTATGTTAATAAACACTCTGTAAATATGTAGTCATATTTAGTATTTTTTTGGTATCTATAACTTAGTTACCTATCACTCAGTTATATTTAGTTAGATAAGGCACTGGACTTTTGATTTTAGTGTAGCAAAAAAATAAATATCAAAAATTGTAACTATCTACAATCGTACTGTAAGTCGTTATGAATTCATAACGCATTTTTTTGGCGGTATACCTATACCAATTCCTATGTCCCTTTTCAATAAGCCATAATGGGTCCGCCATTTTGGTTTTAAGAATTTCCGAATTAAAACCTTATATTCGTGATTTGCGACTTTGAAAACCACCGAGTTTCAGCCATAATCTTCAAGTTTTGAATGCTTTTGCGATTTTTCACCCGCTATATTGGATCCACCATCTTTTATTCAGGAAATTTTCGGATTCGAACTTCAGATGCATAATTAGCAACCCCAAAAACCCGCGGTATATATGGCTACATTAGTTCCAACAAGAGTACATTATTTTTAGAAAATAAAATTGTACATTAGAAATTGTAGCCCGAATACTAAAAAACATCTAACCTCAAAAAAATTGAAACCTAAAATATAATAGGAATGTAGCGTAACTAGTGCCCTCTATGAAATATCCAAAAAATAATTAGAGCACCGTATTTGGCATCCTTAAAAACCCCGGAATACCAAATTTCATAAAAATATTTCGCACCGTTTGGAAATTTTCATAAAAATTCTATTTAAAAAATGTTAATTTGTCGCTCTGTGTCTAGAAAACAAGAGGAGATAGACACATAGTTCATAAGAGAAAAAATTATAATTTTTTGTCATACTATCATCCCCTGAATTTACGGGAGGTCTTTCGGAAACACACTGTATATAAATTTTAGAAAAATATGTTCAAATTTAATAAACCGTCATCATACTACTAATTGATATTAATGTGTTTTATTTTGTTAATTATATTTCATATTAGCGGTTGCTGACGAATAAATAATAGGTACTTAAAGTTTGACGTGTATTTTTTACCTTGGAAGAACTTATAACATCTTCTTGACAGAAGTCTTACTTTCACAAAACCACTTTCACATTTAAGATATAAAAATAATTTTTGGTATTTTATGAAGAATGTATGAACTCGTTATTACTCTACTAATAATCTATTTCTATTAAATTAGCTATTTATATGTATATTTATTAAGGATGCAACGAGACAATGTAATTTTAATTGATGAATCTTCCCGCTCACTGATGGAACTCGCCAGCATATTTAAAGCGAACAGAGATTGTTCAAGGCGAACTAAAATTTTTATATGCAACATTCGCAAAATAGCTTAGGTATAACTGGTTTGTTGAAGAAGTCCTTCGATGTTGTGACAAGTGTTTTGATCTGTAATCCACAACAAATATTTGTTTATTATGTTGTGACGTGAAAGGAAATAACGACGCAGTCGCTGATGAATGGGAAGTGTCGTTGTTTAATAGACAAACGTAGTAATGGAAATTAGTGTGAAATTATTGCCATTCATAACTACTTCCCTGCTGGTTTTGACAATTATCGTCACGTAAGTTAGATGAATTCTATGTAACAATAAATGTAGTTCCATTTTGAATGTATTTAAGACGTTGAGTACGCTTTCATTGAACTCAATTACTTAAAATATTCAAGTTTAATGATATTTGAAAAACGGTAAATTAGATGTTTTGTAAGCGACTAACCTCATCTTCTAAAGAATGTTGTAGGTATGCTGCGCGTTCACTAACTTCCTTCTATCCAGGAGTTCTTTCATTGCCGTGTTGATAGCGTAATTAAAAATATATTTGAATGACCAGGATATGTGTTTAGTATTTAGTATTGGTATAGTAATTCCTCTATACACGACTGTCAACTGCACACATTTGAAATAAGTGTACGTATAGTGTTCCAATATTCTTGGTGTTGAAATAAGACGATTTAACTGGACCTGCTTTGGCTTAATTTGATTTTTTTAAATTTATTTTATATTTTAAATGAAATTCGGTATGTTAGTACCTATAATTAAATATCACTTTTTAATACAGTAATTGAAGCTATTGTATTTTTATAGAAATGGGAAAAATACCTCCAGTCTTATAAGCAAAGTTGATGTTATTTTAAATAAAGTGTTATTTAAAAACGGCCTATTATTTTCCTGTGTATAAAATCTGTAGTAATTCTAATAAATCCAGTTACTTGTAATATCTTACAAATCAAAAATATGTTATTGCATCAGTCTCATATTTTTTTATTACGTATTTTATTTATTTATTTTGTCCTGTTTATACATACGCATAAGAACCGATCAAGATCATTTGCATATACATATATTTGATTCAAGTTTAATTATTTCTTTTTAAATTATTCTATGTTATGTTATTACCTTTATTACTGTTTCTGTTTTTTCATCATGCTGTATATTGTATTACCTACTTCTTTATTATGTCCATGCAGTATTACAGTTTTCTGCTCTTGCTGTACATTACCATTTTATTTTATAACATTTTAACTAAAAATATATTATATACAATTTTCACTATTCTGTAACAAGAATTTATACACATTCTGATTTTTCATGGCTGATCTTTCAACCTATGTTATTATTTCGTCAGACATATAAGGTTTTTCGCAAATTTTTTCATTCGGGTAGTTTTTTTGCATTTTTAATGGTGTTCGTGTGACTATTTTGTTTGTCACCACCAACTCATTTTTCATACAAATTTATTTAATTGTTGCCATTTTTTTTGCTTTGTGATAAAAACGAAATAATGCTTTGTGAATTTCTGAAACATGTAATCACTGTCTTTTTTGTTTTTATTGCAATTAAAATATGTTTGTGCTGAAAATGTGCTGGTAATTAAGGAAATAATTAATTAACCGAAAATTATTAGAAATGCAAAATATTTACGTAAAAATTAAAATCTGTCTTATAAAAAAAGAAATGAAATATAGGTGATATATTTCCACATCTGCAAATGGAAGTACTTAATTAATTTAATTTATTTAATTAATTCAATTTTTGTATTTACAGGAAACCCAAATGATACAATCGAAATAATAACAGTTATTGAAAATTTTTTTGCAATAAACAATACCTTAACAAATAATATAAAAATAAGTACTACAAGACAATCATCATTTACAAGTAATAACTGAGTTCTTTTATGAACTTAGAAAGTTGACACCACGATGCCTCAAGGATATCAAAATCCTGTGGCGATGCCTTACTAATTTCATTAATGAGAGAATATAATCCAACATTAGTGCGAGATTGATCTAAATAGAGAAATTCATTTGACCTGGTAGTGTAGTTTGGCACTCATATATTAAATAATGATAATAATTCACTACAATTTATTCTGTTATGAAAAAGTTTATGAGCAAATTTTAAATAAGAACAATGTTTCCTACATTTTAGAGATTGAATACTAAAATAGATATAATCTTTCACTATATTCATATTCATCTTTATTAATATTCAATTTAAAGAGCACAAAATTGCATATTTTCTTTTGAATATGCTCCAAACGATCTACATGATTGGCAAAATGTGGATTCCAAATAATACAACAATATTTCAAAGTTGAACGCACCAGAGAGTTATATAAAAGAATAATAGAAGTAATATTAGTGAAGTTCCGAGTTTGACGTTTAATGAAACCACTCATTCTAAAACATTTGTTCAATAAATCTTCAATATGAGACGTGAATTCCAATTCATAATCAAATTTTACTCCCAAATCCTTCACTGTCTTTACTCTTTCAAGTTTTATAAATATTATCAATAAAATAATCCGACAACCAAATATTCTTTCTACGAGTAAAAGAAACTATTTTACATTTATTATGGTTTAACTCCATATCGTGGGATTCGCACCATTTGGCTAATTCATTCAAATCGCTCTGAATTGCATCACTATCCGTGGAATCCTTAACACTTAAAAATAATTTCAAATCATCGGCAAACATTAAATATCTACATAATTTCAAGATATAAGACAGATCATTTACAAAAAGAAGAAACAATATTGGTCCCAGATGGCTACCCTGAGGAACACCAGATGTTACAATTATTTCACGTGAAGTAAACACTTTAACTTTAACCATTTGAGTTCTATTTACTAAATATGACTTCATCCACAATAGCAAGTTCCCGATTAACCCATAAGATTGAATCAACCTGGTAAAATCTGGCTCCAGATGTGTGATTAATGAAGGTGAGATCAACCAGCAATCCTTATGATGCTAAATTTTACTGAAATCGGTGGATTTCAAAAAAGTACACTCGCCATATTGGATCAGCCATCTTGAATTTTTACAATGTGAATTCATATTCGTAATCAGCGACCCAAAAAACCCCTTTATACAAAATCTGGTCAAAATCCGCTCAGAATTTGAAAATAGCGATTCCTGCTCGGTTTTTTGAGGTTAGAAAAAAAAACACACGTTCTAGCTTAATTCTGACAGTGGATTTGAATTCAGCAGAGTCTTTTACATAAAAATGTACTATTTGATGTGGAAATAAATTTTTTTCCAAATTTTCCCAGTAAATTTTCATCAATTTTCACTATTTTTCACAAGTTTTTTGAGGTTAGGAAAAAATTGTGATGTGATGGGCCAATTCTGACCCCAGATTCGTGTTCAGCGGGCCAAATTACTACGAAAAATATATGTCGCATAAAAAGTATACCCAACTTTTTTTTTTGTGTGTGGCTGTGATTAATAAATGCAGAAGATTTATTGTCAGAAATAGTACAAACTGAAGCAAAAAAAATCGGCAAATGCATTACATATATCAAGACTAGATTGTAGTGTGCAGTTGTTACTTCATTTATCATACCAGAAATTGATCGACATACAATTAGCTTATATACCAAATTTCATTTCAATTGAGATCGTAGGAAAAATTCGGAAAAACTAAAACTGTTTTCTAATCTTGACACCCATTGGCAGCTTTCGATAGATGTAAGTTTGGTTAAATGGTCTCTGATTTTGGTTCTGATATTGGGACACTCGGTATATGCCAATTATGAAATTTATTAAAATGCTTTTCCAAATTTTAATGATTTGTTGTATCCCATATTTAGAGACCGACAGACGACTATGATAAACATCAAAGAACATTAAAAAATATTTCTTGTATGGTGTTTTTAGGATGCATTATTGATAACATATTTCTCTGTGTATCTTTCTTTCCTTTTAATTAAAATACTATAAGTTTTACTGAATTAATTATTATTATTATTCATTTTTCGAGTAAAAATTTTTATCAAGAACGCCTTTTTTCGTATCTTGCAAAATAAGTTATGATTACTCTTACGCAAAATAACATTTTTGTGTTTTTGACCCAACCTGTACAACAAAATTGAAGTTCGTCATGGTGATTCATATTTTCTAAATTAGCAAAAACTTTTATCAAGCATGCCTTTTTTTCATATCTTCCACTTTTTGGTCTATTTGTTCTTTTGTAAACTCAATCCCCGGACACTGTAAAGTTATAGAAAATTATGTAAAACATTGCATTATCGAAAATTGAATGATATTTAAAATCTAATCTACAGGATTTTGAGCTATTTTTTTTAGGTTTTTATAATTTGCCTATATACGAGAGATTATCTGTAATTCACTTACAAAATTTTACAGATAATTTTTTACTAAAAGTTTTTTTGCGATTATTACCTAACCTAGACCCCCGAATTTTTTTTATTATGACAGCACAGATATAATTTAAAATACAAATAACTTCTTTGTTTCGTTCTTTATTTTTTTTTGTATTTTTAATTGTTTGGATGGTGTTCACCAAAATATGGTGGCGCAATTTGCCAATGAATGAATTTTTTTATCATATATCTCAAAAACAATTAAAAATCATATAATTTTGTCGAAAGAATAAAGCAACTCTTAACGTTAAGATTCTTTGCATATTATTAATAACATTATTTTATTTTAGCTTCTGTTTGTCACTAAGTAAGAAACATGTAGTTGGTAGCCTGCCATATATAAGCGATACAGGAACTAAAACTCCAGAAAGTTGTATATTTGGCCAAGCATTAAACATATTGTGGGTGTTACGTGAGTAATATTATTATTGTTTCCAATTAACACGTCTATGCGAATATATACAGGATGCGCCCTGTAAGAAAGCAAGGTAAAATAGTAGTTTAAGTAAGGATTTAATCGGTGGTTTTACTGCCAGTCGTCACGCTATTAACCAAATATTACATCACCAGTCCAACCGATAGTGTATGGTCACAGAAGATAAAACAACCAGAATTATATCTCGTTGTCGGCACCTTTGATCACTGATGTCTGTTTTCAGGGACCTTGAATGACGTAATAGAAAGTCAGGATTGTATTCAGTGAAATTTTATTGCGCTAAACAGGGATGTACTAACAAAAAAGCCAGGAATTTATGTGCAGCAGAAAATGAGGTTAATCATGCAAAAGACTTAGTTATTTACATGGAAAAAGTTTTTTAAAGGCGAATTTTAGATTTATTTTATTTTTAAGTTAAACCAGTCTATTAATGAAATTATTAAATGTTAAAAATATTTATAGTTAAGATCAAACTACTGAATAATTACATATTCAATATTTGTTAACATAATTTAATATAATTTATAAGTACAAGGCAAAAAATGAAAAATTAAAAGAATTGTGTAAATAAACATACAGGGTGACCCGTTCACGTTTCAAAAAAACTTGTGTGCAAGTTCCTCTTGGTAAAATAATGGGGGTAGTTCATGTAACGTTTTTTTCTTACACGCCCTGTTTTCGAGATACAGTGTGTTGAAGTTGTTACTTTCCAAATGGTTTTTGGTTAATTATCTAAAAATCGGCTAAAGATAAAAATGTAAAAATTTGTACACGAGTAAACATCAACTGTGCGTTAAGAATAATGTGCAAACGGTTTCTTTTTGAAAAGGGGTACAATAAAAAAAAATATGTTAAAAATCAAAATTTATTACATTTTTAAACGGTTCTGTAAACTCTAAAGCATACTACAAAAAAAGGTATATTTGTCGAAATTCGGTAGCATGTACTTACCATTTTCGAGAAAAATTAAGTTGCATTTTTTTTGCTCACATAAAGCGGCATAACAAAATATTAAATTGAAAGAGGACTTTACCATTGAATGGGTTGAAGACATTTAGCTACCAACAGTATTTGCATTTAAGACTATAATTTCAATTTCTTACGAATCACATTAAACAGTTAAATTGTAAAACATATTATTAATTAAAAAAAAACTATATTTATTTTGAGTTTTAGATTGTTGTAAACTAACATTTAAAAAAGTAAATCAAAATCAGGAAACGCCATATTTCCTTTCAACACCACAATTCATAGTTTTTATATTGTCTTTTATTTTCTAATACTTAATTTGTCCTTAATTTTACAGTACCTAATAGAATAATACATATATACACTCGAACAATCATTTATTTACACAACACAATAAATCACGTAAAACGACGCCAATGCTCAACGCGCGGGATAACAAACGACAAACAGGTTCATAAAATGGCTAAAATGCTTTTGTAACTACGCCACTTTGTTCCCATACCAAAAGTGGGGGGTGCGTGCACCGATCTGCGCGAATACCCCCACCACGCCAACTTATAATTCTGGTTGTTTTATCTTCTGTGGTATGGTACATATCTACCCAATATTCTCCACAGTCGAAGGGTTCTTTCGCTCGGTTACGTCCATCTCCTATTAAAGTACATTAATAGATTTAAGAGAATGACTACCTGCGTCGGGTTCAATTACTATCCATCATAAAATTCAGTTATAAAGGTAATTTAGGAATAAAATATTTGTGACGGAATGTGAACCAGGATTATAGCTTTAATACAATGCAATGATTCCACCATATCACTGAAATATGCTATCCCATAGAACATACATGGCGATCCGTTAACGCTACAGAGCGACTGTATATAGGAATCTAGACCTGCCACGATTATGGGGTAAAAAATCTACTAACAAATACGGCCAAAAGAAATTGATTAAAATATTTTCAAGTTGGTAACTTCACCGCTAGAGGGCGCAACTGCTATAATGTTACACAAAAATTCTCGTTTTTTCGAAATTTTGCTTATATAACCTAAGTTGAAAACACTTTTTAGATACACTGTTAAATCCTTCACAAGTTTTGTTTGAACCTTTTTTTTTTTGTTATTACCATAGCAACGCCAATAGGAAGGACGCTATCTTGAAATTTTTAAATTGTCATAACTTCTAAATACATTAATCGATTTCAATAAATGACGGCTCATTTTAATGAACTATTAATAAAATTTATGTTATAATATGGGAATATGGGAATAAATAATATGGGAATAATTTTCCTGCGCAACGGTAGACGACGCTAATTAGAAAAATGTTTAAATTGTCTCCGTTTACTAAAAAAATTAAATGCAACGATATAGGTTGATAGACCATTTATTAAGGAAAACAAATACACAAACCGGAGGTCGATATCTTCTTTCGTTTTCAAGTTATTTCTAAAATAGTGAAGTTGTGCGAAAACATCCATCCTCCTTTATTTAGTTCTCTAAATAACATTGACACAGTCCAAGCCAAAATTAAATTGTCAAAGTATACAAAAATAGTACTTGCTATATTTTGAAATTTTTTTGATAACTGCAATGTATCATTTTTTATTAAGTAATTCCAAATATCTGAGTATTTGTAAAGATTACAGTTTTCACAACGAGGCAGGCTATGTCCTATGAAAATAGACAAATGAAAAATTATGTCAAACGATATGCGACAGCTCTTGCTTCGTGCAAAATTAGTGTCATTTGTGAGAGAAAAGTACTTGTGTTCTATATGAAATTCCCAGGTCTATAACTAATTCCCTAACACTTATTTGGGGATTTATATGGACACAAGCCAACACATTAATAATATCTTCCGTTCTTGCACGGCGATGTCTTCTTACAGAATGTAGTGGCTTCTGGCTAAACGCTGAAATACTTCTCTGGAATAGCGTATTCTACGAGGGTATCGCAAAGCGTATTTCTCTTGAAGCTATAACGGCATTTTCCAAACATTTAATATAAACTACCAACATATCATATGCTTCCACATTCGTAACAGGTATTTTCCTTGTTCACAAGTACATTTCCAACACAAATAACACTAATTTTGCACGTAGTAAGATCTGTCGTCTCTCGTTTGGCATAATTTTTCAATTGTCTATATTCATAGCCTGCCTTGTTATGGAAACAATAATATTTATAAATACTCAGATATTTGGAATTAATAAAAAAATGAAAAATTGTACCTACATATTAAAAAAATTTCAAAATAAAGCAAGCACTTTTTCAAGGTCAAGCTTGGTATAGTTTTACAATTTAATTTGGCTTGGACTATGTCAATGTTATTTAGAGAACTATATAAAGAAGGACGTTCTAGCACAACTTCACTATTTTAGCAATAGCTTGAAAATGAAAAATATATCGATCTCCGGTTTGTGTATATGTTCTCCTTAATAAATGGTCTAACTAGCTATGAAAACAAAGCGTCGCATTTATTATTTTGTTACTAAACTGAGACAATTACAAAACTTTTCCAATTAGCCATGTTTACCGTTGCTTAGGAAAATATTTTTATTCCCATAAATTTAAATTTCATTAATAGTTCTTTAAAATGAGCCATCGTTTATTGAAATCGATGAAGGCATTTAGAGGTTATGACAATTTAATTATTACAAGATGGCGCCCTTCATACTGGCGTTGGTATAGTAATAACAAAAAAAAGATTAAACAAAACTTGTGAAGGGTTTAACAGTGTATCTAAAAGTGTATTTTCAACTTGGGTTATATAACCGAAATTTCGAAAAAAACGACAATTTTCAATAGCAGTTGCAGCCTCTAGCGGTGAAGTTACAAACTTGAAAATATTTTAAATCAATTTCTTTTGGCCGTATTTGTCAATAGATTTTCTACCCCATAATCATGGTACGTCTAGTTTCCTATGTACAGCCGCTCCGTACAGTTAATAGATCACCCTGTATATGGCAATTGGCGTTACATGTAGTAATATATCTAGAAAAATTATGATTCACGTGTTAACACTTTTGAATATTTATGTGCAACTGTTTCTTAAGTCAAACAGTAGCGGATGTGCTGGAAGATATGTCCACTAAGAACCTCGCAATATTTCTTAGAAAATTTAACGTTAATGACTTTTTTGGACTTTTGATAACGATAATCGTAGTTGTAACAAAAAAATCCTAAAGTATTTTCTCTCAAACGGATAGTTTTATAATTGTTATCGATTTATTCCATTTTAAAAAAATAAAAATTCGAAAATTGTTCGTTTACAAATAAAATATAAAACAGGGATTTTTTTCATTGTCTTACAGCTTAGAGTCAAATATATTTATCGAATTTCGGCAATACATACAATTAGTGATATGAAAATGCTAAAACCAAACCGTTTATAAAGTAAATCGATACGATATTTTTCAAAATGGCCATCCTCGAATATCTTCTATCACCATTTTCATATTTTCATTAATACAAAATCTGATTCTAAATAAGAAGATATATTTTTTAAATTTATTTCCAGTTTTTCTTTTTTATTTACATTTTCACATTCGTTAAAAAGCTGCAACAAAATGCGCGAATGCTGTCTAAAATGCAATTTAAAATTTGATGCGAATAATAATACAAATATTCGAAACACCCTAAAAGGAACACAAATTATCCTATATGATCTTGATGGCAACTATGATATTTAGGTTAAACATACTTTAATTCTAAGATGCTGTATTTTTTAATAACTACTTGTATTGTATTGTAACAAAAACATTGAATGAAATTTGGTAAGTGGCGTAACATTTTTTAATTTCTATAACGTCACTGAAACTACTTATCGGGGTGATTGTATGCTTACAGAGGGTCAACTACATTATGCCTTTTATTATCTCATTCATTGGTTTCGTAGTTAAAAACAAAAAATATTTCATTTAGTTTCAAAGTAAAACATCCTATCCAATTGTTATAATTTGAGTTCAAGTTTGTCTGATAGTATACAAATTTTAGTGTTTATTCCTTTTTAGTTTCCTTTGCTGTATACGTTAAATACAGACAAGTGAAGGATATATTGAACAGATATAATATGGACAACAAGAAACTTTTAAACAGAACAGCTATGCAAATAGGTTTAGGAGCAGCTTTTGGAATCAGTATTGTGGCAAATTTTCAGGAAACCAATTTGTTTTACATTCACTGGTGTGGCACAATTTTAGCTTTGGGACTTGGTGCTGTTTACCAGTGCATGCAGGTTAGTAATAAATAAATGTATAAAATAAATAAATTAATAATATTTAATGTATTACTTACATATGTTTTATAAGAATCAGATTTAAGCAAGAGTTTGTAACAATTCTATTTCAGACTGTCCTCTATAAAAATTTAATGAGAATACTTGGTCAAAGGAAAATTACATCGCTGAGGATGGTTTTATCTGTAATTTCTGTGGCAACATTTATGACACTTCTTATTTGTGCGGTGATTGCGTACCAACAGAAGAAAAATGGTAAGTTTAGATATACAGTGCGACTCATGAAGTACCAGGACAAACCTTCAAACTGTTTTTTAAATGCACGATTTGAATGGATTTTCTCTTATACAGGGTGTCCCAAAATCTCTCGGATTTTGCAGGGGACATTAAAATAACATGACGAGTCCGTATAAAAATTTTCCCTAGAGATTCAGGTCCCTAAATGACGTCCCTGGTTGGTTTGCTAGGGACGGACCAGTTGTAGCACAATAATGTCAAATTTTTACACCATTTATGATTAAGGCACAAAAATAATATTTTCAGATAACTTGAACTTGAAACTAAAAAAAGGACTGATAACGATAAAATGAACTTTTTCGAGAAAAAACTAGTTTTGTTTAATATAATTTTTATTACATCCGTAAAGAGAAATAAACCGATACAATTGGCATTCTTTGTGTGCCTATCTAAAAAATGCCACTTTTAAAATTAAAAAAAAAAATGATTTTCAGGGCCGTCCTTTAGGGACCTGTATCTCCGTTGGGGAGGGCTCTAAGGAAATTTTTTATAGGAACTTGTCATGTTATTTTAACGTCTTTTGTATAAATCCGAGAGATTGCCTACATATTTTGGTACACTTGTATATAGCGGGTTTGAGATGTATTGCTGAACCAACTATTATCCAGCTGGTAAATCATGGCTTGCTGCACTTTAGGGATTCTACGTATGGTTCTAAAAATTGTGAAAACTAATAATAATAACTAGCAGTGTTCATAATTACTAATTTTTCATCCTCACGCATTCCAAAAGCTTGCCAGATTTTTAAAATTAAACAGAAATCAAGAAAATTAAAATTTTAGGACTGCATAAAAAATAATTTGCATTGTAAACTGATGATTTCTGAGGTACTAATGTATTTTTAATTGATGTTGGTAGTGATTACGTAGATAGATTTTAGTGAAAATTAAAAATTGATTGAATAGTGGTTAATTTAGTGAGTAGGAGTCTGTCACATCATCACTCATACACACACAAAAAAATAAATAGAAGATATATATTAAATATATAAATATAGTATAAAATAAGGGATTTATTTCCTTAGGAAATTATGGACTAAGTAACTGCCGTCCATACTACTGTTAATAATTCAATTAAATTAAATTTTTACAGATATTAGAGATTATTTTACCATAAACTAATGATTTTTTTTTTATTAACAATAATTTATTTTAAATCTGCAGTAGAGTTACATTTTGTGTTCTGACAATTAGATGTTACTTTCCATTCCAGTTCTTTTACATACTTCAAAACTCAGTGATTTCCCAATTTCTCAACATTAAAAAAAATCGATGAACCCACTTTATCCACGTTATCTCGGGATATAGAAACACGTGTCGTTATTATTTAAGAGTTTATGAAAATTTATTCCTGATGAAGAGAATAGTGCATTTAGATCAGAGAAGTTAATTTTCGTAAACCCCTATTGTGTACACTTCTATTTAAAATAATGGTACAATAATAGAATTTTTGTAAGACGTGCTATCACGACACTACAGAATTATGTGTCCTGAGCCTAATTTTTGAATAATATAACATTTATATAAATATTTCTGAAAATTTTTAATTTCGAAGTTGGGTTAGTGATTCACGCAGAGATAAAAATTCACTGATACAATTGATATATTGGCAGATAATAGTAGAAAGCCTAGCTAGAAGTTCTCCAAAAATGAGTATAATAAAAATGCACTCAGTGCATTTAATTCTTAATTGCAGCTCCAGGAAAAAGATCTCTTCTATCATATTCAAAACGAGTCGCATTCAAATTATTATTATTTTTAAATCTGAAATACATCCTCTTATCACTCAGTTGAATATATTGAAAATAACTCTTAAGGTGTTCGTTTTATAAAAAAAAGTTGGGAGAAATTTTTTCTAGAAATACAGTTTTATTTACATTATTATCAAAAATATCTATCTGTTTCAGAAGTGATAACGCCCTACTACTCCCCAGAGAATTCAAAATTTCTACAGCAATGACATTTTAGAATTTTTGATAATCGAATGAATTTAAAACTCTATTTCTAATAAAAAAAAAACATGTAGATGTTTTTTTATTACGAATAATTTTATAATTAATGTAAATTGAATTAAAAAAATAATAACTTGAAAGGGGCTCGTTTTTCAAATAACTTCGAGAAGATAATTTTTGTTTTTAGAAATACAATTAGAAGCTAAACATACATTCGATATCTGAAATAAGTACCGTCGAAATTATACCTCACATTACTAGTGAATAGTACTTCCATGAATTTTTACTTAGTAACGTCACTATCTAAAATTTGAGATTGAATTTGAGTAAAACATTTTCTGAGATATTTGCGTAAATGAGAAATTTCTCTAAAATTTAACCTATATCTCAAAAACACGCCGGTTAGGACATACGTTTACGAACTTCTCTTCTTGAAATGATTTAATGAGTTAAATTGCTGTTCATTTAAGCTACATCCTATATAGGGTGGTTTTAAATGAAGTAGCAAAAATGGTACCAGTGAATGTAGAGCCAAAAATAAGAGGATTGAAGGAAAAATACCTTACATGAAAGTTGCACCCCTGAGGCGATATAACCTCTTAAAGAGGGTATTGAAATTCACATTTTAATGTTTTTCTTTAACATGAGGAATGCTAGAGACACGAAACTTGGTAAGAGCATCCCACTAATAAAGAGACAACTTTTTTTCGATCATTGGCGTATTTTATAAAGGTGTGAAACAATTAACCCCATTGCAATATTTTATTAGAAATTTTTTATATGAAGCAAATGAATTATTTAAAAATATTTATTGGGAAGACTGATTTATTGCGCAACTTTTTTACCTCTCGTAATTTTTCGATAAAACCGATAGTTTTCTAGTAAAAAAATTAGACGGGTAATTGCGAAAATTTGTAAAAATAAAGTAGGCGGATGTCATAACAAATAAATTGTTACTTATCATATTAATAAATTGATACTTTCTGTCAATAAGCTGGTAATTTAATAATAACATTAAGAATAATTTGCTATTAATTAATGAAAAATGTTTGATAACTATGACTATGGGACATGTATTAGGTAAAGTTATTTATCTGAAATAAAATTTGATACAAACGAAAAACAAGAAATGCAAAATTAACTTTAAAGAATATTCTCGAAATTATTTCCATTTTGCAGCAAACATAAACTAATACGTCCGTTGAAGTTATAACACACTCGCACACATAGTTCTTGGTTATTGCGAAGGTCATCTGCTGCCTGAAATATTCTTAAGCGTAGTTCTTCTAAGGAGGCAACATGAGTGGCATAAACAATACTTTTTGTGTCCCTACAAAAAGAAATCCATAGGCGTTAGGTCAGGTTAACGTGCAGGCCAATAAACAGTGGCATCACGACCACGACCAATTCAGCAATTCGTTTAATTTAAATTTAACCATTCTCTAACGACAAGCGTACTATGTGCAGGCGTCCCATCGTGCATATACCACATCCTCAAGTAATGTTGGAAGATTTTCGTTCAAAACTCTAAGATATTCGGCCGCTCCAAGCCTGTGTGGAAGAATAAAAGGACCTACTAGAGTATTTCCTACAATTCCCATCCAAACGTTTAAACTGAAATTATCTTGACATCTTGAAGCAAATATTTCATGAGTATTTTCTTCCGACCATGTATGAACATTATGAAGGTACTGCATCTACTCTAGGAAGATTTGCTTAATCGGTATTTATTAGGAAATTTAAGTCATGCCTGGAAATATTAATGTACCTACCATTGACAAAAATCCACGCGGTTGGGTAAATCAGAGTCATTCAATTCTTACACGGATTGATGGTGAAAAGGGTATAAAAGATTTTCATGAGCTACATTCCACACAAGACTGAGAGAAACTTGCATTTGCCTGGACACAGTTATTGTACTTGTACCTCAGACCTGTTCTAGATGTTCCAGTATAACTTCCTCAGTTTCAACAGTTCGAACATTACGCCTTCTTCCGGCACCCTCACGACTGGGCTATGTTTGTCTATGAGGAATCGGTCGGTTTGGATATCTTTGGTGGTATAATCTTACTGCAGCGTTACTATTTTTTCTGGATTCGAAAAACACTTGGAGCATGTCGACATATTGG
This sequence comes from Anoplophora glabripennis, assembly GCF_000390285.2. Classification (NCBI taxonomy): domain Eukaryota; kingdom Metazoa; phylum Arthropoda; class Insecta; order Coleoptera; family Cerambycidae; genus Anoplophora; species Anoplophora glabripennis. The sequence goes on from NW_019416250.1 coordinate 268,695, forward strand.
TCATTGGTATAAATATTATTTGCCATAATTATTCTGATAATAAATTAATGAATTGGTACTAATTATTGGTTGACAGAAAGTGTTAATTTATTAATATGATAAATAACAATTTATTTGTTATGATGACATCCGCCTACTTTATTTTTACAAATTTTCGCAATTACCCCTTTAGTGAACGATGACGCATCTATTTTTTTACTAGAAAGCTATACGGTTTTATCGATAAATTACAAGAGGTAAAACAGTTGCGCAATAAATCAGTCTTTCCAATAAATGTTTTTAAATAAATAATTGCTTCATATAAAAAATTTCTAATAAAATATTGCAATGGGGTTGACTGTTTGACTCCTTTATAAAATACGCCAATGGTCGAAAAAATATTGAAAAGTTGTCTCTTTATTAGTAGGATGCTCATACCAAGTTTCGTGTGTCTAGCATTCCTCATGTTAAAGAAAAAAAATTAAAATGTGAATTTCAAGCCCCTCCTTTAAGAGGGTATATCGCCTCAGGGGTGCAACTTTCATATAAGGTATTTTTCCTTCAATCCTCTTATTTTTGGCTCTACATTCACTGGTACCATTTTTGCTACCTCATTTAAAAGCACCCTGTGTATTACATTATCTGTTAGACACAGGTTGTAGAAGTGCTCAAATGCTGTCTGTACGTAAAAGAGTTTTTACCAAACATTTTAGTCCGATAGCATTTTTCTGACACTGAATTACTTTTATGTTTATCATTCCAGATTTTAACGAAAGGAATGTACTTTTTAGAAAATTACTTACACTGGCCTGAAGGAGACGGCGGTTTCGTTTTCCACAACGTCAGCGTGATGTTTGCGTGGATTTGTACCGCCTCAACTACGCTGTACGTGACATTATTCTACTGGGAATTTAAGAAAATAACTTTATACGAACCCGACGTGTTTGTTAAAGATAAAATCACTATCGACCTAAATATGGCAAGGACCAATGAGGGCTTCCAAGATGCTTGAGATGGTGTGCGATGCAAAAAATAAAATTGTTTTCCCTAATTTTTTTTGTAGCTCGTTATACTTCGATGTTTTTTAAATCAGATTTTTTATGCCAGTAATAGATTAATATTATTTGTAAATAAATAAATAAATAAATATGTTAGTGTTAAATCGTTTTATGATTATTGAACCAGAGTATGAAAGATAGAATTATATATAACAAAGAAATGAGCTTATCGGTACAATTTTTAGTTAGAAAAATCAAAATATGTGAAAATGAGAACATATTGTGCAAATCTGTTGTTAATATTACGCAATTTTAACAAAGTTGTATACAAATAGATACCAACGAGCAGTTTGAATTCTGCTGTTAGACAACAATCACTTACTTATTTGTAATCAAAAATTGATTTTAGTTACTATTATGTGTATACCGTGAGTACCAATATGACGCACGCAGTTTATCAAGCTAACTCAAAAGTTAATCAAAGTTATTATTATTACATAATAGCAAGGACAGAGGCAAAGCCTATTTAGTCCAATAAAATGTACAAAATGACAGTTAACAGCTTTGAAAGTAACAGTAAAATAAATAGCTAACATAAAAGAAAAAGAACAAATAAGTATGTGAAGAGAATACTAAAATAACAATGCAGATCACAGTTAACTAGCGGAACAGGCTAGTTCCGCTAGTTAACCGCACACGAAAATATACTCACTGTAGAAATTCTGATGACATCCATGCATTCAACCTGTTCTTGAAGGAGTTGACCGATGGGGCAGTGACAACAGATGAAGGTAGACTATTCCAAAGGTAGAACACTCTATTTGGGAAGAAATTTTGCCGCAAAGACGTTTTGAAGTTTTCTCTCGACAATTTAAACTGATGACCACGTAAACGCTCATCCAAATTTAACCTAAATAAGTCTCCAAAAGTTATTCTGTAATGATTAATTAGAATCTTGTACATTTGGATAAGATCACCACGTAGACGTCTCACATTAGTACAAGTAATTTTCAAATTATCCAAACGGTGATGATATGGAAGTGATCTAAATTTGGGGATCCATTTTGTGAATCTTCTCTGCACGCTTTCTATCAGATTAATATCTTTTACCAGGTAAGGGGACCATATGTTCACGCAGTATTCCAGATGCGGACGAATATATGATTTACATAATGTTAAGAAGACCTGATCGTTTGAGTTCTGGAAACACTTATTTAAAAGATAAGACACGGAGTTGGCTTTTTTCACAAGGGTGGAAATATGTTCAGACCAAGTGAGACTGGAATTGATTACTGCACCCAAATCATTCTGACTTTCGACAGTTGTTATAAGTTGGCCTTGACCGAAAGTATATGTTGACTTGGGATTATTTTTACCATGTATAACAGTACAGTTATTTAAATTCAGAGGGATGAGCCAATCATAGCACCAGTGCTCGATGGAATTAATATCATCTTGTAGAGTCTGATGATCTTGCAGTGCATTTCCAAATATCCTAGTATCATCGGTATACAGTGCATGCTGCGAACTGAGCTTTAGCGAGAGGTCAGCTGTATATACCAAAAATAGGACTGGTCCCAGAAAGAACTACTTGAGATTCAGAATGCGACTTGCCAACTCGTACTGAAAACGTTCGATTTGTGAGGAAACTATCTATCCAGGCAAGTAATGGGCCCCTTATACCATTACCATAAACCATTACCATAACGTTATGTAAGATTTATTTGGCTAACAAATAGTTGAGGCATTACTCAACGAATATTATTATTATTTCCACAGCTTTAATAAAAAATCGAGCAAAAAATATTGTTCATTTTGAGTGAAAATTTACTCAATTTTGTTTATTGCGTAAAGTAATATACAGGGTGTCCCGGTACTTGATACAAAAAAATCGAGTACAAATATGTGAGATCAAAATAATATCAGTTCTTCACATAAATTTTTTTCATACGAGCCTTCGTTAACAAGTTACGGGTTAGTCTCTAAACTATTAACTTCAGCATGACACAAATTTGGTGATCGATAACACATGGGTGCAGCTTGTTTTTGATGTTGTAAGTAAAACTTGATTATGCCCAGAATGCCAGGGACGGACTATGCCTAATGGTTAACAACCCAAACTTTTTGCATAGATGACGATACCAATCTGCCTGTATTAAAAATAAGTTCCCTGAAGAATTTACCGACAATAATACCCTCTTGGTTCAACTCGTTAAAAATAACAATATAGGAAATATTTGTAATTTTTGGTCGAGCGGCGCCTCCACCATTTTTGTTTTTAATTTTTAATTGGACATAATTACTATATTAGAACCGTACGTAATTTTTAAACCTAGAAAATCTTACTGTCTGCTAATGCAATCAAAATTTGACAAACACACTTTACACAACACAAAATAGAAAAAAGAGGAATAATAAGGCTAAATTAAGTAAGTAAGTATTAAACTCCAAATATCGATATCCATTCAGACGTTTTTCAAAAAAGGTATAAACCTATTAAATTATTACCCACTATTACTGTTTGGGCAGGAATAGTGGGTAATAATGTAATAGGTTCATACGTTTTTGAGGAACGTCTGAATGGACATCGATATTTGGAGTTTTTGCAAAATAATTTGCAGCCACTATTAGACGATGTTCCATTAGACACAAGAAACGTTTGGTTCATGTACTATGGGGCTCCTCCCCATTTCAATCTTGATGGGAGAGAAGGCCCAATTTCATGGCCGCGACGTTCTCCAGACTTTAACCCGTTGGACTTCTTCCTGTGCGGATACCTGAAAAATTTAGTGTACTCAACCCCAGTATAGACAGGTGATGAATTGCTGCAAAGAATTTCCATTGTGATAATATTAGACACCCCAGAAATGCTTTTTCGTGTATAAATAAATATCATTTCTGTGGCAAAAAGGCAAACAGATATAAGTAAAACGTGCCTGTTTTAGAGAAATAACAAAAAACTGTTTTGTAAAGTAACCGTAAATAATAAATATGATGTTACTAATTGCAACAAAAGAATTAAGGCCAATATAAAGAAAAATATAGTAATTAAGTGTTGCTAAAATAGCTAATTATGGAATATTTATATATTTTATTACTTATGTTTGAATTGTTTTTGTATAATTAAAACTGATAAAAGCCAGACCAAGATGAGTAAACATATACCTTTTTACAATTTCAATAATTTTTTGTTAATCATACGTTACAGCATTGACATAACGATATAAGTAGACATGAATATAGAACATTATATTCGTTATAGGTTGTACTTAGATTATTTCTGGGGGTAGGCTTATAATAAAATACATTAAAAACATAACAATTTTATTAAAAAAAACTTTATATAAGTAGATAAGCTAATACTCGTTATCTTCTCTCACTGTAGTCTGTCTAAATCGGGACCTGCTTCCAAATTTTCATAAAGTAGGGTTAAGTACACATATAACATAAATAAAGGAAATCTGTGAAAAGACAAAAGGGTATAAGTAGACATATACCCTTCTGATATTACAAGATGAGTATTCCAACCTATTTATAACTGTTATAAGTGCACTTACATCTATTTGATATTAAGCAAAATAGATTTTTGTTCAGTTAATAGTAAATGTAAAGACATAATTCATTTAGAAATAGTGCTATAAAATAAAATTGGTTATATATAGACTTATATCTCTTTGGCATTTGGCAATATGGCAATAAAAATATTAAATGGGGAATAAGTAGACCTTTTTGCTTATTTGCCCCAGATTTGTAGACTTAGGAAGTGTCTGGAGGTGGAAGGTTCCCATATTGAAAATGTATTTTGATAGTTTTCTTTCTATTAAATTATTTTTTTAACTTACTTTAACTTATTCTTGTTGTTTTTTCCTATTTTGTGTTATGTGTAAAGTGTGTTTGTCATATTGTTAGTGAAAATTACATTAGTACAGAGTATGATTTTCTAGGCTCTTATTTTAAAAATATGTATGATAGTAATTATGTGCAATTAAAAATGAAAAATAAAAAATGGTGGAGGCGCCGCTCTATATGCACTGTGCCATAAAATTATATGAAGAACTGTTATTATTTTGTTCTCGTTTATTTGTACTCGACGTTTTTGTTTCAAGTACCGGGGGACACCCTGTTTAAACCAGCACACGTTAAAATATAGTATCGCCATATATTTTCACGATAGACAGCATCAACAATGCATACACATTTTTCCAAAATTGATTAATAAGCTACGCCCCTTTAAGTTTATTGTCCTGCACTTTTTTTTATGTAATTATTTATTTTTGGTTTTTTTCAAAAATCAATATATTGTTACTTGTTGAATACCGTCTTTGAGTTATACCCTCGGTGCAACCAAGGGTGGATCGTAATAACAATATACACTTATTTTACTTTAAAATAACTAGTGTTTATTAAGTGATTTAACATGCACGATAAAAGTTTCTCGTAACGTTGCGGATAATGTTAAATAATAAATAAATAAACCTAGATAGCTGGTTTGAAGACTTAATAAACGTTGTATCTAACATTTGAAATATTTGATTGACGTAAAAAATTGTATTTTCAATAAAAGTTGTGAGGTCGCTCGATGCTCTATACCATTAATAGAAATAAGTTCACTTAGAACGTGATCAAAGCGGTGTCTAGCAAATACAATCTTTGAAAATGGAAATTAGTGTTAAATATTTGCCGTTCGCTATTGTAGCTTTATTAAGTGTTACTCTTTGTGTCACGTGAGTAAAATTTCAGTTTCATACAAAATAGTAGTGAAAGCCTATTTATCAACAATTTTTTTATTCAAAACTTTGATATAATATTTAAAACATGACATGGGTTTCTCAAAAAGAAAGAAGTACACGTGATAGAATGTTACAAATTAGATTTTAATGAAAGCCTTTTTTCAGTTGTATTTCAGAAGTAATTAATTTCATTATAGAAAGCGTCTTTGTCAGATTGCATATTTCAGATTGCTGGATTTCAGAAAATATTAATCATATTTCCAAATCCATAAATTTGATTTCAGAAATTTGAATTAGATTGCAGAAGTTGTAAATTGTTTTTCATACAACATCTTTTATATTGCAAGAAATATAATATCCGATTCAGACTCATTTAGACCAATTTCATAATAAATTTAAAGTTCACATAAACTTCAAAGTCGGTTTTAACGATAGCAATCGGTTTTATACATGAAATTTAAAATTTTGAAGATGATTAAAGCAACTTTAACTCTAAAATCCGTGGATAGGCCTTTAACGATAAAAAAACTATTTTTGTTAAAAATTAATCTTTTGACTTTGTAATTTCAACTTGTGCTTGTCATACTGCTTGCTGGTTTTCTTGTCAAATGTACCTCTCTTTCAAGTTCTGTAGAGGAAAAGGTATCAAAAGTTATTAGATGTTAGCAGAAGAGTTGATATTTTGATTTATAGCTTTCGCGCCTACGAAGCCATGGTTTTATGTTTATTTGTAAAGAACTGAAAATGTCATCAATTTACTTACAGAAAGATTTCCTATCTTATTGTTAATACTTTTTAGTTTAAACAATATGGAAAATACAAATGAAAATGAATTTTCATCTTTGAGGCTTTTGTATCAGCTATTAACTTTTGTGCTTGTGTAACTGCTGTGGCTGATTTGAATGGTGCTTGAAAAGTTTCTGCATGCCGTATTACAAAAGTAATGTCAACAGCATTAGCTCTTTTAAAACAACAAAATCTACATTAAAATGTATGATGATAATAGAGAAAAATATAAAATCTGCAGAGCTTTAAATTCCTTAAAATCTGATGACAGCACACTTTTTTTCCTTATCCAAATAAGTAAAAAAATGAGTCAAAGAAGTTAAGGTACAAACTGACATATTTCTAGATTCAGTTCTGCTAACAATTATTTATTTACTGTAAAGGCAGACTTTAGCAAAAAAATATCTAAAGTTAATTATAAAATAGTATCAAATTATATGCTCACTTATACTGTGCATTAGCTTAAAGGAGGCTTTACCTAAAAGTAAAAAAATGTCAATTATGGAATTATTTTTTTTTTGTTTTATTGTTTATTATCAATTGACGCTAAAAAAATGGGATACAATTTTAATATTTGTTGATATCATTTTATTGTATAATTACCAGTAAATTTGTAAATAAATATATTGTTAAAGAACATCTGGTCAGCTTCTTGAAGACAATTGTTCAATAATCAATTTTAAGACCCTTTTTTGTGGACTTCATTCTTACAATATGAAGTGAATTGCTACTATAGCCACTTGGAGACATTAATATTAACCTCTTAAAACCTGAGTCACTTGAGTCTAATAGTCTAAATTATTTTATTCAACTATATCAGATTTTCATCTGGAGCAAATTGTTACCAAACCTACAAGAATTACAGAGACATCTGAATCCCTAATAGATGTTGTATGTGTTAGTCAAAACATATTTATTCAGAATTGGGACACGTGTGATTTACATAATAATACAGATCATTTGTTGGTATTTGTTACAATAAAAATTGATGGAAATAATTTTAAGCCTAGAACAATTTTGTACAGGAATTATAAAAATATTGATTTAAATAAATTTGTTTTTGATGCTAATCGAATACAATGGGAACTTATTGATAATATTGAGGATGTAAATATACGCACAGAATGTTTAAATCAGGCGATATTGTCACTTTTCAATGTGCATGGCCCTTTAAAAGTAATGAAAACAAAGCGTAACTAACAGCCATATATCACATACAATTAAAAAAAATGATTCAACTTAAAAATAAGTCACATAATAAATATTTGAAAACAAAAACAGCAGGCAATAGACAATATTATACAACTTTAAGAAATTATGTAAAGGAAGCAATAAATAGAGAAAAAAAATGCATATATGAAATATATCCTTCAGAATAATAAGTATAACTCTAAAATAATTTGGAAGAACTTGAGTAAATGGCGAGTCTGCACAAAATCGAAAGATGCACCGGAAGAGATAAATAATTATTTCCTGAATGTGGCTGGCGAATGTGATATTAATATGAATATGTTGCAATACTTTTCTCAAAATAATTTGGGTGATCAGATTTTTACTTTTCAATCAATAACAAATGAAGATATTATTAACAGTATAAAAAATATTAATAGTGAAGCATCCGGCATAGATGAAATAAATATAAAAATGATTAAAATTAGAATCCCTTATTGTGTTGATATCGTTAGATCCATTTTCAATAATACAACTACTAGTGGTATATTTTCAAATATTTGGAAGATTGTGGAGATAATACCTATACCTACCCAAAATTAGAAATCCTAGCGCGTATAACGATTTAAGGCCAATATCCATACTACCAACATTTTCAAAAGTTGAAAAAATTGTAGCCCTAACTGTTTAGAAAGAAATAAAATTTTACCACAGATGCAGTTGGGTTTTCGTAAAAATCATAATAATAATACCTCTCTCTTAAAAGTTATTGATGCAATAGTTACATCATTTGATAAGTCACTCTCAACGATATTAGTATTATTAGATCAAAGTAAGGCATTTGATTTAGTATCTTTTGACCTTTTGTTATCAAAGTTACTTTTTATAGGATTTTTCTGCCACAATATAACAAAGAGAAGTTACAAAAAATTCCTACGTACGATTTGTTTATGATGTTTCATGTATGAGTCATATAACTCCATACATAGGTAGATTGTCTGAACTAAAAATTTCTGGTAGAATAATGTATTTGTATCTTAAGTTTCTATACAAACTTATTAATGTTGAAACTCCCTCGTATCTATGCAGTTCTTTAAAAAACGCTCAAATATTCATAATGATAATATTAGAACAAATTACTTTAGTTTTAGTAAACAAATGTATAATAGTTAGATACCTGTTTATGTCTTATTTATTACTCTTTTTGGTAGAATGGAAGAGCGGTATATTTATTTATTTATGTAAGTTAATTCATAGTTACCTACATTCTGTCAAGTTTTTATTGCATTATTTGACAACTAATTTTATACATATGGCAGTGTTTCTCTAATTGACATTATATTCTCATTTAAATCACAATTCAGTCAATATCATTTCAGTGATGTGAACTATGATGTCAATTCTAAAAATGGGTATCAATATTAAATATTTTCCAATAATTATAGTTTTCTTAGCGACAGTTACTGTAACCGTCACGTAAGTAAAAGTTCTTCAATATTTTATTATTACGTTTACTTTTTTTGTTATGTATGCTTTACATATACAAATTTAACAGATTCTGAATGAAATTCACCACACATATGCCCCTAAAAAATCTGTTGAGGCATGAATATTTAAAGTATTTACTATTGAAGATAGTTCAAACTTGTATACTACAGTATAATTTCGGCATATTGATCATCTTCATGTAAAAATTTCATCTTCATGTAGTAATTGGACCAAAAATTAATCAGTGGTGTCGGAATTAGGAGGGATCTGGCATCAAAGTATTTAAGAATCCAACACCATGACAATGTTAGGCAGCGGATTACAAACAAATGTCATTGATTTCGTCTTAATCTTAATAAATACGTTAAGCAAGTTTTTATCGAAGTCATTGCATAAGAGAGGATTGAGAATTCAGTAGATTTGGCTGATGTGTGCACCAGATGGATCTTCTCCTTTAGGGATCAGTTTTAAGAACAAACTGAAAGAGCAACTATATGTTTAATATTATACATTTAAGCTTTGGAAAACGTCTACATTGAAGCATCCGAGAAGAAAGTCCTGGAGTCGGCAGCTCTAAAATTCAAGTATGTTCAGCCGAAACACTTAGAAGAGGAACTGTCAGATTTGCTCGTAGAGAATACCTAAGGACAAGCAAAAGGAAGAATATCTGGCAACGACTTATCTGTTCCGTATACAAGGATTTACCGAGAGATAGACCGCATTGCATCTTAAATAAACACCATCTATCTTCCGCTTCAAGACAAGCTGAAGAAACGATCTATTTGATGGAACCAACGAAAGAAGTCTTCAGACCAAACATGGGAAGGTTAATTCTATTTCCGAATCATTCAAATAGTTTTCCTAAAACTAACAGTAACTTAAATTTGAAGTCCCTGTTTTTGGTTTTTGAATATAATAAAAGTTATAACAAATAATTGAAAATAAACAAATTCTTGGTTCATTCACACTATCCTTTAAAGTTTTCTGTGTTCAAAAGAAACAAAAAACCAAGCACCTCTTTAAATTGATTCCTACAGGTTTTACGATCCCTTAAAAAAATGTCGAATTAAGAATTAATCAAGAAGGATATAGGTTTTGGTTTGAAATATTTTTGCTATAACAACTGTGATCAGATAAGTAAAATACATTTTTTTCCAGGTTTTAACTTTCCTTATCAACTTTTTACAGCTTTCCATTTTTTTTTTGTAAAATGTGTCCTTAAGAACAAGAATAAGAACAAATTTAAAAAACTGTGGCAATGTTAGTATAATGCACATCATAAAAGTGCCATAGATGAATGACAGTGATTTGCTGATACTTGTCTGCAACTTCAGGAACGTAATTTTTATGGACAGTCAATATTTTTTATTATTTCAGGTCATACTTGACAATTAGTCAAGGCCATGTAAGCGGTAGTGCTCCATACATAAGCGATACAGGAACGTTACCTCCAGAGAGCTGTATTTTTGGGCAAGCCCTGAACTTATTATGGGTTATGAGTAAGTCTAGATGAAAATATTTTTAAAACCAAATGAAAATGTTAGTTGTTCTTCTTGAACTTAATTAAAAAATCTGAATTTGGTAAAAATGGTTTAGGTCACTCTTAAATAGTTGAAAAAGTTATAGAGGATGTGTCAGAATAACATACCATAAATTCTAGGGTTAACAGAATCTTAAAAAAATATGTTTCAATGAATTTATTTGTCTGAATTATGAAAATTCTACGATACAGATAGCTAAGTTATTTATAAATTTCTGGTTTGGTTGAATCTAATTTTAATCACAAATACCGTTTTTCGTGTAAAAGGCTGTTTTAATTAGTTATCAGAATCATATTTTTTCTAATGTTCCATTGATTCAAAATTATGGGAATATTTTGAATGACTGCGCCAAGGCACTTTTATGTTAAAATTGTTTCTCACAAAAAACTGTAGCTTTTAAATCGGGTGTTCGAAGAGGTAAAAAATGCTGTCCGCCACGGCTTATCCAACTATTGGAACATGCTTTGTTCGTATTCTTACACTAAAACGGACAGGCTCTTTCATACATAATTTATGGTCGAGCTCTGATATTTATGATCGAGCTCATCAAGAAGTAGTACAAGTACTGCTTCGAGAAACTGAGTGTATTTCCATTCAATCTAGGTAAAAGGCACTGTGGATCAATCAAGAGGTTTCTAAGAATTCTAATCTATACATTCAGACAAAACTGTTGTTGATGATGAACTTCAACTAAGGCGTGTGGATATTCTTTTGCCTATATGTTATTATTATGGTAATAAATTATAAATCAGAATAGTACTCAATCTTTTCCAGAATCCACTCAGAAAATGCAAGACGTTGTTGAAGATCTCAAGATAAAAGAGCCGGCTTTCATATCATAAACGGGTATATTTTTGAAGGCTTGTAAACAAGGAGTAATGGCAAATTGGCTGAAGTTGTTGGTTTCTGTTACTGACCAAAAGTCTCCACAGTATTTGGTTCGAAAATCAATTCTTTCCTACTTATAGCGGTCTGAGTAATTTCTGCTTATGATGGCTGCAAAGTACTATGAGTAGAATATTGTAATAAAAAAGTAACTTTTGTGAAATGTTTATAGAAAAAATCGGATGACTTTGAAATGTTGCTAATTAAAATTTTTGACATTGTGGCAAATACCAAACTGGCCGCATTGGTCGTTGACAACAGTAGTTTGTAGATTGCATTCATATGTCTCTCACAGTCAGTTAAATGACATCCCTAAGTATCTATAAGTGAATTGGACAACGCAATAATCAATCTTATGAATAAAATAGATACTGTGGAGACTTTTGGTCAGTAACACAAAACCAACTTACAATTTCAGACAATTTGACCGATTCCACATTTACATAAAGACAGTGCGGGGTCCTTTCTACAAACAAGCACCTAAAGTACACTTAATAGTATTAAGAATTATTAACAATTACCAATTACCTGACAACAATTTACTAAATGATTTTCATTTAATATCCATATGTATATCAGAATTTGTACCACAACGTATTAATTTGTATATGAAATTTCATTTTTGTAACATTCTTCTATTTAAAGAAAAAAGTAAAAACAGAATTTTCTCTTGAAATGACATAAATCTGCAAGGAGGGGACGGAGAGTTTTTTTTATATAAAACATATTTCCTTAATTTCTAACAAAGAATCATCTAAATCTTTAATAAGGTTTAATATAAGAAAGACATTTATTGCTTAATATTCTGTTACTCCTAGAATTTATTGTACTTTATTCTTAAACAAAAATCTTTTGTATATTGTAATACACTCTTTATATTTCAGTTTCTTATGCAATGTATATTANAATGTATATGAAATTTCATTTTTGTAACTTCCTTCTATTTAAGGAAAAAAGTAAAACCTGAATTTTCTCTTGAAATGCCATAAATTTGCAAGGAGATGACGGAGTTTTCTTATATAAAAAATCTTTCCTTAATTTTTAACAAAGAATAATCTCAAGTTTTTTACACCTATTTATGTACCATACACCTTTAATAAAGTTTAATAAGGTTTAATATAAGAAAGATTTATTGGTTAATATTCTGTTACTCCTAGAATTTATTGTACTTTATTCTTAAACAAAAATCTTTTGTATATTGTAATACACTCTTTATATTTCAGTTTCTTATGCAATGTATATTAAATTTCGCCAAATTTCATACCTGCTAAATACATACAACATGGAACAATACGCAACAATGAACAAGAGTACATTTATCATTGGTTTACTAGCAGCTTTTGGCAGTAGCATCGTTGCAAATTTTCAAGAAACCAACATGTTCTTTATACACTGGGTTGGAGCTGTAATGGTCTTTGGATGTGGATCTGTATATCAGTGCATGCAGGTTTGTTTTGTTTTTCATTGGTCGAATAAACGTGTTAGGACTCAATTCCAATGCAAGCCAGCACATGTCGCTTTGGCGGAGTCTCGCACTGTACGCGAACGGAAGCAAATAAGTTCAAATCATCTTCAACTGCATTGGAAGGCATTCGAATGAATACAGCTACTTCTTAATCTTGGACCACGTGCTTTGACTTGCATTGAAATCTATATGCGGACTTAGATTTGTTGGTAAACATGTTGGGGTTATTAAAACTTGCAAAAATAGGTACGGTTACTATTTAAAAGAAAAGAATCATCTCTAAATAAAAGACGGATAATTGTTGTAAAACATTTACCCTTGCTTCTTATTCATAAAACGCACAATTTTCAAGAAAAACTGGTACTGTAACATTATTATTACCATTCGTTATAAATATCACCCCACTGTAACTTTTGGTATTTAACTTAGAAAAAAATGTTATACAGGAAAATTGTAGCTATAAACTATAAATATTTTATGTTGATTTAATTTTGTACTGTATGTTCTTAAAAAGAGTGATAAACAAAACTCGATTTTTGTATAGTCATATTTGAATAGGAGGCTTTTTTAAGGTTACAGCGATACTAGGTCTGATAGACTTACCTCTAATGGCAAGAAAGGTATATGTCACGACATAGAACACCATTATGGTATAAGGAGATCATGAACTTCAGATTTGAATCAGTGACTACTCAGGTCGATTTGAAATCTCGAAAACTGTTGTTCTAAGGGAGGTTCTTGATGTTAAGGGTCAAAACACGAACTAAATCCGGAAATTCTAACCTTAGATTCAAATTCAGCGGGTCAAGATATTATAGGATACACTGGTCTGGTCCACAGTGTTTTTTCAGTATAGATACAACGATAAAAGCCCCAGAATTATTAGACCAGGGTCGATAATTTTTGAAACCAAAAATTATAGTAGGATGAAACCCATTGGAAAAGAAAGAGAATATAACAGAAATGAAAGGAAAAATAATTTACGGGCGATCTGAAGTCGGGAAGGAGAAGGGTGAGTTTTTAAGGGTAAAAAGCGGTTTCCCTTGATTTCCAGAAAAACTACAAGTCTTATGGAAAAAAGTTAAATGACAAAGTTATAGGTAACAAAAAGATCTACAACTTTTGTAATTACACTTTCTTCACATAACCTCAAAATTTATGTGAAAAATTCAAATAACCAAGTTTTTGGTTTTTTATTTCATTTACAAAAAAAAATTTTTTTTCACAAAATTTGGTGAAAACTTAACTATTTATGTCCCATTTATGTAATTTTTTTGATTTGAAATATTTATTTTTTCACCTTATTTTTACTTAATATCGAAAAAGCACCCTAATTTTCAATCGAAAATTCTCACGTCAAAATATCTGCTTTTTTTAAAAACGTCGGTGGGCTTTTTTTTCTTCGTTGAAATCTCTACTTTCTGATGGTGTAAAAAAAAATATACGTTACTATGGTAAGTTTTCTCAGGAAATGCAAAGAAACGAAATAAACTAGAATCCGAAAATTTTGTTCTAATCATTATGTACAATTTTGAGCTATTTATTAAAATTTACACTTTAATTACTCGAAAAACGTAAGATTCCATGTTACATTGATAAACAAAAAAATTACAAGTCGAAATATACTATTATAATTAACAACCAAATAAGTTAATAAAGTTAATATTTAATAAGACATCTACAATATTTTGAGAAAGTTGTAGAATCTTCTTTCGTTTCTTTGCATTTCCTGAGAAAACTTACCATAGTAATGTATATTTTTTTTACACCATCAGAAAGTAGAGATTTCAACGAAGAAAAAGCCCACCGACGTTTTTAAAAAAGCAGATATTTTGACGTGAGAATTTTCGATTGAAAATTAGGGTGCTTTTTCGATATTAAGTAAAAATAAGGTGAAAAAATAAATATTTCAAATCAAAAAAATTACAGCGTGTTTGGGACATAAATAGGTAAGTTTTCACCAAATTTCGTGAAAAAAAAATTTTTTTGTAAAAGATAAAAATAAAAAACCAAAAACTTGGTTATTTGAATTTTTCACATAAATTTTGAGGTTATGTGAAAAAAGTGTAAATACAAAAGTTGTAGATCTTTTTATTACCTACAACTTTGCCATTTAACTTTTTTCCATAAGACTTGTAGTTTTTCCGGAAATCAAGATAAACCGTTTTTTACCCTTAAAAACTCACCCCCTTCCCCTTCCCGACCTCAGATCGCCCGTAAATTATTTTTCTTTTCATTTCTGTTATATTCTCTTCCTTTTCCAATGGGTTTCATCCTACTATAATTTTTTTTCACTTTTTACCATTTTTGAAGGCTTAAGCACTGGTCTATATTAGGTAGTGGGGAATTGGAAGCCTGTCAACTCAGAGTCATGTATGTTCAGACCCCTATGAGGTCTATGTTCCCATAGAGTAGTGGATTAGCTGTTCAGCTTCTTAGGAAGCATTCGGCCGAAGAATCGCAAATGTTCAATTGCCTTGCGCAGAGAAAGAGGAAGTAAGAAAGACCTCGATCGGGAGCTATGAGGTAAACTGGGATTTTAACTTTGTCTCTTATAGGTCCTTTTCTCCATCCTGGCGGTTCCGAAAATATGGAAAGTGGTCGCAAATTATCCCACGTTCAAGAGTTGGTATTTGGGCAGCTTGCACCTAGTAGCCGCATCGAATCGGTAATCCAGAGTGATCTGGATCAGCTGGTTCCTGAGACCCAGACGCGTGCGAGGAAGGCCTCCACAGTAGTTCATGTACAAAATTTATTGTCATTGTGTGGTACTTCTAGTTGATTGGTATAAGTTTAAGTTTATTTAATTTAAAACCAGAAAGGTAATGTGGGGTGACATTCATAACTAAAATGAAAATCAGTTCTTCTTGATATGAAACAAAAATATTTTTTACAGTTAACAAGTTGCAGTCTGCGGATTGTGAATATTGCATTTATTTCTGTCAGAAGAGCATCTTTTATTTAAAAATGATATAATGACATTTGCAAGCTCCAATTCAATTGTGCATTATGTAAAACAATTATTACAACATATAATAGCTTTCTAAGATATGACTATAACTGAGACATACATATTTATAAGAACATTCCTATTAATTTCACAGCTACACAAAAAAATCGACTTTCGGCCCCAGAGGTCAGACCATATACGATTGTTTGGGTCGCTGAATCCGAATCTGAGGTCGATTTAACCCCATCACCTCAGGATTTTTCATAACATCAAAAAAACGATATTCTGAACAATTAAATCATATAACCCTAAGACTCAAGCTTCCAACGTCTAAATCCAATTAACCAAATCCCATAAACATTTAACCTAATGATATCCCAACCTAATAAGCCCATGAATCCAAACCCCAATAACCCTATAACCCCATAACCCCATAACCAAGGGAATAAATCATAGGCAATCTGTATTAATGCAAAACATCACATAGCTGAGGACTTCTTGAAAATCCTAGTACTCAAACACAAAATGCATCCTTTACAGGATGTCCCGGCACTTGAAACAAAAAAGTCGAGTACACATAAATGAATCAAAATACTAATATCAGTTTTCCATATAAATTTTTTTCATACGTCTTCCTTAACAAGTTACGGGCCCTCAAAGGTGAAAATTAAAAAGTTATTTTTATTCTAAACTATTAACTGCAACATGATGCAAATGGTGATCGGTAACACATGCTTATAGCTTGTTTTTGATGTTGTAAGTGAAACTTCATTATGCCCAGAACGTCAGGGATGGTCTATGCCCAATGGTTAACAACCCAGAATTTTTGCATAGATGCTGATCGCAATCTGCCTGTATAAAAAATAAGTTCCCTAATGAATTATTTGTCAATCATAATGCCCTCTTGGTAAAATTAACAGTTTAGAAACTATTTATGATTTTATGCCACAGTGCAAATCGAGCGGTGCCTCCACCATTATTTGTTTTTAATTTTTATTTGCACTTAATTACTATGTTAGAAGCGTACATGTTTTTAAAATAAGTGTCTAGAAAATCTTACTGTCTGCTAATGTAATTGTCACTAACAAAATTTGACAAAAACACTGGACACATAACAAAATAGAAAAAAAAACAAGAATAAGTTAAACAAAGTTAAAAAATAATTTAAAAGAAAGAAAACTATCCAAATACATTTTCAATATGGGCACCTTCTACATTCACACACTTTGTAAGTCTACGAATATTATTTATTTGTACACGAAATCATTTCTGAGGTATGTCTAATATTATCACAACGGAAATTAATTCTTTGTAGCAATTCATCCCTTGTCTGCACTGGGGTTGCGTACACTAAACTTTCTAAGTATACCGACAGGAAGAAGTCCATCGGGTTAAAGTCTGGAAACGCGATGGACATGAAATTGGGCCTCCTCTTCCAATCTATTTATTATTAAACACAATGAATAAATAATTTCGTACATAAATATTGAAATGGGGACGAGCCCCATCATGCAACGCTTCTTCGGGTGTCTAATAAAACATCGTCTAATAGTGGCTGAAAATTATTTTGCAATAAAAAAAATCGATGTCCATTAAGACGTTCCTCAAAAGCGTATGGACCTATTAAATTATTACCCCAAAATTGCTTTTTCGAGTACAAACAAATAACATTCGTAGACTTAGGAAGTATGTGGGGTTGGAAGGTGCCCTTATTGAAAATGTATTTTAGTTTTCTTTCTTTTAAATTAATTTTTTAACTTCCTTTAACTTATTCTTGTTTCGTTTTTTTGTTTTTCTATTTTGTGTAATGTGTAAAGTGTGTTTGTCAAATTTAGTGGAATTATATTTGCAGACAGCAAGATTTTCTAGGCTCTTATTTTAAAAATATGTACAGTTCTAACATAGTAATTATGTTTAATTAAAAATTAAAAACAAAAAATGGTGGAGGCGCCGCTCGATGTGCACTGTGACATAAATTCTCAAATATTTCCCAAACTGTTAATTTTACCGAGGTGAACCAAGAGGGTATTATCGTTGGAAAATTCTTCAGGGAACTTATTTTTGATGTAGGCAGATTGCGATCGCCGTCTATGCAAACATTATGGTTTGTTAATTATTGGGCATAGTCCGTCCCTGGCGTTCTGGGCATAATGAAGTTTCACTTACAACATCAAAAACAAGCTGTGCGCGTATGTTATCGATCACCAAATTTGTATCATGCTGAAGTTAATTGTTTAGAGATTGTAAATAATCATAACTTTCTTAATTTTCACCTTTGAAGGCCCGTAACTTGTTAACGAAGGCCCGTGTGAAAAAAATGTATATGAAGAAGTCGGTCGATAGCCGCACGGTTTAAGGCGTCAGTCCTTTAATCGTGTGTAAATTTCTGCCCGGGTTCGATTCCCGCGGCCGGTAGACCGTAGATTAGCTATGCTTGTACGGAGAATTGGCACCCTCTGTGCAGGTATGGTAGGGCGGAAGAATGTTGGCCTGGGTCAATGTGAGAGATTGACACCGGTTGGCATTTGACCACCCCCCTAATTAATGAGGTTTTCCAGGTTTCCCTCATTCATGCACTGAATGGTGGTTAGGGCCTACCAACATAAGTCGTTCCTGGGCGCAAATGCGGCCTGCCTAATAATAATATGCCGCCTCCTCTCCCGCACAAGTCTCCGACTTATGGGCTAATTATTATTATTATTATTAAATTGATATTATTTTGACCTCATCTATTTGTACTCGACTTTTTGTATCAAGTACCGGGACACCCTGTATAATGATCTAGTAATTTCACATGTCCGGTCTTTTGATCTAGTCATTCTGGTAATATAATTTTTTAGGTTATCTATTGTTATCCTTTGGACTTTCATTTCATTTAATCTAGTCAGAGAGATTCTTAACATTAATTATTCATTTATTTATTTTAGTTTTATTGATTAATTTATAGTACGGTCAATCCTAAAAATTATTTTTTTTAAAGCTCTTGTGAGAGCTAGGATGATGTACGAAATCCGATCGCGTAACCACCTCGTGTTGTACAGCGGGTAATGCTAATGCCGACGGTCCTACCTATTAAAGTTATAAAAAGAACTAGATCGACTGTAACACTCGGTTCTTTGGTGAGTGGGATCCAAGTACAAGGTAATGAAGTTGTGGTTAGGGAATCGTGGGGTTATGAATTGTAGGGTTATGGGGGTTCTGGGGTTTGAGTTCATAGGTTTTTAAGAAATCCCCAACCGCGTTAACGTTTAGCCATAATACAGATTGCCTATGATTTATTAATTATGGTTATTATGGGGTTACGAAGTTACGGGGTTATGGGGTTATAGGGTTATGGAATTTTTTTGGACTTGAGTACTTGGGTTTTCAAGGAGACCTCAGCTTAGTGATATTTTGCAATAATACAGACTGCATATGATTTATTGCATTGGTTATAGGGTTATGGGGATGTGGGGTTATAGGGTTATTCGGGTTTAGGTTCATGGGTTTATTAGGTTGGGATATCATTGGGTTAAATGTTTATGGGATTTGGTTAATTGGATTTAACGGTGGAAGCTTGAGTTTTAAGGTTACCTATATGGTTTAATTGTTCAAAATATCGTTTTTTTTTTGAGGTTATGAAAAATCCTGAGGTGATGGGGTTAAATGGAACTCGGATTCAGCGACCCAAAAAACGTATAACAAATATGGTCTGGCCTCTGGGCCCGAAAGTCGATTTCTGTCGATTCATTGTAGAATCTAGTGAGAAAATTTAACTTATTCTTTGGCAGATATCCTATACACAAATTTTCAAGATTCCTCGCCCATATGGTTCAAATGAAAGTTTATCTTTATAACCCGTAGGTAGATATTTCTTAAAAATTCCAAATGCAATTGGTAGTAAAAAAATATTTGAATTTGAATTGTGGCACATAAATATTTATTATAATCAGTTACGAGTAATCAAGAGGTAGGTATTTGCTTTATTAATAATGTTTTTTTTTATTTTAGAGTATAATTTATATATATCTAACTGAAGTGCTGGGGCAAAAGAAAATAATAAAACTAAGAATAGCGCTATCTGTCATATCTGCTGCGAGTTTCTTGATGTTTTTTGTATGTGCAGTAATGTCTTTTTCTCAAAAGAAAATTAGTGGTAAGTAAACGAGCTTTTAGTTATTTTAACCATGGGTATATGTTACTAAAAATTTTGCCTTATGCGCAGTACCTCCCGTACAAAGAATGTCAGGCAAACATTTTTGTTCCCTATTTATGCGTCCTAAAGATACCACCGTGTAAAATTTCTACATGTTTAAAACACTTCACCAAACAGGTGACATGAGCTCTTGGACTATGAGCTGTTATTATCGTATAAGTCGCAGAATATGATAGCACCGAAAATGTCTCTTCGTAGGAATCAATTTAAAGGCTTTTGGTAAAAAAAACAGTAACATTATTTTAATCTGCTTTTTTTTAATATGCCATAGTACGATGTAATTGCCTAATTTTTTGTTCCACTTTGTTAATAAGTTATATTTTAGGTGGTTTTCTGCACTGGAAAAGAATGGATGGTGGCTATGAGTATCACAATATCAGTGTTATATCCGAATGGATCTGCGGTTCAACCACGATGATGTATTTGATGTTATTTACTGAAGAATTCAAGAAAATTGCTGTTCATGAACCCAATATTTTCACTAAAAACGATAATGCTAATGTTGAACCAATAAGTTATATCACAGAAGCACAATAATATTTCTTATACATCAATATGAATACGTTGGAGGGACAACTTAATTTGTATAAACAATAAATCAATTTACTTTTCATTCATTCATTTTTAAAGAATGTATTTATCAAATAATATATTAGGGCGTCTTTATCATGGCGCTTTTTTTAGTTTATTTTTATGTCTTAGACTTTTAATTAAATAACTTTTCATTAATACCCATCTCGATGTAGACCATGGACCTACGATATATTCACAATAATACCATCTTAGAAATATAATTAATAACTTATATTAAAACAAAAAGCAATTGCGTCAACAAAAAATATGCTAGAAATATAATGTTCTAGTATATTTGCTCAAATTTATATGTATGAATTTATAAATGGAATATAAAATACAAAAATTTCTTTTCTTCTTAGAAGTACTAGAAACAGTATCTATCCCCAATATGCCCTATATGCGCACTTTCCTCAATTTTTAATTAAAGAAAATACTAAATATTTCAATGTTCATTGGTCTTAAATTTATACCACACATTTTGCACCGGAAAAATTTCAAGTAAATTATTGAAATGCTTGAAATGGCTTAAAATGAATGGAATTCAGTCTGATTGGTTAGTAATACCAAATAAGTTTTTACTTTTTCGACATTCTGTCTTCTTCTAAAATGACTGATTGTCTAATTTTTCTAATTTTATTTCAAAGTACCAAATTAATGGTCATGATGTACGTATTGCAGTAATTTTAAAATTTTGTGCCAAAAATAGGTAGGTACTTATCCTCTTTTTATCGCAACTAAATTTTAAGATATATTGAAGATAAACTCATTACAGTTCTATGTAGATAATCAGGTAAATATGAGTTGATTAGTAGGAATTTGGAGATATCACCACCAAATCAAAATTTAACTGAACAATTATTTAGATAAGCAAATTAGCTATTTTTTTATTATAATGTATCATTTATCACTTTTTCGCCATGCCATCTACCTAATATTCAAAATCTTTAGTTACCTGGAATAATCATTTATGAGATTAAACTGTTTTTCCGCATTGAGTTCCAAATATTTTTAACTGTTCTGCAAACGTAAGGCAAAATTTAAACACCGTGGTCTTTATAAATTTAGCATGGAAAATATTACTACCCCTTGCTATACCCATTTATAGGAATTTGGTATACAGGCTGTCCCAGAATAACGTGTACAACAGAAGACCACAGATTCGTGGACTTAAAATAGGCAGATTTAGGTTAATTCACTTATATCCGAAATCGCTTCGTTTAGCCGCTAGATAGCCTCAAAGTTCGTGAAGTTTTATTGCATTTTGTAAATTACTCGAATATGTATTAATCAATTTTGATTATTTTTGGGGTGTGGACTTTTGCTTTCAATCTACAAATTATGGTGTTATACAGAGTGTTTTTTAAAACTCACAACTCCTACAAAATTGATGTATGGTGATAATAACCGTTCATAACCTTTTCCTCTTTCGGGCAATAATTTTTATTTGATAGGTGATACCATTTGGAAGTATTTGGGCCTCTTATAGAATTTTGATTAAATGAGTGACATATATCACAATACTTGCTAGTAGTCATGATTTTGTAGGTTGACTGTAATTTCAGTTTGATCTTTAAGTCATTGTATCTGCCAATTCTTAATGAGTGTTTACTTTGATAAGATATACCACACGTTACTTAATTTTTCGATATGGATACACACATACGACGAATTAGTTATTTACAACGTACCTAATTTTATTGAAATAATTCGTAAAAACAATCAAAGACAATAAAAAATGCTGGAGATAAAAGTAACACAGTTGAGGTTATTAAATTTATTATACAACTTATTATAAAAACTGTTCAAAATGACTACAACAAAAGTTAATGCGGAGAAGAAAGTTAAATGACACCTTTTGCAGTTCTTAGAAACTATTTTTTTAAACATTTATGGTATTTTGGATATGCCTCCACAACTCTTCTTCCGTGTTAGATGTGAAGCATGTACTATTGTTTTCAGAGTGCCCCAAAGATAATAGTCGCAAGATGTTAAGTCTAGTGAACAGGCCAGTTAACAGAAACATTATACCTCTGCCGATTCATCGACGAGGGAATCTTTGGTTCAGATACTGCCGGACATTTACAGTGAAATGTGGTGGAGCGCCATCATGCATAAACCACATGTTAGCTCTGAGTAATGGCGGCACATTTTTCAATAACTCGGGTTTTGTAAAAATTCTAAATAAATTTCTCCATTCAGTCTATTGGGTAGAATAACAGAGCCCATAACATTGCTATAAATGATCCCAGACCAAACATTGATGCAAAGTTCATGCTGATAATGTTATCTTTCACTTTGTTGCATTTGGATTTTCTTGAGCATACACAAGTTCATTGTGAATATTTATTATCCCCCTTCTAGTAAAACAGAATTCGCAGGTACAATGATTTAGGCCCAAATTCATAGATCTCACTAAAGTTCCACTCACACTTATCTCATACTCAACTCACCCTAATCGTATTCATAAACAATTCTACTTCAATGAGTCACTTAAATCATACTCAAATTGTCCTCACAAATGAGTACTGGGTGAGTGACATATTAGTGATGTTTGACATTTGCTTAAATGTCCCTAATTTATTAATTTTGTGGTTTCATAATAGTATAGCAGTATATTTTACAAACAATTAAGTCAAGGTATTCAATAAAGGATATTCTATACGTGAACGATATATAAATTATAATTATTTTTTAAAAATTAGTTCTGTTACATACATACATATCCTGTAAGATCGAAGACAATTTTTGGGAATTTTTCAATTATGTTGAAGATGTTGATGGTTTTTTACCTGTACCTAGGTAAGTAACTAAAAGTGTTTACCTATTGTAATTAGCAGTAATACTAATATTTCCATTTTATTTTCAGAATTTTATTGAGAGATAATTCTAATCCTTTTGAAAGATACACTAACAGTGAATTGATACAACTTATTAGATTCTCAAGAGATACTATAGAAACTACAGTATTTCCAATGGTTTATCATAACATTAGAGGTGGTGATAATCGTGGACTACCAGTTCCCCCTGCATTAAAGTTGTATGTGGCATTGCGGTTTTTTCAACAGGGTCTTATCAGGTATTGATGACTCTTATTATTATTCATATCTTGATTTAAATGTAATTTAATTTCTTTTCAGCAAGTTTATGCTGATGTAGCCACAGTCAGTCAGTCCTCGGTCTGCAGAATTGTCCGAGAAATTAGCGAGGAAATTGCAAGAAGTTTACCAAGACTTATTAAATTTCCAGCCCACACGGAAATATTGAAACGACAATTTTTTGAAATTGCGGGGTTTCCTAGATAATTAATTAGACTTTAATTTGATCTTGATTATTTATTATTTAAATGTAACTTATTATGTACCTATATATTTTCAACATTCAAATTCAAAATAAAGAAAAATGTGACATTAGGTTTTCATTGATGTTATTATATTTTTGGTAATATTTGGGTAGCCAACTGTTCCCTTATCTAGTAATTTGTGGTTTGATGCACACTTAAGTTAGTCACTCATTTAGACACATTTATGAATATTAGAATTGAGAATGAGATGAGGGCACCCTAAGTTGAGTGGAGAATAAGTTTGATATGAGTGAAAGGTTAGTATAGATTTAGGGAAGTCTCTGAATTTGGCCCTTAAAGATCAAACTGAAATTACAGTGAATCTACAAAATCAGAGCCTACTGGCACTTTGTTAAATATTGTAGTATGGGTGGCAAGATAATGTATATTTTTAAAAAATATTTTTTGTACCCAAACCGCTCATTTAATCAAAATTTTACAGGAGGCCGAAAAACTTCCAAATGATATCACCTATCAAATAAAAAATAGTTGTCATTATTGCCCGAAAGAGGAAAAAGTTATGAACGTATATTCTCACCATACATCAATTTTGTAGGATTTGTAAGTTTTAAAAAACACAGCAAATAGGATTAACATGAATCATACCAGGCACATATAGTTCTTTTCATATATATTGTAGAAATAAAAAACTCTTTTATATTGCCGATAACGACAAAAACGGGGTCGTAAATACTTGTCTGCCTAGCAGAACAGGGTCGTATTTAGGCAAACTTTACAGAATATAATATTTAAGTCTCCCTTCAAACAATTCACAACAGGCACTACTACACAATGGTTATAAATTGAAGACAATTGTAGTGAATTACAAAAGTTATCCAATAAAAAACTTGTAATAAAATAAAAATCACTACTCAAAACTATTCTAAGAAATAAGAATGACGCATTGCAGCACCAACTCCTGCCCTGTACCGCGCAAACTGTCAGAAATTTAAAGTAATAAGTGCACCGTGTCTAATTGTTGATTGTCTCTGTCTCATATTAGGAATTTGAGAACAACGTACGTCTTAGAGACATGTGCAGAATCTGTTCTGTTGCCAACCCAGCTGTGTTGCCAAATATTTTGGCGAGTTAGTATTGTACTAAAAATAAACAACATACATTGCAAAAATGAAGTGAATAATGCAATTATTATTTAAATAAATGTATGCAAATTCAGCATATTCTTATATTTTCAGAACATAACTTAATATTTTAAACGTAAATATCTGAATAAATTAATTTAATTCAATTTATCAATTATTCATTTAGGGAATATTATTACATATCGGCAACACAGGGCCCACGTCCGGCGATTCAAGATCCCGCCTATCTAGGATAAAGCGGAGCAACCTTTAAATTGAATACCTGACTTAATATGTAATTATTGATTAATATCACTTTATTTCTCATTAATTTTGTATTCAATTTATCTAGATGAGTATTCCTGATAAGAGCATTATGATTTGTGAAATAAATTAGCTGTTATAATATTTATTTTCTACGGACATTTAAAAATTGTCTTGCCCTACTCTCCCCCTACCACACTTACCGGCAGATAATTTTTTTATGTCTACTATAAGTATGAAAAGAACTGTACCTATTTTTAAAATGTGATTGGTGGTAGGTGATATTTTATTTATTAGCTACGCTACTGACCACTGAGCGTACAATGCAAACGATTGCTATCTTGTTCTACTGCATATTGATAAAGCAAAATGATATAATCTAATACCAGTTACTGTAGTATTAAGAAATTTGATAAAAGTCATCGATAAAAAAAATTTTAAATTATCGCAACATTGAATCTAGTTTAGTCTCCCATTTGATTTAGTAATGTAATTATTATGCAATAGAATTAAATATTTGTTGTTAGTGTTTTTAGATTCCTTTACTCATAATTAGGCCAGGTAAATATTTGTTATTCTTATTGACATAATTTTTGTAGTACATTGTTTTTTGCATTAATGAATTTTAAAAACTTTTCAACTATATTGTTATCAATCTTGTAAATAATAATATCAAAGAAATCAAAATTATTATTATTCGCATATTGTAAATATTTTTATGTAAATTATTATTTAATTAAAGTATTAAATTAATGAAAAAATGTAATTAATATCTGACTTAAATAGACTATATTTCGGATTTGCAGAAATTCAAATATCTATGGGCAAAGACAGAAATATTCTTTTTTCTTTTCATTTTTAAAAATTTAAATGCCTATAAATATTAATAAAACATTTAAATTTGTACATTAATGGCAATCATTTAATTATGTATAACTAATTATACGTTTAACAATTTAATTACTAATATTTAGTAATATATATTGTGTGTTATAATCAATCGATTAATAAATTAATGTTCGAAATAGTTTAGAGATTACTAATTACCAATACCAGTATTTTAAATTTTATATTGAAATTTATCCCTAGGTGGTCCAAATGGAACGCAAGATTTCATATGAGGAAAAAATATTTTATTAATTAAAAAGTTGACAAAGTTTTTACATGTTTTTAGAGGGTAGACATTGCTATTAAATATGAAAGAAGATATCGGACAGATATCCTCCGCGACTCATTTGGTATAGTCGACTTCTTTTAAGAAAATTATATATAACGCTTTCGAACACCTGCTGCCGAATTTCTTTGATAACTCCGAATTTCTGCCTTCAATTCAGGAATGGTATTCATTTGAGCAGAATAAACTTTGGACTTTACGAGCCCCCCCCCAGAAAAAAGTAACATGGCGGCGTAAGATCGCATGGTTTTGGTGGCCAAGTCACTTCATTGTTACGTGGTATGAGTCATCAATTAAATTTCTGCCGTAACAAGTGGATACTTTCATGCGACGTGTGGCAGGTGGCACCATCCTGCTGTAACCACATGACATCCAAATCCATGCCATCCAAATGAAGCCACAAAAAGTTCAATAGCATGTCTGGATATCGTTCTCCATTGACAGTCACTGCGTTTCCAGCTTTATTAAAAAAAAAAACGAACGAATATCACCGTCTACTTTTTGATTCTCCAACATCCAATCAACGAATATCCAGCGTATGTCGTCTGGTTTCAGTTCATGGGTTAGCTGAGTCTTGATGGATGCAGATGCAGATCTTTTGATAAAATCCGCTGCATTGTGCTTTTTAAAATGTTCACTTGCAGTAAACGACAACGAACTGGGGTTACGGGAATTTCCGCCACACTATCACTTACCGCAACAATATTTTCGGCTGAACGGCCGCTACAAGGTCAGACTGTTTTTTATTCCTGCAACCGAACCTATTTATTCAGATTTGGCAACTATTCTTTTCACAAATGTTTCATTCGGGGCGTTCATTCTACCAAAAATTCCACATAATTTACGCATAGTCTCAGCTACACACACTCCGTACTTGTAATTAATTTTCACAATCTTCACTCGCTTATTCGTAGTATAGCGCTCAATTTTGTCTAGCCGCAACGTGTTTACAACATGTGACCCTGCATAATGCTGTCAACTCTTCGTAATGAAAATAGCCCATAATTCAAATACTGCATTACTTTTGGGACACCCTTTATAATGATTGTGACAAGTAAAAGATGATTTATGTTTGAAATGTTCAAAAACAAAGGCCACTGAAAACTTTTTTTGGTTTAACACAATTTAAGATAGTTAGTGATTAAAATTGACTAGATCTTCACTAATTGCCAACCTAAATTATGACCCGTTAATATTCTATAACGCCCTATACAATATTGCAAATTTTCTATACTTCTTGTTTTTTATTCCTTATTGTCGAAGACAAGAGTAAACAGATAATAAATTTATTTCATTAAAAATGAGTTAAAATGCCAGCAGACAGATTTATCTTAATAAGATAGACTACAGACCCGTGTCAAAAATTGATGGGTCATTTGAATCACCAGGAGACCTATTTAGAAAGATACAAGGGCATAAAATAATAAGATTCAGCACTATGCCGTCACTTGTAAGCTGTCCAACTGAGTGCAGGTGAGAATTCAAAAGCACAGGTAGAGGGAGTAAATGTTGGTCATATATTTTTGTACGGCATTCTTACCATCGATAGATCCATGAAAAATAATAAGAAAACACGTAGTGCCGTACAAAAATAGTGCGCTACAAAGTCGGAAAAAGTTTTGATTTTCTGGCGATTTTCAGGATAAATTTGGTCATTTGATCCTGTACGGCATCGGTTCCACACAATTTCAATACCTCTTCTAATCCATTATTCCGCAACGCCGTACAAAAATCATGGGACAAAGGAGAAAAATCGAGGGTTGCAATCCCCAATTTTTGACACGGGCCTGTAGTCTAAGACGCTTACAACTAAAATTCTGAATTAACTTGTTTGGTTTGAACAATCAAGCTCTTATATTTTATTGGAAAAGACAAAGTACACTTCTACAAACATACAAACCCCAGCAATTTCTAAATGAATTGTGATACCTGATTGAAATTATCTATTTCAAAAATATTTTTCATGTATACAAGGTGAATCAAACGATCACCATGATATCTGGAAAGCAGTAGGTACACATTGTCGATTAATTTACAAAAATTTTATTAAAACTTCTTTTTTTGTAGTAACTTCATAACTATAAATATTAGAACTTTTAAAATTTTGACTATTACGTAATTAACATCTATCGAACGGTTGCCTTTGGTAGATGATGATTGTGAATTGCGGTGGAAGAAGGATAAAAATTTTTAAATAAAACATTGCTTTTGGCAAAATTCATAAAATATATTTTCAGGTTCAAATAACAAAAAAAAGTCTGTAGGTAGACAAAATGTTAATACTATTTAAAATATTAATTTTTTAACTGTTTAGGGTAGATACATGATCAAAACTTTTGTTTTTAGTTATACTTGTTTATAGTAAATTATTTTCTAAGGTTAAGATGTTGCATCGATCAACAGTTTGAGAGTAGATATTTCCTTGACTTATATTATATACAATTAACCTTATGTTCTGTTTCTGTTTTAATTTGTATGTCACGACATTGCTTAATTCTCGTTTTTGTAGTAATTTATTATAGTTAAAAGAATGGAATAACCATCACTTATATTTCGTTGAAATTGTGTTGAACTGATTTTGTACATGTATTATGATGACGCAGGATAAATCCAAATTAAATACACAATTATTCTTCATTGCACGTCAGCTGTTGATGTTTATACCTTTAAGACATCTATTAATGGAGCGGAGCAAAAAAAACGGGGAAATCCCACTTTTCAGTATAAGATGTATTTAAAAAATTAACCATAGCCATATATAACAAAATATAACAGAATATGAACAAATGTTTAAGAATCAAAGTAAGCGGCGCGTCATCAAAGTGTATTTTTTATCAGATTTTTTATTAATGATGAAATAATTAAACAAATTTTTGATTTTAATATAATATCCTCCCAATAGCAGTGGCGTGGATACGGGTAGTTCCAGGGATGTAACTGAAGGACAAATATTCTTAAACATCCTAAGGCTTTGCAAACCCCAAAGGATAATACAAAAAATGGTATACTAGTTGAAAATCTCTGGGATACACATACTTCGAGAAAAACGAAGGTGAAGCTTGTTGTTCACATAAAAAGGCAAATGTAAATTTAAATATATAAAACAGTGTGTTACTATGGTATCATTATAATTTGACAACATAAATATGAATTCACAAGATCTAAAACAATGAAATTGTAAATATCTTTATTAATTTAAAACAAATTAAAATTATTGTCCAAGAGAAGGTAGGAAAAGAAGGATCTTGCTATTGATGCTACTGAATCTGATGGAGTACTAATAAATAATTAATATGACACTGCACATCTGTTTTCAGAGTTCTATGCAAAAAAACGCAAAATATGTGCTAAGTGGGCATTTTAAAATTGGCAATATATAACATTAAACTAACATTTTGCAGCAATAAATGTTAATATATAACAAATTTTGATACCTACAATATTGATATCTTTTCAAGTAAATTCATTTAATCTAGTTTGCTTGGTACAATTATTCACAACCAGGATGAATACCAATAAAAACACGTAACGATCTGGATATGTGGCAGAACAAATTCAACTAATCTAAAGACGTAAAACGCACATATGTAACGAAATCTTAATATACATGTCAGTAGGTATAGCGTCGGTTTAGACTGGGAAAATTTCGGGGACCGTGGGAAAGTCGGGGCCCTTTGTCGGCGTCCTTTGGTCCTTTGTCGGCGTCCTTTGTCGGCATAGATCAAAGGTTGGCGCCGCATAGGTGTTAATTGGATTTATACAGGTGTGTCCTTGGTGAATATACAGGGGGTCCCAGNGTAAATTTAAATATATAAAACAGTGTGTTACTATGGTATCATTATAATTTGACAACGTAAATATGAATTCACAAGATATAAAACAATGAAATTGTAAATAGCTTTATTAATTTAAAACAAATTAAAATTATTGTCCAAGGGAAGGTAGGAAAAGAAGGATCTTGCTATTGATGCTACTGAATCTGATGGAGTACTAATAAATAATTAATAGGACACTGCACATCTGTTTTCAGAATTCTATGTAAAAAACGCAAAATATGTGCTAAGTGGGCATTTTAAAATTGGCAATATATAACATTAAACTAACATTTTGCAGCAATAAATGTTAATATATAAGAAATTTTGATACCTACAATATTGATATCTTTTCAAGTAAATTCATTTAATCTAGTTTGCTTGGTACAATTATTCACAACCAGGATGAATACCAATAAAAACACGTAATGTATCTGGATATGTAGCAGAACAAATTTAACTAATCTAAAGACGTAAAACGCACATATGTAACGAGAAAATCTTAATATACATGTCAATGCGGTTAATTCCAAGAAAGTGACATAGTAACTTGTAACTCTATCATGAAATATCGTACGAACTGTATTATGTCATTCAAAACTTTTTTTAAAGATGGATGTCACATATATTGGATTACCTATTCGTTATGTCTGTATTTCTCAAAAATTGCTTAGGATCTAAGGAAAAAAGTTTTTGATGCTAAAGAAATATATTTTTCTAAGGTTTGGATATTATATGAATATATCAAGTGACATATCATACCCCTAAAAGTTACAGCTCCTTTGAAATGAGACAAATATCATGTTTTTTTGTCACCTTTTCACTATATTAATATATTTGCCGCTCTGGTTTCTCGTTTATTTTTTTTTTTTAGTAACTAGAAACAAAAAATATTTAGTAATATTTTTATTTGTCAAATTTCAGCGTGAGTAGAAAAATAGAAGTAGAAAGTTCAAACATACTTGGATGAAATATTTTAAGTAGGTATTGTTTTAATAGTCCTAGTCATTTTAATTTTGATCTCTAGTCATCAGTAAATTGTGGTGCGTAATCTAAGTAAGCTATATATCTATTTGTTTGCTTATTGTAAAAAATAACCAGCTAGTAGTAAATATTTATATTATTAACTATTATGCTAATAAAAAACAACAATAACGTTGTTGTTATATGATTTACACATATACATAACAGTTTAGTAATGCAAATAATTAAAGTAAGCGAGAATAACACAAGCCTTAAGTGTACAAAAGATGCCTCAATATTGGAAGTGGGTATCATTTTTTACTCGAAAATTAATATATTATATATTTTACAAGTTCTACAATAGTTTCTATCTAAACTATATGATCCGATATATTCTACTTATGACGGAAATCACATAAAACTTACCTTTAAAAATGTTTTGTCTTCAACAGATACAATGAATTTTACTAATATTAATTAAATGAAATGGCTTCAGACTTTAAGAAATTTAAGGCAAAACACTCTGCCAGATCTGATGGTGTATCATGTTATACTTTTAAAGACTGTTTATGTAGTGTATACATTGTTAATAATATTTCAGAATGTGAATTGATTCCCTTTTTATAAAAGCGATGATCGTAATGTGACAAATTATAGACCTGTAACAGTTCTTAACTGTATAGCAAAGCTTTATGAATGAAAAGATGTTTTACATTAAGAAAAATATATCAGTCAAGAATAGCATGGGTTCTGTAAGATGCGATCTGTAGAAACAAATTTGGTTACATTTGTTAATAAAATAACTTTATCTTTTGAGGAAAGATTTTCCGAAAGTAGGTATTTGATAAAGTGATCATGATATTCAACTTGTGGAATTGGTTTCTTATGGTATAAGTGATAGAACATTATATTTATTTATTTCATATACCTATTCAACAAAAAAATCAATAATATGATTATGAATCGTACCTATTTGTTTTTGGCAAAATCTGGGAACCAATCTTGTCCCCTTTTCATTTTTGATCTACATAAATGATCTTCCACCATTAATTTCTTCGGTGTCCCCTTTATGCAGATGATTTAAAGATTTATAAAAAAGTTAAAAAATAAATCACCCTTTAATTTAGATAAATGTAGAATATTTTCTTGCAAGAATTGTAAAAATCCTTCATTTTTCCATGTAATACCAATAATATAGTTTTGTATTGGTGCTGTGAGTTAAAAAATCTCGGTATAATTTTTCACCAATATTTTGGTATTAGAATCTATTGCAGTCATTCGTTCTATAAGCTATAATTTAGTAATGTGTAGAGATCAAAATCAGAATGATAGGACACGAGGTTACTATTCAAAAAACACGTTAAATATTTCAATGTCATGTAAATAGTTCGACGTGTATGTTTTAGTAAGTATTAGATATTTCATTTTAATCAAAAATTAACAGACAGCGAAATTTTTGCAAGACATAAGAAGTTTCTAAATGTATAGTGCAGTTTATATTAAACTCTTGTAGAGCACCTAAAAACGGCAAATACAGATTCACAACTTATCCAAAAAAATTTGGGAATAGATGCAGCATGAGAAATGGAATCAATATCGTAAAAAAAATTTTGTAAAATCCTTATAGTGTCCGAGAAAAAAAATATTGAAGTTATAGTACATTCAACCACTACATAGCTGGATAACTGTAGTCTCTAGAGTCATTCGCCACGAGGCCTCAGCGACTCCGAATACTGAATTCGGATTTTGCAATCGTCGTTGCGATATTTACTTGCTATCTGTGGTGTTTACAACAGGTTTTTAGTAGTTAGTGTCAAAAATGGTTTGCGTGTACTCGGAGTTGATGGATATCGTTTTAATTTATGGTGAAGCATTTGTGTTATGGTGAAACAAGACAACATTTGTGTTAGTTCGTAGAAACTGAGTACAACAGACCCAAATGTGTTTGCACATTGGTGGATAAAATTTTGAACAATTGTTGTAACATCGGGTATGTCAAATGATTTTATTATTTCAAAACACAAATTAATTTTATTAATTAATAAAGGCAAATGCAGTTGAATTTGCCGATATAAAATAGGTGCGATAAAATTCTATTTATATATTTCTTTCCTTGCGAAAGTTTTTGTGTGTTTTTATCACACAGCCATGCCGGTCGCATTGTGCGAAGTCAGGTTTTACAGTGGACCAGTTTCCAGTGCCGTACAGAAGTGTATTTTTAAATCATTTTCGAACTGCCCTTTTTGATTTTTTCTTTACAAAATTGTATTTGTAAGGGTCCCCTGTACATCCAGAAATTTTTTTTTGGATAAGCTCTGAATCACCCTGTATATTAACACGTTCGCGACGGTACGATAATGGGAAATCCACTATATAGGACGCATTTTTTTTTAATAGTTGTTTATTTGAACCTATTTTTGTGTCAATAAAAGGTAATTTTTTCAGTAATAATGTTTTTTTTTATTCCGATCAAGATTTTGAAAGTGACCCACTGGTGGGTCACGACGTCCCCTGGTAATAATTTTACCTATGGGCCGTCGTGACCCACCCGTGGACACGGGTTATTTTTGAGTTATTACTTGGAACTTGCGTTGTAAATTCTTGGGTAATATATAACTGCCACAGTGGTAAACAAAATATGGACATGCTCCGCTTTCGGGAAAAAATAATTGAAGGGCTATTACAATTAGACACCCCCAATGTCACCTACCAAGAAGAAGGTGAGGAAGACGTACAGGTTAATGAAAATGAGAATCACACTAAGAAGAGAAAACGAGAAAAGAGCAGACAGACATTTTTATTACGTCTAAACAAGTTTTCAATAAAAAAGTTAACTTTGTTCAAAATGCCCTTGTTTTAAGTATTTAATTCCCTCTGATCCCCAAACGATTTTGTATGTGTAATGATATACATTTCAGGTAGCCGTAACTTCATTGTGAAAAGCATTCAAAACAAACGTACATTTTAAAATGCCATTCGGATTATCCCACATCGTGACCCACCGGTGGACACGCACGTCCATTAGTAAAATGCTGTGTGACCCACCGGTGGGTCACGACGCCGCGAACGTGTTAATGTAGTAGTACTTCAGAACTATGACTTCCCAAAATTCATTTTCCTATCTATACCTGTTTTTGAGAATATTAGAAATAAAATCTTTATGTAAAACAGCTTGCATAACAATGGACAAGGACATCGCCATTTCATTTTTCCAACCATTTCTGAGACGTACCATAGAATGAACGTCACAAAAAATTGCTTTCCTGGAAATTGATATTACTATCATTAACTATGGGTATTAAAATAACTAAAAGCTGTACCTAAAGTAGGCACTTCCAAAGAATACATGCTAGTAATTATAAGCAGTTAACCCTGAAGTTTAATGAATATATATTTCCTATACAGGGTGTGCCATTTAACACTTCGACTGCAATATCTCCGAAATGAGGAAATTTATTTTGGTTCCGGAAACTGGGGTTGTTAGGTCCCTCGAATAGCTTCAAATTGCAGTTAGGATTGTTATGTCAAATCTTTCTGTATAGAAGGCGTGGCGATAGTAAAAAATGTTTTGATTCCTAGAACGTGGAGATGCGGTCCATCTGTCCGTCAAATTTTGAGTAATTTTTGTAATATAAAGTTTTCCCCAATATTTACTTGTTTTCGAAACATGTCGACAAAATAAAATGTATGATATAACAGGAAAGCATTATTTTATTTAAACCAAACTGAGAGAAAATATTATTTTAAAATATTGTTATAATGGGTTTATTCACATCACATACTAACTAACAAACAATAAATTATAAAAAAAACAAATGATTAACTACAGAAAACGACGAACCGTATTTTATCAAATATTAAAAAATTCAGTGATAGGTGGCTCATATCACTTATTTAAAATAAAACATGTATGACAGATAACACATGTTAGTTTTCCAATAATTACAGGTTTACCAGCATGCGTTTTTCATTTTACCTATACTAGTCATTAAAATATTTTTACATAATGAAGTTAAATTAGATAATAGTATTAATATTTGGCGAAGCTCAACGAAATGCTGCTACACGACGCGACGGTTATATGCTATACGTTTATGCCAAAATTTACTAAATTACGGTAATGATATCGAATTAAAACTGTTAGGAATGATGAGAATACAGCTCAAGTGTTACAAATTATTAATAATAATCCTAAGACTTCCCTAAAGCAACTTCAGGACGAGACTAATATTTCTACGACATCTTGCCGCAAAATATTCAAAGACAATCACTATTTCCCCTATAAAATTCACCTCGTCCAACATTTAAGAGCTCGTGGTAAGCAACGGAGATTAAATTTTATAGCTCAATTATCAGTGCTCTATGAAGAAATAATTTACTTAATAATATCTTATAGAGTGATGAAAATAGATATCACAATAATGGTACGGTAATACGTCACAACTGCAGCTATTGGTCTGACAATAATCCAAGAGTAATGCACCAAACCCGAAATCTAAGTTTTTTCTGTACATGTTTGGTGCGGAATGGCTATTTAATTGTGTCACTTTGCCACGGAACATTAACAGGCAACCGTTATTTACATTTTCTAAGAAAGGAACTAAAAAATTTATTGAATAATATTGCCCTTCAACATAGGGTAAATGATTTATGGTTTATTTACTAATGCTGTGCAAGAATACTTAAATCAGGGGTTTCCGGAAAGGTGGTTAGATACTAACGGAGTTATAAGGTGGCCGGCACGTTCACCACATTTGACCCCATTGGATTTTCTCCTATGGTGTCATTTAAAGAACACTGTATATCAGGACCCTATAGAAGATATGGCAGATTTGTATAATAAAATTTATGCAGCTACTGCGGCTTTAAATCGTGACATTTTGTTAAAAGCCTGTAATGTCGAACTAACGAGAAGACTAACATTGTGTATTAATGCTGAAGGACGTAATTTTGAACATTTACTATAATATTTATTTTATCTTAATTCAATAACTACATCTACAGCTCCGTTATAATTTTAAATACTTTCTGTTACTTTTTTCTGTAGCAGATAATTTGTTTTTTTTTTTGTAATTTATTGTTTGTTAGTTAGTATGTGGTGTGAATAAAGTCATTATAACAATATTTTAAAAGAATATTTTGTCAGTGCGATTTAAATAAAATAATAGATTTTCCTGTTATATCATACATTGCATATTGAAGTCGACATATCTCGAAAACAAGTAAATATTGGGAAAAACTTTATATTACAAAAATTACTTTTCCACCTTCCAGGAATCAAAAAATTTTTAGTATCGCCGCGCCATCTATACAGTAAGATTTAAACTAACAATTCTAACTGCAATTTGAAACTATTCGAGGGACCTAACAACCCCAGTTTCCGGAACTAAAATAATT
Organism: Anoplophora glabripennis; assembly: GCF_000390285.2. Classification (NCBI taxonomy): domain Eukaryota; kingdom Metazoa; phylum Arthropoda; class Insecta; order Coleoptera; family Cerambycidae; genus Anoplophora; species Anoplophora glabripennis. Next base: position 305,490 of record NW_019416250.1, read on the forward strand.
TTTTTTCATTTCATTTTAATTTAATAATAATTCATTTTATAAGGCTTATTTGTAATAGTAAACGTGATATGGTAAAGAGGCTCCCTAAAAAGGATTTGTTTCAAGACACCAATACTAGGTATGCATGTTCTAACATTAGTTCAGATTCTTTTCTAGATATTTACATTATATCGTATATCGGAACTTCACAATAAGAAAGTGCTCCTTGAAGGTATGAAAAATATATGGCGTATTTCACTAAAAAAAACCTTAATTAGGGTATATTTTGGCAAAACGATAATTATATCTCGAAAAGTAACGGACATAATAGAGGTGACACTTATTTATGGTGAGCCAATTTGTGATATGTACCTACATGTTTACAATTGACCTGAAACTTTCAAATATCTCGAAAAGTAAGCACTCTACCAAAAAATTTTTTATTATCAATAATTTCGTGGAGGAATACATTAGTGCCAAAATTAGTCTTCCTAACCCCTCCTTGTAGGTGGGACTGCGGATAATTTTGAAATAAGAGTGCTTATTTTTCGAAATATTTGAAAGTTTTAGGTTAAAAAAAAACACCATATATGGAAAGTGTAAAAATCATTTAACGATGGATCTCATGAAGGATCAGCGTTTATTTAATTTATTTATATAAATAAAAACATAAAGTTAACTTAATTAGCATATAATAGATGCAAATTAAAACAAAGACTATAAAATTCTTCGTTACGTCGGTCGTTACCACATGGATAATTTATATGTTTATACATATTACTAAAGATAGTAAAAATGCGCATCTTAAAGGAAGTTTGCAAAAGCCAAAATAGCTTTCAAAACGTGTTTCCACTTAATTATTCTTGGCAATAGAGTTAAAAAACGTGACATATATGTAATTAAATTATTACATTTTTAATTAAGTAAAACAAAAATCATTAACATGTATAGTATACATGGTGTTAGAAGTTTGACTGCCTTAATTTTAACAGACGATATAATACATTAAAATACACAGAAAAACCTCATATGACATGGGACCTAAACTCAACCATTTCCGAGAAAATTATTAAAATCTTCAACTTGATGTACAAAAGTTTGATTAATTAAGGAATAATGACATAACTGCGTACATAGAATACCTTAAAATACAATGTTTATCACTTTTTTGAAATTCTTTATACTTAATTCTAAAAAATAATTATCATTGTATTAAATTTAAAATTCGATAAAATTCATATCGAGCAATGTGACAACGGCGCGGCGGATAACACGAGGTACTCGCAATTCAGTTGGTATCTGGAATTGGACAGTGTCTGAGTGTTTTTTGCGTACCACTATTTCCTTTTCTTGAGGTATTTTCCAGCGAGTACGCGAAAATTAGATTCGAAGATGTCGTGCGTGCATCGAAAATAGTGGCGGACATTTTGAGCATATGTTGTAGTTTGTTTTGTACTTGTGCGTTCAAAAATTACTGAATTTTGCTTTTTGGTAAGTACCTAAATTATTTTTAATACGTATGATTATTTGGATGACGTGAATCGTTGGGTACTTTAATTACATATTTTTCAAATTCATAATTTGATTAAAAGTCAAGTTCCTGTTTTAAGAGATTCATAATTACGAAAATTCGAGCTAAAATTTAAGCACAACACTATCTTATTCGATACATTTTATTTTATTTATTTAAAAACTGGGTAATAATTGTCTTGAAATTTACTAAATGTTTCACAATAATAGTTGTTTACATTTTTTCCGTAGGACAAGTCTACCGCGTGCACACGTGGTATGCACCAGCTGTGTAGCTTTAGTAGTTAGTGCTGTTGTCACGTTGTGATGAAACTCCCCAATATTAATACTCGCTGTATTTTGAAAACTGTTAATCTTACGCCCCTGTGATATACAACTTTTTTGTTCATTTATGATTACTCTATCTTATGCTGAAGTAATGGCAGTCAAATTTCTTACACTCTGTATATACCTAAATGGATTCAAAAGTTGGTAGAAATATTGTCGAAACTAAAGGTAAAAATGTTATTCAAGGTCGTCGTGTGTTAGTAATGCAATGAAATCTCAAAATCTAAATTAGTGTAGATATGATAATATGAAGAAATGTCTCGACTCATAATGACTTGCTCTTTTCTGTGAAAAAATACAATAACTGCAGAACTGCGTATCCTTGGAAATTACCATATAATCATAATAGGTACTACCTTATACATACAGAGTGACAGAGACGTTGCGATGAATTTCTACAAGTGATTTCATTTGTAATAAAAAAAAAACAATTACTAAGATCTCTATGATAGCTCAATATTCATACATGGTACAGTGTAACCTAGTTTTCTTATAAAATTTAAGCAAAATTTGTCCTAAGTTTCAAATGTTAGAGAAAACTATTCAAAATGAACAAAAAAATTGGGATTTCTATTTGAAAAATTTTATACATTCTTTGATCGACTTGAAAGTGACAAAAATGTGAAAATAGTATATTGTGCAATAAATGCGGTAAGTTGTCTATTGATCACGAGAGCGGAGTTGAGCACACGGAGGAAGTGAGTTCGCTCATCCGCTCAAGTCGGCAATAGACAATCGCACGCATTGCACATACTATTTTTTATTACGAATGGAATGAAATCTTAGAGTCCAAGGGCGAAACCCCGGTGGGGTCCACATATTTTTATTCAGTTTAAGTTGACATAAATAGCTGTCATTTAAATGTCACTTTTTACAAATAATATTTTCGAGTATGTAGGTATTTAAATTTTGCGTGTTTTATTGGAAATTCGCGCGCGACATGTAAATTACCGCACGCAAATAAATAGAGTGGGCAAACAGCTAGTTACAGACCTAAAAAACATGCGAAAATATAGGACTTATTCGTCATGAGTAATAAAAACAATTTTTGGAATTGTGCAAAGATCAAAAGTACTGATCTATGTATATAAAAACAATTTTTGTCATTTAAAAATATAATTGCAATATACAGAATATACCAATCTCCATTTTGCATGAATCTACCACAGAATCTTGAAGTGAAAATAACATAAATTCACTAAATTTATCTCTATTCAAAAATGCTACTATGCTAACTATTAGGAGGCGTCAAGTTGGTAAAAAAATTCAGTTTTTTTTCCAAATAACTTAAATGCTTTATACGATTTAAGTGAATTTTGGTTATTAGTAGTTGCATATCGCTATGACTTTCTTTCATGTGTATTTCCGAAGTAATACTAAATGTGTAGAAACGAGGAAAATACAAATATATTTTTCCCAAGTTTTTTCGTAAACAAGGGACAATTTCAAGCTTTCTCTGTTTTGTAAAGTTTTTTTTTTGCTAACGGTTTTCAAAATTATTTTATTAATAATCACCAACGCATGTTTGATACAAATCTAATTTCATTCCAACTTAATTTATCTCTCAATAAAAACAAAATAATGGTTTGTAGAGTTTCTTATTGAATGTTTTTTCACAAAAATGGTTGAAAATGATTAACGTTTTTAATAAAATCAATTAATAGAGGTTTTGTTTGTGAGAAAAGTACTAGTAGCAAACGGACTGTGCTATCATATAAAAAAACAGTCTGTAGATATATATTTATATGTTTCCTACTCCAATTTACTATTAATTAATTTTTTATAAACATTTCTATGCAAAAAACAAAGTTTTTTAGTTTTTTGCTTATAAAATCTAAACTTACAAAACAATCTGAACGCTATAAAGAGACAGTTTGTAGAGAACTTAAATACGAATAAAACGAGAGGCCCATCTTCTATTTCTAATTAGAAACGAAGAAAATCCGGAAAAATCGGATTTTTTTTTTAAATCACTACTCCACAATTTTTTAAGTTGTAGACCTGATCCTGTGCACAAAAGTAATGAATTATATGTACTTTAAGTGTGCATAAAGGCGCTGTCGGATCATTAGTTTTGGCACAATTATTGCATTTGAATTTTTTGATGTCCCGATCTTTCTCCACTACTCGACCGCGTACGCGCGCTCGGTCGTTTTTGAGCATGTTTGGAGGAATTTTTCACCTATTTTGCATTCATTTTATAGGAAAATTAGGGTATACGTTTTGTAGTATTATATATACTTTTAAAATCCGCCTGCAAAATTAAAATCGGTCCACCTCCAACGCATCCAGAAATTTTGCAAAATAGTGCACAAAAAAATTCAAATTGCAATCGTGCCAAAACTAATGGTCCGGCAGCGCCTGCTTTGTGCACACTTTAAGTATATATAGTTCACTACTTTTGTTCACGGGGTCAGTTCCACAACTTAAATATTGTGGAGTAATGAATTAAAAAATAACGCTAAATTTTCCGATTTTTCCGGGTTTTCTTCGTTTCTAATTATCCGATCGGATCGATCGACTTCTCGTTTTATTCGTATTTCGATTCTCTACACATTGTCTCGTTATAGAATTTAGATTGCTTCGTTAGTTTAGGGTTTATAAGCAAGACTAAAAAAGAATGTGTTTTTTTGAATAAATATGTTTATAAAAAATTATAATTAACGTTAAATTGGAATAGGAAACATATCTACAGATTGTCTTTTATATGATAGCACAGTCCATTTGCTACTACTATTTTTGTTACAAAATCACAGATTTAATGCTCTATTGATTGGCCTATTTAGGTATAAGAGGAAAATCTTTAATGCCATACACTTTTTGTGAACTGTCAGTTAAAAGTTTCTGGATTTATTTTGCATTACAATTTGTTTATTGTTTATTTAATTGTATATGCATGCTGTTCTTATTTTAAGAGATTCATAATTACGAAAATTCTAGCTAAAATACATTTTTATGATAAACAAATCAATTATTATGTTTCAAAAATTCGTTCGTTGTGACAACAAAATAATTATGTGAAAACCGTTCAATACATAAAAATATTAGCAACAAGAGAGAAAAAAACTTGAAAAAACCCACTATCTTTATGGTAGAATATGGACACCTGTTAAAAAATATTGTAATATTTGGTGGCTCAGTCAGGGGAGGCATAGAAAATATAATCCTAATTTAGTTATAAATCGTCCATATTAAAGTCTAAGCAAAGTATGTACTTTCTTTAACATTTTAATTCGAAAACATAAACACTGTGTCTTATGCGCAAGTATGAAAAATATTTACGCGCTAGTGCCAAAAAGTTAGATTTTACATACTGTATACAGGTGTGTTTTTAATAGCAGGTACAATTCGTGATGTAAATTAATTCAGTGAAACTTATTTTTTAAAATTACAATTGATTATAGATATATTATTTTATTGATCTGATCTAGAGTTCGGCGCGGCGGGCGCGTCTTTTGACAGAGCCGCACTGGGTTTACTTTCCCAGTTTTGATTTTAGTACTTTGCTAGATTCTGTTTCGGCTATTTTATTTCAAACTGTAACAGTTTGTAAGCAAGTTGTAGTCAGTGTTTGTATTAATACGTATTCCAGCCATTCGCATAATAAGTAAAAAACAAATGAAACTCAAGTGTAGATAAATGATCACAAGCCATGTTACCGTCAACCGTAGGCAACCAACATTTCACGTCTGGTACTGTCAACTAAAAATCCCTAAAACTTAGCGTCACCGTTATTAGTAATTCGTATACAATGAACAATGACAAACCGTTACGTCTGTGCTCGAGATAATGTGATCGCTGTTGGTTGAATAAAATCTACTGAAATATTGTACTAATCACCAGCTGGTGAATGTTATGATTTAATGCTATCTTGCTCTTACTGTTTTAATAATTTTTAATTTTACTGTTCCAAAGTGTTCGAGTTATAGAAATTATAAAATTCTCGACAAAACAGGAATTACATATTCCAATGTTTACATGGGTGCCCATGTTTTTCGTTATCTTTCACTGCGAAAAATTAAAACAGTTCTTGTATTTCACCATTTCTATAGTTTAGATGGATTTTCTCGCTCTATCATTGTCTTAGTAAAAGTGCGATATCTTGTCTATAAAACGCTAGTCCTAAGCGCGTTTAAGTAAATTTAATTGATAATTTTTGTGAGCTGTAGGGATAAAGACTTGTTATTTGGTTTTTGATATATATTATATGTTCTAAAACTGCACGGCTGCTTAAAATTAATTAGCTACTGATAACGATATGAATTTAGGGAAAATACAAACTTACAACAATAGAATGCAGGAGCTAAGCTATAATAATAATAATAATAATAATAATGTGCCTTTTTTATCATCTAATACCCACGGTATGTATAGGTAATGGCAATGGCAATGGAGGCTAATGTTATGGAAATATTGTACATTGATCTGAATACAAGTATATCACTTTTATCATGAAGCTATTTACGAGTCTACTTAAGTAGATTATAGCTTAATGATAAAAACACATTTTATTACCCACCTGTAATTACTTAATAATTTATAAAATTACATATTATTATTAGTATATATAATGTCTGCGATAATTACAAATAAAAAATTTATTAAATCATCTTCTGATAATGACTGCAATGTCATATACATATACAGGGTGTCCCGGTACTTGATACAAAAAAGTCGAGTACAAATAGATGAGGTCAAAATAATATCAGTTCTTCATATAATTTTTTTCTTACGGGCCTTCGTTAACAAGTTACGGGTCCTCAAAGGTGAAAATTAAAAAGTTATTTTTATTTAGTCTCTAAACTATTAACTTCAGCATGATGCAAATTTGCTGATCGATAACACATGCGTACAGCTTGTTTTTGATGTTGTAAGTGAAACTCACAGTCCGTCCCTGGCGTTCTGGGCATAATGAAGTTTGACAAGTTCAAAAACAAGCTGTACGCATGTGTTATCGATCACCAAATTTGCATCATGCTCAAGTTAATAGTTTGGAGACTGTAAATAAAAATTACTTTTTAATTTTCACCTTAGAGGGTCCGTAACTTGTTAACGAAGGCCCATATGAAAAAAAAAATATATGAAGAACTGATTTATTTTGACCTCATCTATTTGTACTCGACTCGACAAGTACCGGGACACCCTGTATAATTAGAAAGTACCGTCTCTAATATACGTTTAGTGCAAACCACTTTGTATCCTTAGCGATAGTTTTACGGACTCACTATGTAAATGAATAATAAAACATTATTAAAAACAGAAGCCCCTAGAGTAATGTGAATGTAATTTACATTATAGATTTTATATTAACGTTAATGTTCAACTACCAGTATTGGGCCAGTGGAGATGCCTTCTGTGATAAAACTAATGTATAACACCGACTACATTACCTGAGACTAGTTAACTTTGACAGTCGGCGGGAAGAAGTTGTCAAGAGCCCAACTTGAGTCATACCCGTTGTTAGTTATGGTGTTTAAGCACGCGTACCTGTTACCTGTACTGTTCGCTCTGTTGATGCCAGTAACTTTTATCATAACGTGAGTAATTTAAGATATCCCACTATAAAATCTACATTAACGTTGTATTTACAGGTACACCAGTGCCGTTTTAAATCAAAATGTGAAGCCGGTATTCCCTTATATCAGCGATACCGGAAGTTGGTCACCGGAAAGCTGCATTTTCGGGCTTCTGCTGACTTTTGGTGCATTGTTACGTAAGTGTTATCTTATTGACTTAGTTCACGGGGTTCCGATAGATCAATATTGCATCGTAAATATTTTAGTAGTCTGTAGGCCAAGCCTTATTGTAATCTATTTATGAAGAAAGACATGAAATTACTTCTCCGATAGATTTAATTGTTTGATTGATTTCTAATGGGGGTAAAACTTTTGTTTTAGGTTTTAAGGTAAATAATTTACAATATAATTTTATAACGGTTTATTAAATGTTTTTATTTGCAAGGTTTTAGATCCAGCAGTAGGTAAACCAGAAAATTAATGAAAAATATAGCTAGTGTTAGTTTATACCAAAAAATTTTAAATTTTATACGTTTACTCAAATATTGCCAAAGACGTTTATATACATTGATAAAAGTTGACTTAATTAAAGGAAAAAATTCGCAGAATCTCTGTCATACTGAAAGTATATGTCGATGTCGATATCCCAAAAATTAAACGTCACTAATTTGAAAATATTTAATCCTAATGCTATTTCTAAGAAAAACTTAGAAATTTGAAAAATTAATCTATTAGGAATTATATTTTTTTAAATATTGCGAAAATTGTTGGTTTGAAGAAAGAAAAATACAGGAATTATGATAAGTGCAAACAAAATCACAGGCGTAGAAGTTTTAATTTTTTATTGGTTATAAATAATTAGAAATTTCTAGGGCAATTATTTATTTTGATGTTTGACAGTTGCACTGTATGGAATATGTATAGGGTTTTTAATATAGTGTCCATCCAGTATTACTTCTACTGATTGAAAAAGTTATTAGCCCAAATTTTATTATCATTTAAGTACATTAAACATTTTCAAACATATTCGAATAAATATAATTTTTTTCAACTTCCTCTCGAAAATTTGTGATTTTTAACTCTTGCTTTCTAATATTTTTTCATCTAAAATCAGCCAAGGAACAACCTCCTGAAGTTACTACCTTAGAAAAAATAAATTTGCACATTTTTGTGAATAATAACTTTGAGCAGATGTTACGCGAGCTTCTTAACTAAAGGAACGCACACAGTTATGGAAATCGGCAACCCGTCAAAATTGTCTGAAAATGAAATATGTTATAGTTTGAAATGTCCTGATCAAAAGTTGTTAAGATCCCAAGACCCAAAAATTAATACTTATCGAGATAAGGGACATTGAAAATTGAAAGTGAGCGTATCTTATCGCGCTTATACACAGTCTTTTTTACGGAAAACCGTATGGCTCTTTCCTTCTGTATGCTCCCATTGTATTTTCTCTTTATGCCTTTTTACTTTACGCCCGCTATTTTAGTGTACACCTGCTCCTTTACTTTAAGCCCATTTGATTTACTATTACTGTTTTACTGGGGTTTTGCCCGCTTATTTTTTACATTACGCCTGCCATTTTCAGTCCTACTTCTTTTATTATACACCCACTTGTATATTACGCTCACTTTTTTACTTTACGCCTGCATTTACGCCTTTTTTTTTCTGTAGGACTGTATTTTTCTCTACGCCTATTTTTCTTACTTANGCCATTTTCAGTCCTACTTCTTTTATTATACACCCACTTGTATATTACGCTCACTTTTTTACTTTACGCCTGTATTTACGCCAATTTTTTTCTGTAGGACTGTATTTTTCTCTACGCCTACTTTTCTTACTTACCGTCTGCTTGTTTTTACTACACGACCGCTTACTTTTACTATATGCAATTTTTTTGCTTTACGCACGTATCTTTACTTTCCATCCGCTTTTTTCTTTGTGCATGCATTTACATATGACATTTTTGTCCCGCTTGTTTTATTAGACACGTGGTTGTTTTTATATTACGCAAGTTTTTTTACTTTACGCTCGCTTCTTTACTTTCCGCCCGTTTTTATTACTTTCTATTCTCTTGGTTATTCTTTACATCTGCTTTTTCCATTTCACTTGCCATTTTCTTTCATTATTCCTGACTTTTTTGCTTCTTGACATATTTTTGCTTTATGTCCAATTTTCTTATTTAAGCTTTTTTCTTTACGCCTGCGTTTTTTATTCCTTCCAAAATCCTCTCTGTTTTGAGAGGAAGGTGCCACATGCGAACTCGCCTTGTTTCCGTCAGTGAGACAGAGATAGAGAGAGAAGAGCCATACGGTTTTCCGTAAAAAAGACAATAGGTCTGTTCCAACATGAGTCAGGAATTGGTTCCGAACCGTTCGAAATGTGCATTCAACTAATTCTTGCGATATATTCACTGAAGACAAATTTAGAACTTAGCTGGCCAAACATTTCGAACGATTCGGAACCAATCCCTGACTCTTGTTGGAACAGACCTTATGTATACTTAAGAGCGATGTGACCACAGATCAAAAAAAGACATAGATACATAATTTATACCTATGTGGCTTGAAGCCAAAATAATTCATCGGAAGGGTGAGGAAGTTGTGTTTACATTCCCTCATGGGCAGTGGCGTATCATTTTATTGGGGCTGATTGCAACTAAAATAACAAGTTTAATAATTATAATTGTAAATTTTATTTTCCGCAGATAAACTAGGGAAAATATGGTGTAATAGGTATATTAAGAAAGCGTGTTTTATTTCTTAAGGTATCTATGAGATTATTTAACTTTTCTTCAACCTATTTTATTACTTATGAACTCCACAGTCCCCTATATTTACTTCTTCCTGGAATACGGTTGAGATGATCTACTGACACAATTTTATGATTTTCACGAGATTTTAACGAAACAAAGTATTTAAATTCCATTTGGGTAGGTATATCCTAGTTTTAATTTTAATAGCTTATGACACGGTGTAAAATTTGGTATCAACTCTTACATAGAATTTATAAAATTTGTATATAGGAAACTAAAAGATTGACCATATTTTAAAATGATAATTCATTTTTATAGAGTCGGTCCATTAACCCTACCTATCACAAACACATATATGTGAATTTATATAAAAAACTAAAAATTAGAACAGGTTTAAATATATATTTTATATAGAATTACATGTAGATTTTTACATTGCGTGTTACGGCTATATTACTGGAGTTAAAGTTTGTCCCTAATAAAGCTGTCAATTGGTTTATTTTTTAGGTTGTCTCTATCGAATGAATGTTATGAATGAAAAAAGACAACCATATTACTCAAATAGAAATTTATTGATTATGAAATAATATATTTTTTGTTAACTTATGCTTTATCCTAAGAATATTATCCTGCATTTTATTACAAAAGTGGTCAGAGCATATATAGGTATATATTTATATTGTTTCTGTATATGGAATTCTTAAGCTTCTAAACCACTGTCTTCTAATTAGAAGATTTTTCGGAATTCTGTAACATATAAAAAAATCTATTAAATGTTTTACGCCTTGGTTTATCTGATTTACTAATGCTTTTTGGCACTTAAATTTTGTCAAAGCGAAATATTTAAATTTAACCCCAACAGCTTGTTTTATTGCTACGTCTATGATTATTGTTACTTATGGAACGATCGTTGATTTTGTTTCATTTGGTACATATTGCAAATATAGCACTTCTTCGGCATTGTTCAACACTTTTTTCACTGGAAAAAATCTTACTAATAAGCACGAAATCATTAAAAATGCAAAAACATTAGATTACACTACGAAACACAACAATGGCGAACTCGAATTTTCTGGAAAATGTCAAAATTTGAGCGTAAAAGTGGCGCGAAACTTAAATGAACCAATCACAACACGGGGAATAGTAAATATAAACATGAATCATTTGAGATTCAAACAAATACCCTGAATTATTTATCTATGTCTTTTCTTGATGTCTTATCTCGATAAGTATTCATAGTTGGACCTTGGGCCCGTATCAACATTTAATCAGGACATCTCGAACTAAAACATATTTCATTTTCAGTCTATTTTACGGGTTGCCAATCTCCAATAACTGTGTGCGTGGTCCTTTGAATATTATTATTTCCGAAATAAGGATCTATAATTAAATACCTATTCAAATCAATTTCTGAAGTTAACAAATTTTTATAAAATTGTATTAAAGATATATGTTTCATTAGATATCTTACGAACTCGGTATAAAGTTACATTACTTTATTCATATAAATTAAATTTCCATATTAGATAAAACAAGCACTAAATATAGGCACTATTTCAAAAATTTTGCTGGATATAGCTGGAAACTTTATTTAAATATTTTTTTAGCAGGGTATTTTGTAACTTTTATTGAAATTATTCTCAGATAATACAGAGGTATGAGCAACAAATTAAGTAACGGTCCTTCCCATGAAAATAACGACACAACGAAGTTACATCACCACAAAGTTATTAATTTTAAATATTTCTCTACAAAGCGATTCTTTTTAAATTTGGTACATTTATTATTGGTGGCCTTTATTTACAAAAAAAATTGATAATATTTTGGTTTGTTGTTCTCCAAAAATGTAAATAGGTAAGTAGGTACCCGTCATTTCCATAAAATAACTATAATTTATTTAATTTAACATTTGGCATCATACAGAAACTTAACTATTGTTATTTTTGTTTTTGTCTGCTTGGTAATTCCATAACAGAGCGATACCATTTAAGAAGCGTATTTCCCAAAACACTTAAGAAAGAATTCCTGTATGTTACGAAATGTTATACGATGTTTTTAATTTTAATTAGAACAGTGCTTTCAATAATAATAATTATAGCAAGGTATTATTTAAAAATACAAAATACAAAACATAAAACACAAATTGTAAATAAAGAACGCTGCCAATCTAACAAAGGTCGGTAACATTCAACACGTAAATACACTATGAGTATACCGAGTGGGCCAGAAAAGAAAGTGCGAAGGAAATTATGACAGTTTCTTGGAACTGTAACGTTGAAACGTATTTCTGAGTCCACAGTGAAATTATTTGCAAAAGATATAGACACAAGTAACACCAACAATCTGCCAAAAAGTCATTTATGACAATTAGTTTGAGTACTGAATAAATTTTTGTATTGTCATACTTCATGTTCAATTGTAATATGATTTTATGTAACACTTCATTTCGTTTTCGAGTTAATCAACCGTTTCGAAAAATGTTCAGATGGCAACATTTTTGTTACTTTCAACTAACTTCCGAATTACATAAATATGTCTTTTTTCTAGTAGAAAACTATCCGATTTTTAGGAGTACGTTAAGCTAAACTTTGGAAATTCAAAGTTGCATTTTTTTCAAATGAATAAATTGTGTCCTAAAATTCGAGGAAGATTTGAATTTTGCGCCTTGTGCGCTAAAGTGTTGCCAACGAAAAAACGGGACAACGTAACAGCTGACAGTTCAGGATGATTAAAAATGGAGCGCCACACGAAAGAACAACGGGTTTTCATTGGTGAACAAATAATTAAGTTTGCAATTCTCGTACAAAATATAGTCGGAATGGTGATTTAACTTTAGCAGGTGTGAATAGATTACCTACTTGAAAAATTTAGGAAGATTGAATCAATGTTATCTTAAATAGTTTAGATGTCGTTCAGCAAATCGCTCAACATAAAAAACATCGAAGCAGTTCGTGAGAGTGTTGCTGAGAGTCCAGGAACATCAATTCGGCAATCAAGAATTGAACATTTCGAGAAGTTCTCTACAGCGTATTCTCACGAAATACTTGCATCTTTATGCTTACAAAGTTCAATTGGCACAAGAACTGAAGCCTACTGACCACGTAGAGCGAAGAGAGTTCATTGAATGGATTAGAGAACAGCAAGTGGATGCTGATTTCTCAAACAAAATCGTCTTCAGCGTTGAGGTTCATTTTCGTCTTGACAGCTTCATTAGTCGACAAAATTGTTGCATTTGGGGTTCAGAAAATCCACAAGTGATCGTTGAGAAACAAACGCATCCACAACGTAACACTGTTTGAAGCGGATTTAAGATGGAGGTATCATTCTTCTTTGAAAATGTGGCTTATCAGGAAATAACATTCAATGGTACTCGCTTTCGTGACATGCAGTTTCAACAACAACAAGTCGGTGCCACATGTCATACAGCCCGAGAAAAAAATTCAATTACTGCATGAGTCATTTCAGCCACATTTATGCAAAACGGTTATGGAAAATTTCGACCAAATAGTGCGTTTGTGTCAGCAACTCTCAATATTTTATTGCATACGTAATCCTATACTGCATACTTTATGAATCAATAAAAAATTTACAATTTATAATTAAAAACCTGTGTTTTCTATCCAAATTACTTGCGTCAATTTTGGGACACCCTTTATAAATAAAAATTATCATATTTGACGAATTGTCTTTTGTAAGAATTACCCTTTATTGTAAACAGTATCGAAATTTAATGGATCCTAATTCTCTCCAAAGCATTTTTATTTAAATTTCTTCTGAATTTAGTATAAAAAAATTTTACCTAGATAAACGTATTCATAATTAATTAGTTCTTCATTTCTGTGTACAAATGCACACGACGATGAAATATACCAACAGGGCGTTTTTAACAAAAGAATAATAACTTGATAGTGATAATAATATTATAGGATGATAAAAGTGTATTTTTTAAATAACTGATGCAAAAGAACTGATCAGTTTTAAATGAAATTCAGTATAGCTGATTGTATGTATATTTCAATAATGTCACGGGAGAATAGTTTTTTCTTCCTTATAGTGGCGGAGACACAGGGGGTTCTTAAGAATGTTTTAATTTTAAATTGTTTGTGACATGTTTGATAAATATTCCTGAAAGGGAAGGCACAAAACGATAAATTTTATATTTTCCTAGAAAATGAATAATACATTTTTTTGAACTTGAATATATTCCGAAAATGAAAAGATACTCTTCAAACTTTATTGCGACAACAGTTAAATATTTGACATCGACATGAATGCCGATTTTATCGAAAACGGTTATTACACACACAATTAAAATTTATATAAAGAGATTTTAGATAAAAAATTAACGTTTGCATCTTGCATCTCCGGCACTATGAACGAAAAGAAAACTATTTCCCCAGAAGATTATTGCAACTGTTAATGTAAAGGTTTGTAACTATTTTACTTAGCATTCTAGGGCTGATGTTTATAGAAAATCTTTTGATAAAAATTACATTTATTATCTTTTATTTCAGTTTCGTATTATAATTCGGAAACACCCTTTATAATACAACAGTCCCATATAACCCTGAATTACCTAATTTGTAGTATTTTGTAATAAAAATAATATACCTATATACATATCAGAATGGCATGAATGTTTACAACTTAATACTGTATTTTTTATGAAACTATTAGATGGGATACTAAACCTTTAACTATATTTATTCTGTTACAAGGTAAACGACATTTACACATCCAATATCAAGACTAAAGGTAAACAAACAAGAATTAAATTTTTGTGGCTTTGAGAATAAATTTTTCGATAAAAGAAATATCTGTCTTATGGGTGACAATATGAATGATCTGACCTGTCTCTATAAAATATGTTTTCAGCTGTTGATAACAACAATGAAATAAGTAGGTAATGACATGTTTTTGAATATAAGAACTTTTCAGGGTTTAAATATAAATTACATATATTTATTTGTATTACTGTAATTTGATTTTAATTTTATATAATTTTTGGCAACCTCGGTAATATAATTATAGTTTCTATAGAATATTATTAATAAAATTCATCAAAATATGCTGCTTAGATAAATATTAGGTCTAGGTACCTTCCATAACATACGAACGCTTTAATATTTAGATTATTATAAATTAAACATAATAGTTCAACCGAATTACACTTGGAGAAAAAAAAATGGATACCTGGACTTTTATAAGTGGAAATGGTAAAAGGGCTTATAATAAACCTAAAAAAAATAAATGCGTGAGCAGGGGCGGCGGAAGGTTGATTTGGGGGGTTGAAAAGTTATGAAAAATTGTATCATTGGTGTTTCTGGCGAAGGTTGACGTCAAACAAAAAAGTATTTAATACAAATGTTGCAGATCATGCAAAAATCTACAACTTTTGTAGAGGTCACTTTTTAACATAATCTCAAAATTCCCGAGAAAAATTCTAATTTTTTGTTTTCTATTGCTCATTTCCGCAAAAATAATTTAATTTTGACGAAACTTGGTGAAAGTATCCCTTTCTCTGTTTTAAATAACCTCAATTTTTTTTAGATAAAAAAATCAGGAAGTTTCTGAGATTTTAATTTTTTTCGGACTGAAACACTTTTTTTTCAAATAAATATTCTACTTAAAAAAATCATCGTACAGAGCCGGTAATCATTTTTTTCGTTTTGACATACTTTTTGGTGAAATAAAAAATCTGTAATAACATTTCAAAAACATGCTCAAAAATGCAAAAAAGTAAAAAATGACTTGCAACAATGAATTTTTCAGTTATTGTTGATAATTTGTTTAAATTAAAAAACATTCAGAAACTGATTAAACCATTCAATTCTATGGAAAAAAATAAAAAAAAAAAACAGTGTCTCATTGTTTGACCCAGAATTTTATTTTTGTACAGTATTGCTATAAACATCTAAGTCGAATTACAAATGCACAAATGATGAATTATCTCAGGATGATTTGAGATTTCAGCAATATAAAGTATTAACTGCAAAGTTTACTGTTGACGCGAAATCCGAAAACCCGAAGTTTTGCAAAATCGTTTAATTTTTTTCTGGCTTTATTAGAAAACGAATTTTAAATAAATTGCATATTTACATTGCTACTTTTTTCGCTCTATCCAATGGCGTCAACATTTTTGCAATCCCACGTTTCGTCTTCGACGGGCCATCATCAGATTAATTTTTTTAAATATATCGCTGCTATTTTTATGACAAAATCTAGTCATTTTTAATTCTGTATTAGATGATATTATTGTTGTAATCGCTTAAAAAGGTTTTTTGCTATCATTAAAAATTTTTCCAGAGTACGGCTTTGAACGCTTTCAAAATACCAGTATCTATTAGAGGATAGAGGAGAGAATAAAAGTCAATACAGCACAAAATATCCAACAATTTTTTTAATCCATAATTAAAAAAGTTGTATCTAATAAAAAAATAATACGAATTTATGAAATATTTTATTATTTCTAATTAGTATTGCTAACAGTAGTCAAAAATTGTTGGATATTTTGTGCGATATTGACTTTTATACTGTTCATCCAATAGATATTTTGAAAGCGTTCAGAGCCGTATTCAGGAAAAATTTTAAATTATAGCTAAAACAAGCTAAAACCTTTTTTACAATAGTAATACCATCTACCTCAGGAAAATGTTGCCATTGTATAGAGCGAAAAAAGTGGCATTGTAAATATGTAATTTGTTTTAAAATTCGTTTTCAAATAAAGCCAGAAAAAATTAAACAATTTAGCAAAATTTCGAGTTTTATCTCCGGAACTACCCAGAATTTTAAAACATTCTAAATAGCATATTGTTAGGTATAAAAAACCCAACTTTTTTCTAATCTGAGCCACCCCGTATCTTTTACCGTTTCCTAGATCCTAATGCTATCCCATCCTTATCTTGGACACACTGTATATCTATGATTTCATCAAACTTTAATAAAAATAATCGATCCTACGGAAAAAATTATTATTTATTTTATTTATTCACTATTCGACTTATGTTTATAGCAATACTAAAAATAGTTTTGGGTCAAACAAAGAGACAATGTTTTTTTATTTTTTCTGTAGAATTGAATGGTGTAATCAGTTTTTGAATGTTTTTAATTTAAACAAATTATCAACAATAACTGAAAAATTCATTGTTGTAAGACATTTTTTACTTTTTTTCATTTTTGAGCATGTTTTAGAGCTGTGATTACAAATTTTTTTATTTCACCAAAAAGTATATGTCAAAACGGAAAAAATTATTACCGGCAGAATTCTGTACGATTTTTTTAAGTAGAATTTTTCTTTGAAAAAAAGTGTTTCAGGCCGAAAAAAATGAATATCTCAGAAACTTCATGATTTTTTTATCTAAAAAAATTTGAGGTTATTTAAGATAGAGAAAGGTATACTTTCACCAAGTTTCCTCAAAATTAAATTATTTTTGCGGAAATGAGAAATAAAAAACGAAAAATCAGAAAAAACCTGTTTTTCGCATTTTTCTCAGATATTTTGAGGTTATGTTAAAAAGTGACTTCCATAAAAGTTGTAGATTATTGCATGATCTACAACTTTTGTATTGGATACATTTTTGTTTGATGTCAACTTTCGCCAGAAATCCCAATGATACAATTTCTCATAACTTTTCAACCCCCCAAATCAACCCTCCGCCGCCCCTGCTCACGCATTTATTTTTTTTTTTTTCGTTTATCATAAGCCCCTTTACCATTTCCACTCATAAAAGCCCAGGTAACAATTTTCTTTTTTTTTCCTCTAAATGAGTTATTTTGATCGGTCTATAAGTAATAGCAATAAAATAATTTGAATAAAGTTTTGAGAACAAAATTTTTTGTAAAGAAAATAGGATGATGTAAGTAGAAATTAATATGTAATAATATAGAAACAGAAGAATTAAAAATAATTTATTTTATAGTGTACAATTGACAAAAACTGCGAGTATTGATTTTATAGTAAAGAAACAGATTAATTATTATTAATAATTTTAAAGGGATCGACGTAATATTAAATTGCGATTGGAGTAATAATTATCATTTATAAGATATCGTTGAAGGTTTTTATTCGTTAATTCCATGAATGTATTAACTAGCAACTACTAAAAACTTTATTTATTTTAGAGAGCGTTAATAGTTTTTTTTATTATTAATTATTTATTAGTTATGAATTAGTATTTTTATTTAATGACAATCATCGGTAACTTTTATATGAAATGCCTGATTCATCCAGCATAAAAGGGTATGATAGATTTGATGACAGCAATTAAATTGTTGTCAAATTGTCCCTTTAAGCGTATAAGAGAAATTATTGTTTTAATCGGAACATACTCTATAAACATTTTTCCATATCATTACAAGTAATTTTGTTTTAATATTTACTTTAACGAAATTATATCAGACATTTTCATTAGTAATGTATCTTTAATGGTAAGGAAGATATAGGCAAAAGAGTGTGTTAAAAGAAACTTGTGTACCTAGCAAATAGTAATAGGAGGACTAAGTTAAATTAAACCGTATTCATTTGAATCTGTGATTGTTCTACGACCATGAGTGTTGGTTCAAGATATAACCAAACTTTTTACTGCGATAGGCCTAGAACTAACATTTTATTAAGCACCTATTTATAATGCATGTAATAATTAGAGATCGGAAATGTTAGGGCGGCTGCAATATGATACAGGGTTAGCTGTAGGCTGGGTTCTTTCGCATCGATCAATTTATTCCATTCGTATCTAGCGGCGCCCTAATGCCTGCCCTGTCAGCCTGGCGTGCCCGTGAATAATTCAGGTTCTTTGCTGAGGTACATTGGCCATGCATTTATTTCATTGTCATTTATGCGTGTGTGAGTTTTATGCTTTGCTTGGTCGAGTGTATGGCACGTGTTTTTATGGCAGTCAGTAGCATGTGCATCGTGAGCATAGAGCGGCATACGGCTTGACCACAGATTTAGCCTATTTCTGCTACTACAACGCTTACTGCAGCTTATTATTAGCACGATACAGACACTACTGTTTATTTATTTGATTGTCGCCACAAAGTTTCCGACGTCACTGAATACAATAAAAAACATTGCTCAAAACAACGATCAACTGTAGATATATCTTCTGATTTTTTTCCACTTTTCTTTTATAGAGCTTTTGTTAAATATATATATGTGGTTTTGTTATGACTCTAAGTTGTATGTTTATTTTTTATAATGGTGTGTATTTCCTGTAATTGGGTTTTCCTGTTGGAAATAAATGACATTTTTATTATGACCGTTGCTTAATTTTTACTACATTTTTCTTGTTTCGCTTTCATCACGTGAGAAATCGTTCCACAGTTTCTTTCTATTTTTATTTTATGATTCAGATTTTTTAAACTTTAATACATATTTGAGATAAACTTTTCAGTTGCATTATTTTACTATTTTATTGCATGTTACTATTACCATTTTACTGCATTAAAATCATAAAAACTATGTAGTTTTTTTGTATTAACATCAAAATAAACTTTTATCTACGTCACAAATAATTTTGTATTAACAACACAAAATAAACGTCATAAAATAAAAGTTGTTTTATTTTTAAGTGATGGGTCTGTTAAACGTAAACTGCATTTTGCGACAAACAAAACAAAATTCTGGAAGTTTCCTTTGTTCATAATTTAATAAACTGTGGCAAATTTCAGTTCGCGTATTTTGGTTCAAGGTTTTTCTTGTCATTATGCAGAAAAGTGCCATATAAACACAAGAATATATCTTTATAAATTGACCTTCCATTCTCATAAAATTCTAGTCTTTGTTTATTTTTAACTGCATTGTAAAATGCTGACGTACCACGTACCTACAATAACAAATACCGGTTACGCAGTCATGAGACCTATTTTAGGTACATATATTTGTGTCTAGGCGTGTAGGGTTGTTCTAATAAATTCTAACCCCCTTATCTTTTCTGCCTCTGAATCTAGGATAAAATGCTCAATATCAAAGAAACGTTATTAAAGGCATAAATATGCATTGATCCCATTGTAATCTTGATTTTATTCATTAACAGGGTCAGTAAATTAAACAAACTGTTGTGCAAACTGTCAGAGTAAATACATGACATTTACACATCGATAAAATCAGTACAAAAACATGGGCTTTAAAAAAATGGCAGATATACACACTGTTAAAATTCGCTCTTCACTACAGGAATCTCGGAAACGGTAAGAGATACGAAGTAGGTTAAATGGGGACAAAGTTGCATAATCAGAGGACCAACATAATGCCTCTAAAAAATCAAGGCTAACATGAGTAGTTTTCGAAATATCTAAAAAAAACGAAATTTTGGAAGTCCGTTTTTATTTCATTTTAGCCTTGTTTGACGTGATATTGAAAAAAGAAGAGCACCTTCTCATAATAACTTTTTTACCTCTATCGAATGGCACAATCAATTTTTATATGTAACGCTTCGTCTCTCCAGGACCATCATCAACTTAATTTTTTTAAATACGACCCTGGAAATTTTATTACATTTTTTTGCAAGCCTTCACGACCCCCAATACTGTACTGCCTCAGCCCAAACCAGATTCAGACGTTTTGTCTCGAAAAATTCATCTTCAATGTATTCGTTTCAAATTTATATAATTTTTTTTATTTCTATGTTAATTGAATTATTTGTACACTCTAAGTGTTATTAGATCCTGTGGAATCCACCTAGCTATTTAAACTATTACCATTACCTGTTACAATAAAACATTATTAGAGTTTTAATCCCGTGCTCATTGTTATTTCTAGGTTTCTCGAGTGCTCGAAATTCAAACAAATTTTGATCTAATTTTTCTCAGGATATTCATACAAATACAACTGACATGCTCTTTCACAGTTGCGGTTACAGATATAATAAATTCCGATCATATTAAGCTTATTTTCATTTTCAACACTTGCCAAAGATGGATTTTTCGAGACAAAACGTCTGAATCTGGTTCTGCCTGAAGCAGTACAGTATTGCGGATCATGAAGGCTTCGAAAAATGTAATAAAATTTCCAGGGTTATATTTAAAAAAATGAAGTTGATGATGATCCTCGAGAGAAGAAACGTTACATTTAAAAATTAATTATGCCATTCGATAGAGGGCAAAAAGTTGCCATCAAACAAGGCTGAAATGAAATAAAAACGGATTTCCAAAATTTCGTTTTTTTTCCAAAATTTCGAACACTAATCATGTTATCCTTGATTTTTTAGAGGCATAATGTCGGTCCCCTAATTATGCAACTTTGCCCCTATTTAAGCTACTTCGTATCTCTTACCTTTTCCGAGATCGCTGTAGTGAGAAGCGAATTTGTAACAGCCTGTATAGGTTGTTATTTTTTATTTATTTCTTTGAACTCACAAAAAACTTTTCTCAACTTTTGTTTTCAATGTCTTTTTCTCAATAAAAAGTGAAAAAATAAGATGATCAGAATATTATATGAATATCCATTAAACCATTTATTTGACGTAACATACATAATTGCATATATGTAAAATTACATGTAAACTTACATTAACTTCTTTGTATGCTACTTAGAATGTAAATTTAGATGAAAACTTGTAATCTAGCTGAGCAACAACGGTTCACTCTAAATTCACTATGGATAGTTACCGCAGAAATAATTAAAAATTTTGTGGTTACTAACAAATTTTAAATTGCACTAATGCATTATAAATAATAATATAACATATCTCTAGCAAATGTATTAAAAATAACGAAAAAATATATACACTGAAACAATTTTTTTATATTTTTGTTTTCTTCATGTGTAAAAACATACAATTTCTTTATTTTTATTAACGTATGCTATTAAAAAAACATAAAGCCATTGAATGCGTTGGATTTAGACAAACTATACCATATGTACCGTAAATATATCTGATTACAAAACTAACATCAGTATAAATTTAGAGACTGACATTGAAATGTAATTATGTACTGTGACACTTTATTATTTTTCAATTATCATAGCTTATAGGTATACGCCAATGCCGTTTCAGTTCAATATCAGCTTCAGTGAAAATTGTTTATACACTTTTCCTGAACTAAATGATTTACCGTTTAAAAATTATATGGTCACGGAAATAAGGTATTTTTCACTTTCTCATTTGGTCTACACACCCTTTTTTTATGTGGCTTTATTCCCCATTCTCTTATACGGACGGATGTGTGTAAATTGGTATCACTGATCGACCAAGGATAGCACTTATAGGCACAAATAATAGTCTTGCTGCCTATATCACTTATATAATTAATATAAAATATTTTAAATAAATAAGATACCTACCTTACATGTACATATCTCGATTTAAGGAGTAGCAAATTATTTTGCGAAAATAAACTCATGAAACAATATTTTCTATAACAATTCCTAAGGATTCTTGGATCCCTCAAAAACTGGAAGAGTTCTCATTTTCAACCATATTTTTGAAAATGCATGGGCATGGGCAGTTTTTAAAACAAATCGTTAAACATGTTTATTTTATTTTTATTTATTATATCATCAATGCTACACCCTGTCCCTAATTTGTAACTATAAAAGTCTTAAAGGTGCTATTTTATGGAAGATCAAAGTTGCTGCAAAGGCAAAAGATATGAATCATTTATTATTTGAACTAACTATTCGGTCATTAACCTAGCTTTTAATGAGTTTTTAATCTGTAGTAAACCACAACGAATAAACAGAGCTTTTTAGGTGGACACATGAATAAATACGATATTTTTTACAACTTAAATATTAACAAGTATTATTTATTTGTTAATAAAAACAAATGTATAAGGATAATAATTCTTTTCAAATTTTGGATTACAAAAATTAGTATTTTTAATATTGTTAACTTTTTCACTACGTTTTTTAATTGAATATGAAGTTTTTAGTAGAATGTTATTATTCAGTTTGTAGTACGTATACCTTCCTTATTGCTCGATTTATTGCTTTTCAAAGAGTAGTATGGTACCTACCTACTTAAAATTACACTGCGGCTAAAAAACATTCACTCATCCTCCTATAAAGTTGGGATTCGTTGCACTTTGATTTTGAAACCATTTGCAAAATTAAAGACGACTGGAGAAATCATCTGTTTCACTTCAATGTTCGAACGTTTGTACTCCGTCGTTCCCTATTGCAAAGTAGAGCGCCGAATTAACGGGAGTTAAGGGGTAATTTGCTTATTTTTAAAAGGTCGAAAATTTTTTTTTTTAATTTTGTGTCTTTATTAGGCCTTCTGAATACGTGGTTAAAATTAATGACATTATGACTGAATCACTCATATACATTGTTCACTCGACGTTTCATCCACCAAGACCCTTTTTGAATGACCAAAAAGTATATTTGTTGAGATATAATTCCAAGAGAAAAACACGCCTTTAAACTGCAAAACACATTATGCACTGCAAGCTGTTACGGTGAACGCCACGCCGCCAATGTCTTTCTACCTCGGGTGTCGAATCCGGTTAATTCCAAGAAAGTCATGCATGTGTCTCCTTGGAATTCTCTCTCAACAAATATCGTACGGACTGTAACCAAGAATGACGAATAAAAAGCACTTTTAAGTCTACCTTTCTTTACAAAACAACTGACACTTTAGTTCATTGCAACAAAATTGTTGAAGTTTTCATTCAAATTTCACATAAACCGATATTTTCAATAATTAAGAAAAGCATATATCCTTCAGCGATATAAAAACTAACAACTCCTAACTTGACCACATTAGATTCCAATAATGTGTCGCTATTGTGTAAAACTTAATTAATTTTTAATCCTAAGCTTTTCTACCTTTCAGTGTAAATCAGAAAATGAAAACTTTAACGCTGTTTAAAATTTCTAACATTATGTTACATTGATACTTTGTGGTGCTGATACACTTGTTTAAAGGTAGAAAGTATAATTTATTAGTGAGAAATAGAAATAAGGATAATACCACAGCCTCTGTGATAATGTATAACAACGATATACAAATGCCTGAGGCATTTAGTAAATTAAAATAGTTTTCCTTTCAAAATCACCCGAATGTCTGAAAAAAATTGTATTACGTCTTACTTATAATCATTTATCGAATCATTTATATTGAATACATATTTTTTTTATTCATCTTGGTCGCAATCATACTACACACTTTAATTTAATGCGTACCTATATTAAATTCCATTTCATCGTTAGGTATTAGAAATTTTAATTTTTCTTAAGTCTTACACAGTGTAAATAAATAATTGTGAAATTAAAAATATTTATTTTAATATTAAGAAAATGTGTTCCTATGGTAATACTTTTGTTGTTTTCAGTGTCCCTAATAGTATACGTACGTTACAGGCAAGTCAGGGATTTGTGCGAAAAAAATGAGTTCAAACCACTCATAAAAAAGATCAATACACTGACATTATATATTGGTTTCTGTGCCTCTTTGGGAATTGTTGTGGTGGCCAGTTTTCAAGAGACAAATGCTTTTGTTGTTCATTTATTGGGTGCTGGAATGTGTTTTGGTTTAGGATCTATTTATCACATAATTCAGGTAACATCATTTTCTACTTTAATAATACCTTTTTTTCTCATTAACGGCATTATACGTTAGATACGTAATTGATTAAACAGTGAATCCAGACAAGGTTATTAAAAAATTAGTTCCAGTTAGAGTCTCAATAAAGTATTATAGTTATCTTTCAATTATATTTATTTCCACGTTTTCGACCTCAGTTGTTCACTGAGATTTAAATAAAGGAAACTAATAGAACCTCATCCTGGATAAATGATATTGAGCGGTTTAGGCCTGAAACTTTTTATTGTCCATAGCTGCACCTATACATAAAAAAAATCACTTCGATTGACTATCATTAGTTCAAGAGTTTATACTTTTTAAATTTTGTTACTCTGGTAACAATTCATAAACTTTTTAGTAACGACTTATGTAATTTCCTAATATACTTATAAAATTAGCTGACCAAAATGAAACAATAATAATTAATTACCTTATCCAATACAGTTATTGTTCTTAATTTAGTCTCATTAATTCATAATTGAAAGAGGTCAATTGCATTTTTTTGTTAATTGGCGTTTTTTTTCGCGGAATAATGACACTTAATTTAGATAATGCTAATTGAAATACGCAATTGAGAAATATTTTTTATTTACCTTTGCCGATAATTGTTTAATTTAATTTAATTTATTTTTTTTATAGGCACAGATTTAGTGTTAACAAATGAAGAAAAATTTATTAGTGTTAAAGCATTAAACTTAAGTTTGGAAATGCTATACAGTGCGTCTCAGAAGTAACGCAAAAAATTCGTATTTTATTTTGTGTTGTGTTTTCACAGAAACGTTAAAACACGTCAATTAGTACATGTATAGGAATTCTCGTTTTGTAACGTTGCTTCAACAGGATGGGGCTCCTCCTCATTTTGGGATTGCTGAAATATGTAGATAGGTCGACGAGTACCCATTAAGTGGCCACCACGTTCACCCGATTTAACTCTTCTAGATTATTTCCTGTGGGGCTATTTAAAAAGCAGAGCTTAGACCGGACACTATCGAGAGCATAAGAGAAAAAATTAATCAGATACTACCAGAGGCCATTCAAGATATCACGGATAAATTCGAACAACGACTCGCCCATTGTCTAACTGCTAACACTTTATATCGACGTATTTACTTTTTATGTTTAAAAAATTAGGTTGTGCTATTTTAAAAAAATGTCGATGACGTCATAGGTTTGTGAAACATAACGCAAAAAGGGTTTAAGCAATGTGACAAAACGATAATTCCCATTTACTAATTGACGTGTTTTAGCGTTTTTGTGAAAACGCAACACAAAATAAAATACGAATTTTTTGCGTTACTTCTGGGACGCACTGTATATTTAAGAGAAACAAGAACTTGTTTTTGTTAAAGGAAATAATAAAAATAAAGGAAAGAAATAAAGGTAATGAGAACCTATACAATCTTTCTTCCTTTAAATTAAAAAATATGACGCTTGTTTATATTTTTAAGAAGGTTGGAATGAAAGAAACGTTAATAAAATCGCGAATCAAAAAATTATCATGGAATAAAAACTGCCCAGGACAATTTTTTGAGAAATTGGATATTTATTTTTAAAATTAGTTACTGTATTGTTAATTTTGGGGAATAAAAAAAATTAAAACAAAAGCCTTTATAAACGAAAAGTACAGTGTGCAAAACCGTACTTATCTTATCAACTTCGACGTCACCTGTTACATGGGTGTTGTATAATAATGAAAAAGTAATATTAACGGTTGGTAGAAGGAAGCACAAAAAACAAACGCCTAGGTAGGGAATTCTGGAAGGAAGCGTAGATAGTCGAAGATAGGTAGTTGAAGTGAGAACAGTGTGCAGATAAGTAGCAAGACGATCGGCGGGCAGTGTGTCAAAGTAGTGAAAAGTTAATTGTTTAAAGTGTTATTAGTTAGCAGGTAATATTCTTTAAGTACTTTGTTGTTAATTGTTCTATATAATCTTATGATTGTGATGATTATAGTTGTTTCATGATAATAATTCTTTGTAAGTTTAGCTTCCATTGCTTTATGCTCAAGGGCATATATTTTTCCAAGGTAAAATTGTTATAATTATACTTAAAGTTTGCCCATTATTTATTTCATGTTAAAAATATATGTATTGCCCTGATTGCCAGACATTACAATAACGACTTCTTTGTTTCACATTTAACTTGTTTTTGCCACGATTACGTTATACGTAAAATATAGATGTTTCATGATAATAATTCTGTATATGCTTAGCCTTCATTGTCTTACACTCAGAGACGTATATTTCTCTAAGATAAAACTGTTACAATTATTATTAACGATTGCTCATTATTTATTACATGTTGAAATATGTATATATTGTCGTGTCTGCCCAGATATTGCAAAACAACTTCTTTGTTTCACATTTAACTTGTTTTATCTTGATTACGTTGTTCTTTGATTTCTTGTACTCACTTTATGTCATACGTATGTAAGAGCTTTGTTGAATTTACTAACATTTTCATCCATGATTATTATTATTGTTGTACTTTAGTTGGATTGCCTCCCATATTATGGGACTCCAGTACCTTCCCTATTATTACTGTTATTATTATTATTATTGTTGTTGTTGTTGTTGTTGCTATTATTGTTACTAAAACCTCTTCAGTTTTACTTTGAAGTGTGTATGTCAGATTTGAGTGAGATGACATTTAGTGAGAAATTAAATAAGTCCAGTTTTAATTATCATTAGCAAAGGTCCTTAAAGTATGCCTTTGACTAGCGGTTGTTTTGTATTTATATTTGGGTGGTAAGAGCAACGATCGTGGGTTTCTCTGCCATGCTCTTTCCCCACAGGAGCTCTAGGTGAGCCTGGCACTCTCCTTTTATGTTAAATGGTTGTTAATGTTTTTGTTGTCCTTTATATTTGTCACATGTTTAATTTGAATTGTATGTAAATAAAGTTAGGTATATTTACTCTGCTTTTGTTTTATAAAATTAAACCATACATCCCCTCTACAAAGTTAGTAGCCAGCGCCTTCCGGTAAATTAAAAATAGATACACACAAGGTAGGTATTCCTTATGACGATCACATATTTTTGGCAACTACGTACGTTTATTTATGTTTTCGATCGAACCTAGGGTTGTTATACTACAACAGTTACTGGTTTTCGAGATACAGAGCATAGAAATAATAAAAAAACACTTTTTACTATTGTCGTGGCGTAATTCAATACTATACTTGTTTAACGTCATTGGCAGTTAGGAGTCTTGTATATGGGGCTAGATATCTCTAGCATGCCTAGATGTCCAGTATCGAAAAGCATTGTTTGACTTCATTTGACTTAGCCTTGATTTTGTTAGCCTTGTTTTAATATGAAGGCAAACGATTTCATAAGATTAGTTTTATAGTGGAATAACTTTGAGAAAAACTAAATATATGAGACACGTGGGTAAATGCGAAAAAAAGAAGTTCTTGTTAATTGTTCCAAACCCACAACTTCTGGAAGAATTTTCGGTCTTGTCATCTGAAAGAAGCGGTATGTCTCTCGATATATTAAGAAGTCCAAACCACCGACAGGAAAAGCAGCGTGGAAATCGTTCACAAATGAATGGATCTAAAATAATTCTCCCCATTAATTTTACAAAAATAGTATGTTTCTGTTTTAAAGTACAATTTAGTTAGTATACAAATTTGTAAATACCTGAGGAGCAGCGATGAGATATAATGTTAAAAAAATGTATAATTTCTGCACCAATGAATTTTCTAGACTTTTGGCATACACTATTGAATATTGTATTTGAAACGAAAAAGTTCTAAGTACACTTGCTTGATAAATGAGTATTTAAGGATAATTTAAAATTATTCAGCTGTATGCTGTTTATTTTATATTAAAAATAATAATAAATTGGAATTGCTCGTTTTTCGAATAAAATGAAATACGTATTTTTAAAAAATAGTATTCAAATTCCAAAATATTAAGTGGTATTGTGCTCCCTAGTATCTTCGTCATTGATTGATAAATTTGTATGCCAATTCACTGAATATTTTCCTTTAATTAAATATATAATTAGTCCAACGATAAATCTGCCATTTTTTTTATAAACAACCTGTATCTCGAAAATCACTGATTTTTAACCGTCAAGGCTTTTTGGTCCAAAAAGTCCCAAAAGGAACAATGTAAAAAAGTGACCTCTACAAGTGTTGTAGATTTTCGCATGATCTATAACTTTTATATTTGTTGTGTTGTGTTATATTATTTTTATTGCTGATTGTGATTTATTTTATTATAGTTCATTAGTATTGTTATATTACCTGGTTAACTATTTCTGTTTTTAGGTGATAATATCATTTTCATTATATCCAACCTTTGGAAAGAAGAGCTTAAATATATACAGGCTGATCTGCACCATATTATATTTTGTAACCCTTTCACTGACGGCGATATTTTTGGTTCTCTCGTTACTCAAATTTAAAGGTATAAGAAGTAAATACAATAATAGTTTATTATATAATTGAACATATTTTTATTCTAAAGGTACTGCTAATTCAAATACATTCAAAAAGAAATCTTCGAATGAAAGTCAAACAATGATCTTCGACAATAAAAATCTGGACACGCAAAATATATTTAACCTAACAGACAAGATTCCTAATTGTGCTATGGCTACGAGCCTTAATAAGCGTTGTACTATACCAATTATTTTGTAAATATCTTTTTTGGAAGATGTATTTGTATTTTATAATTCTAACAATATCCTACCAGTATAAAAAGATTTTACCATATCCATAATTTATTTGGATTCTTTCAACAGTCTCCTTGCGAAAGGAATTTTTGAATTTATCTGGATTAGCTTAATATCTTTGAAATAAACATACGAGAGCAAACAATAAAATATATAGGGTGTCTCGATACTTGATACAAAAAAGACGAGTATACATATAGATGAGGTCAAAATAATATCAGTTTTTCAAATAAATTTTTTTCATACGGGCCTTCGTTAATAAGTTACGGGCTCTCAAAAGTTAAAATTAAAAAATTATTTTTATTTAGTCTCTAAACCAATAACTTTAGCATGATGCAAATTTGGTGATCGATAACACATGCGTACAGCTTGTTTTTGATGTTGTAAGTGAAACTTCATTATGCCCAGAACACCAGGGACGGACTATGCCCAATGGTTAACAACCCAGAATTTTTGGATAGATGACGATCGCAATCTGCCTGTATCAAAAATAAGTTCCCTGGAGCATCGAGCGGCGCCTCCACGATTTTTTGTTTTTATTTTTAATTTCATTTAATTAATTTTAGAAGCGTACATGTTTTTAAAATAAGAGCCTAGAAAATTTAACATACACACTTTACTCGTAACACAAAATAGAAAAACAAAACAAAAATAAGTTGAAGTTAAAAAAATATTTTAAAGGAATGAAAACTATCAAAATACATTTTCAATATGGGCCAATATCCAATTATTAATAATTAAAAACAAAAAATGGTGGAGGCGCCGCTCGATATGCACTGTGACATAAAATCTCATATCCTAAACTGTTAATTCTACCGAGTTGAACCAAGAGGGTATGATCGTTGGCACATTCTTCAGGGAACTTATTTTTGATACAGGCAGATTGCGATCATCATGTATTCAAAAATGCTGGGTTGTTAACCATTGGGCATAGTCCGTCCCTGGCGTTCTGCGCATAATGAAGTTTCACTTACAACATCAAAAACAAGCTGTACCCATGTGTTATCGATCACCAAATTTCGTCATGCTAAAGTTATTGGTTTAGAGACTGTAAATAAATATAACTTTTTAATTTTCAACTTTGAGGGCCCGTAACTTTTTGACGAAGGCCCGTATGAAAAAATGTATAGGAAGAACTGATATTATTTTGACTTCACCTATTTGTACTCGACTTTTTTGTATCAAGTACCGGGACACCCTGTATATTTATAACAAAGTCATTGAAAATATGTTTATATATAGGATGTTATGGGATTAATTGGACAAAATTAATATTTGAATTCGGTTGATGAAAATAAGAAAAACGTTCTACAAAGAATTGTTTGTAAATGCTTCGTTTTCAAGATACAGGGTGTTGAAATTTGAAATAATCCATTTCTATCCATAATTAAATAAATCATTAGTCCAAGATTCATTATTTTGCATTTTTGCAAACATCTTCAGAGGGTATTTTAAAATAGACATATATGTGATACCTTTTATTTTATATCTCGAAAGTGTAACGTTTGTGGACATTCCTTCATAAGACTTTTTTCCTATTTTGATGACTGAATTGAAATTTTAAGGATGCTCAATTAATTGGGAACACCCAAAACAAATGACAGAAGTATTTACATATTTTCAGGACGACAGGTATTAATTAAGTAGTCTTAAAGGCGTAAATTTTCAAATTTCAACTGAGACAATTATGTTTAATACTGGAAAATAATGAACATAACCGTGGGATTCCATGTTGTCTTATGAAAAATCAAATATCAAGACTTATTATTCACATTGAACATTCACAAAAACAGAAAAAAATTAATAAACTGTGAAACATTTTTCAACAATAATATCTGAAAATAGAGTTCACTATGGTATTCTCTTCCTATAAAGAGTGGAACTGAATAATGATTTTGAAGCAAGAAATTTTCCTAATCTCAAATATTTAATCTACAGCTTCTATGTACAAATCAAATTCTTATGAATACACACATCCCATTGCATTTCATATTAATATACAAGTTGTCCCAAAAGAAAAGTAGAATTTCATATGAGGAAAAAAATAATTAAAAAGTTGACACATTTTTTGCATGTTTTTAAAGGGTATCATTAAACATGAAAGAAAATATCGGACAGGTATCCTCCGCGACTCATTTGTCATACTTAACCTCTTTTACTATACCGCATACCTGCGGCCGAATTTCGTTGATAACTTTCTGAATTTCTGCCTTTAATTCAGGAATGGTATTCATTTGAGTAGAATAAACTTTGGACTTTAAGAATCCCCACAGGAAATAGTCGGAGATGAGTCGTCCATTAAATTTCTGTCGTAACAAGTGGATAGTTTCACATGCCATATGGCAGGTGGCACCATCCTGCTGGAACCACATGCCATCCAAATCCATGCCATCTAAATGGGCCCACAAAATGTTTAGTAACATCTCTCGATATTGTTCTCCATTGACAGCCACTACGTTTCCAGTCTTATTAAAAAAAAACGGACCACCAGCGTAAAATTCACACCACACTGTTACTCTTTGGATAAACAGCGGTCGTTCTTGAATGGCCCGAGAATTGTCTCTGCCTCAAATCCGACGGTTTTCACATACCTACTAATTGTAAGATAGAAATACGCCACGACGCTAAAGATGATTTTCTTGGCAAAATCACCGTCCACTTGTTGATTCTCCAACATCCAATCAGCGAATGTCCGGTGCATGAAATGGTCGTCTGGTTTCAATTGCTGGGTTAGCTGAATCTTGAATGTATGCAGATGCAGATCTTTCTAAAAATCTGCTGCATTTTGCTTTTTGAAATGTTTAATTGCAGCGACACACTGAAGCTACGGGAATTTTCGCTACACTGTCACTCACCGTAACAATATTTTGGACTGAACGGGTAGTACGAGATCGACATGTTACTTCAACCAAACCTGTTCAAATTTGGCAACTAATCTCCTCACAGTGGTTTCTTTCTTCCGAAAATTCCATGTAATTTGCGCACAGTCTCAGCTACATGCTCTCTGTATTTGTAATGATTTTCACATTCTTCACTTTCTCATTCTCATGTTACTCAATTTCGTCTAACCGCAACGTATCTACTACATGTTACCCTGCACAGTGCTGCCAACTCTTCGGAATCAAAATGGCGCACAATTCAAATCCTGCGTTACTTTTGGGACAATAGTATCGTAACAAATTGTTTTGTTAACGACATTTTGCTGGGATTCTATGATAGAAAATTTATATAATAAATAATAATTTATTCCGTGAAAATAACCAATGAATGATAAGGACTGATGAACAAATGTATAATGAATATTTCAATATTTTAGGTGATGATATTACCAAATGGGTAGAGGAGGACGGTGGCTACGATTTGCATCTAGTCAGCACTATAGCAGAATGGATAATGGTGGCATTCAATCAACTGATAATTCTAACATTGGCTTTCGAGTTCAAATATATCCAGTTTTCAGAACCTAAAATTAATACAGATCTGGGCTAGTAATTTTTAATAAGGCAATAAGTTTAAAACGAATATAGATAATATTTGTAGTATGCACTCAAAATTTTGAATTTTGTTCCCATCATATATCACATATTATGCAAAAATTTATTAACGTCTCGTTAGTCATTAAACATTACTCATAACGAACACCAGGCAAATATAAATATTGAATAGATTAAAGTAAGATTAATTTTTGCTCAAACTATTGAAAGAAATACAACTCAGGGATGAACATGAAAATCTATTTTAGATTTCATTTTATTTTTTAATGCAATTTTATGGAATATTCATAATGAGAATAACATATATTTCTTTTATATTCTATTTTTTTTTAAATAGTAAAATATAAAGGCCGAATTTCACTGAGGCTGGTGCAACCTGGCGGGTCCAAAACGTAGTGCAACAAATGCATGATATAAAGAATACAAGATATGATATTCCTAGGAACCAAAATTGGTTCGCTGGGCGCAAGTAGTCATCTGGGGGGACCGCCTAGCCGGGTGACTTGGCCAGTGGATTTCTATCTGCCGAGATAAGCATCACGGACGCAGGCTGGAATTTGGATGGGTGACCTAATGCAGGCTCGGGGACGTGGCTGTGGCAGCCTACCAGATACCTGGGTCGCTCAACATTTTCCGCATGCGTGTGGTCCCCGATAAATGGTAATGAGAACAGAGCAAAGAAAATCTCTGTAACTCAAGACCATGCTATCATACATAAACTGTACGAGCCTAATAAGGCCTAAGTGCCTCGGTGGAAAAACAATTTCACCACCCTCCGACATACATACATACATGACGTCATCTGAAGAGTGAATTAGCGAAACCGAACGTCACAGATATGGAGACTACACTGTCTTAGTAACAAGCCGATCACGTGCATATATACCCAAATTGGCGTCTATGCTCCTCTACATCTCCAACTGATGTCATAACATGGCTGCGGTTATGCGCAATATCATATCTTCTAGTCTTTGTATCATGCAGCAGATGAGTATACACTCATACTGGGCTGGTATAGAGGGCTGTTATTTTCAAGCGCGATTATAGGTATGTCTCGCCAGGCTGCATCAGCCTAGCTGGACCAACCTCAGTGAAATGCGGCCTTAAGTGGTATATTAAAATCAGCGCTGTTATTTAGAAAATACAAAAAACAATCATACACACAACACGTAAATATTTAGATACCTAATATTAAGGATATCTAAATTATCTATTGTATATTTATTATTTATTTGTTCTTATAGCAAAATGAAAACACACATTAGATAGGTATGTTTTTTAGGGAGTTCTGATACCATACGTTTCTGAATATTTAGAAAATGGAGAAAATTGTAAATAAATTAATTAAATCATATACATATTATTATAATTGATGCTATTATATTCTTTTTATTTGCTCATATTGAGTGTAATATTTTTTAAATATATTCTTTTTAAGGATGTTTTATATGTTATTATTAATATTAGTTACTGAGTATAATAATCGTCAGGGTAGAATTTGACGTCTGCACTTCTAATTGAAGACATAAATTATGTGCCATTAAAAATCAAGTTATATATGGAAATTTAATTTATGGCCAGAAAATGAATGTTATGCACGCGAATTTCTAAGAATTGTTAGCTATAAAACATCAGTAATAATCTTGCTAAAATATATTAATTGTCGGAAAATTCATTTTTCTTTTATAGATGTGATATTATGTTCATATTTATTTACAACTTGTTGGAGGAAATAAAGTATAATTTAGCTCAAGTACATGTACATGTAAGCAAATATAAAATAATAAGCTTGTAAAGGGGCGAAGTGTCAGTTTAAAACTGCTTTTCAAGTTAACCCCTAGAAACAGTATGAATAAACAGAAAAAAAAATAAATAAATGAACACAAAATACCCTAAGTATAATAGAATCTCTAAATATAATCCCTACAGAATATAAACATAAATTGAAAAATATATAGATACACATATATATGAATCAAAATTAAAAACTCGTAGTGACTAAGTGACTAAGTGAAAAAAAATCCAAATAGTTAACGACATCCTAAAAGACAGTTTAGTGACAGCAAATTATTAACTAGTATTAAAATCATCCAAAAGAAATTGCTTTAACTTTTTTTAAAGTTCAAAATAAAACTTAAAACAAACTGGCATAGCATTATATTCTTTACAGGCGTGATAGATAAAACTTCTAGTATACAGGGCAGTGGCGTGGCGAGGAATTCTAATAAACGCGAATAACGAGGATTAAACGTCGAAGTGGCTTTATGAAGCCTCTTAAATTTTTTATGTAAGTATACAGGGCATTTTTGCTGAAGAATTTTATGATTAGTTAAACATAAAGAGTGCAACTTACGAGAGTACGAAAGATTAAGAAAATTATGTTTCTTAATTAACTCAGTAATTCCTCGTTCAAATTTCCTAATTCCATATGCAAAACAACTATTTTGAATTCGCTGCAAACGCTGAATATCGAAGTGTAGTAGAGCCGAGCCATAGATACAGTCACAGTATGAGAGCTTTGAAAATATTAAAGAATTACATAAACTGATTTTTAGAGATGAATCCATGATGGTACGATGGGGATAAAGTTGCTTTAAGGTATTATACGATGATCGACACAGATTGTTTACATGCTTGGTAAATCTTAGCTCCTCATCAAATCAAAGTCCCAGGTTATTACACTCATTGGTAAAATTTAAAGAAATATCTCCTAATTTTAAATTCAATTCCATTTTCGCCATAATACGTTTATTTTTAGGACCAAAAATTATGACTTTAGATTTGTCAGGATTTAGCTTCAATCTATGAGCAGCAGAGATATTTAACAATGAGTTTAAGTCGTAATTAATACAATCGTTACAAGCAGCCAAGTCCGTAACACGACAATTGAGATACACTTGGGTATCATCAGCGTAATGATGCACAGAACATTTATTCAAAAATGTATAAAAATCCGCTATATAAATAGAGAACAGCAAGGGCCCTAAAATGGATCCCTGAGGAACTCCACGAGTCACTGGCAAGACGTCAGATACATTAGAGTTTATGATTACTTGCTGTGTTCTGCCAGACAAATAACTAAAAATGTATAAAGCAGCACTATTATCAAAGCCAAAGTACATTAACCTTTTACAAAGGATAGAGTGGTCCAATGTGTCGAATGCCTTGCTATAATCTAAAAGAATCAATGACGTAATTAAACCACTATCAGTGACGTTGTAAATTTCATCTGAAATATGTGCTAAAGCAGTAGTGGTACTCTGCTGGGACCTAAAGCCGAACTGAAAGGAAGGGATAATGTCATTATCAAAAACAAACTGCGACATTTGTGTTTTCATAACCATTTCGAGAACTTTGGAGATGGTAGGCAAGATACCAATAGGCCGAAGATGATTTAGATCGGTAGCATCGGCAACGGAATAACATTAGCATTTTTCCAACATCTGGGAAAAGTGTGCGTTAAAATGGATGTATTAATTATATAAGTAAGGTGATTTAAAAAATGTTCTGCAACCAATTTGAGCATGATAACAGAGATATAGTCAGAACCAGCTGATTGATATTTGATCAAATTAATGTATTTACTAATATGGTCACAGTATGAAAATAAAATTTATCAATATTTTTAAATGGAGTATAATTGTTATATTTATTTAGTAATTCAGCTTGTTCATGAGAGGGTGAAATTGGCATGACATTATTAAAATAAGTATTTATTACATTGGGATCATGTAAGTGTATAGGAAGGCAAAATTCTCCAGCTGAACCTTCTGAACCGACAACCTCCAGAGATCTCAAGGTACTCCAAGTGGATCTACTATTTTTATTTTTAAGGACCCAAAATAAATACGACTTTTTTTCCCTACGGATAGCCCCAGTGACATAATTTCTAAGATCTTTATAACAGGACCAATCTCTACCTAATCGAGACTTTTTATAGTTATGATAATCCTTATCTCTTAACTTAATCATCTCCTTATTGGTGTCGGTGAGCCATGGAGCACGCCTTTTAGTCACTCTAACAGTACGCAAAGGTGCATGCTTATCAAAAAGTTCAAGTAAATTAAAATTAAAATAATCAAGCATGGCATCTACACTCTGAAGACTGTAAATATGATTCCAATTTATAATAGACAAATCATGATGAAATAAATGATCATCGAAGTATTTAAAATCTCTATACGTAACAAACCGTATGGGATTGTTAGGCTTACTAAAATTCATTGAACATGAAACAATAGAATGATCAGATATCCCTCTAGAGTTCCATAATCATATTTTGTATTGTATTTTTGATATTAAGCATACTGTTGAGCAGATAACATTATTCATATTTCAATTACCCTTCTTTCTAATAACAACGGTCACTTAATTTTTTTAGTTGGTATTTTATATTATATCGGGTGTCTCAAAATTTACGCAAGACTTAAATTTTGCGTGGTCAAGAATTAGACATTTCGAGAAGCAGTGTATTCTCACGAAAGATTTGCATCTTCATGCTTTACTTACAAAGTTCACTTGACTCAAGAACTGAAGCCTACTGACCACACAGAGCGAAGATATTTCGTTGAATCGATTATGGAACAACAACGAGTAGATGCTGATTTTTCGAATAACATCATCTTTAGCGATGGGGTTCATTTTCATCTTCATCGCTTCGTTAATCGTCAAAATTGTCGCATTTCGGGTTCAGAAAATCCACGATTGATAGTTGAGAAACAAATGCATCCACAACGTTTAACAGTTTGGTGCGAATTTTGAGCTGGATGCATCATCGGACCATTCTTCTACAAGAAGCGGCCAGTCAGGTATTAACAGTTAATAGTGCTCTTTATCGCGATATAATAGTCCAGTTTTTTCTTGCCTAATTTGCAAGACATGGATGTAGACGATATGTGGTTTCAACAAGTCGGTACCCCATGCAATACAGCATGAATGATTTCCTGGTCGTGTCATTTCCCATTTTGGTGATCAGAGTTGACCGCCCACGTCACGCGGTTTAACTCCGTTGGATTTTTTTCTTTGGGTTTTTTTGATGTCTAAGGTTTATGCCAACAAGCATAGACCACCCGCGCCTAAAAGGAGGAAATTGAGAATTGTGTCAATGAAATTCAGCCACATTTATGGTGAATGAAAATTTCGACAAAAGAGTGCGTATGCCCCAGCAAAACCGTGGAGGAAATTTACCGTTCACATTCCATATACAACCCTATACTGTACACTTTATGAATAAAAAGAAATATAATTTTTAATTAAAAACCTCTATAATGTTTTCTATCAAAATTACCTCTTGCTTGAATTTTGGGATACCCTTTACATTTATTCCCTTTACAATGAAAATTAACACAATTAATAAGTATCGAAATAACAGATGTTTACTGCAAATTATTTGATAAGTTTACTTTTAGTAATTTTTTCATATGCAGTAAATATATTTTTCCACGAATATTTTATTATAAGTTTGGTAACTGTTAAGTAATAGTGTCCCATTATTTCTGTACCCTGAATTTTGAACTATGGGTTATTTAGGTCGACATAAACTGGCCAAATAAAAGATCCCCCTCTAAATAATAAACTAGTGTATAAAATGTTGCATAACCAAAATCTAATAAGTACATGTTGTCTTATGAAAGCTTGAAAGCTTTCTCACGTTCAGTTTTGAGCTTGATGAATAAAATGAATAAAAAATCTATGCCATCTGCAGCGCTATGTATACATTCAAGTTGACGTCACAGCGTAATTCCTTCAATTATAATATAATTCCGTTATCATGTATTATAGTAAGTACTCATACCTCTTGGTGATAAGAATTGTAATACGAGATAAGAGAAAATTGAATAAAATGTTATTTGCTTTACAAGATAAAATTCAGTCGATGTAATCTTGCCCATATTACGTAACAGGTGGATTAGATAAAGAGTAATACAGAAATCGATTTTAATAATAACAAAATTTTTGTGGATTCTTTAGATTAAATTTTATAATATCCAGTCTAATGGAATCGCAAGCAGTTATTTGTTTTTTTTATCAGTAACGAGCAGAGATAAATATTTATTGCAGAACAGAAACAGCAATTGTAAAA
Organism: Anoplophora glabripennis; assembly: GCF_000390285.2. Taxonomy (NCBI): domain Eukaryota; kingdom Metazoa; phylum Arthropoda; class Insecta; order Coleoptera; family Cerambycidae; genus Anoplophora; species Anoplophora glabripennis. The sequence continues at coordinate 344,386 of NW_019416250.1, forward strand.
CGCACATGTTGATGATACCTAACTAATATAACTAACGAATACAAAACAAAACAGAAATTTAGTAATCGAAATTTAGTCGGGGCATGTAGTCGGTAAAGTATAGTTGCTTGCCGCAATATCACCGGCTAAAAATCTCGTCTATGACATTATCTGTGGGCACCTAGATTTTTGGTATCAAAGAACATTGTTTGACTACGTTTGATAGGATTTTTCGGAACATTTTTGGGGTTTATTCGAGTTAGTTTAGTTGTTTAAATGCATGTGATCATTACTATATTCTTATATTCTGTTTTAATTCTTAGCGATTTGATTAGTGAACAAAATAACACGATAATCAACAAGGGAATTGGCTCAGGATATTTGATGTGATCACAGAACAGTAGTAAACTACCTGCATTCGATGGGAAAAGTTCAAAGATTCGGCGCTTGGGTTCCGTATGTTTTGAACGAAAACAAGAATAAAGACTCCCGCAATTTCCGCTGGTCTGCTCTGTCGTCAGCGATCAACACGTGCTCATAAGGAATGTTTTCTTCATCGTATTGTCATTGGTGATGAAAAATGGTGTCTGTAGATGAACTTGAAATAGTAGATAGAATGGTTAAGCCACAAATTACGGCGACTTCACGCGGCTATTCAACAAAAAAAACCTGATCGGCGTTACACGTTCTTTTGCAATATGACCAAAATGGCCAAACAAGAGTTGAATTGGGTTCTACCCCACCCGCCTTCACCTCTTCCACTCTTTGTCAAACTCCTTACGCGGTGTTTCTTTTAACAACGACAATAAGTTGAGAGCTTGGTTGGATAAGTTCTTCAATTCAAAACCGAAGGATTTCTGCAGAAGAAGCATCGATAAATTTTCTGAACACTAGGAGGTCATAAATAATAATGAAGAATACATCACTGATTAATCAATTGATACCTAAATTTGAAAAAAAAGGATATGACTTATTCCCCAACCCAATAGAATTGAATTACTCCATAACAATACATAGTAAACAGCTAGTAATTAATAAATAATTATCCAAAACAAAAACTAAAAATGATATGTCTAAATGTAATTAATATCAAAACACTTGCCTAATATATGTATACTGAAATTATTAAATGATACAGTCATCCAAAGAATTTTTTCTGGTATTCTAGTTGTATTATCACACTTAACAAAAACTAATATCGTAAAAAACAGCTCCTACAAAGTGATTAGTCTTTGTCAATGGTTTCAATTACTAGTTGTTTGGTTAGGTAGATTGTGGAATCATTTAGTTTTAGTTGGGTGTAGGCTATAGAGTAGTTATTCCCCGCAATATCGGCAGTTATGAGTCCTGTCTGTGGAGTTGGATATCTTTTGTATACCTGGATCATTTGTATCGAACAACATTGTCTGCATTCAAATGATAAGATTTATTTTTTTTTATTTTTTAATTAATTCAAACTATTTTCGAGATAGGTTTTTTAATAAATATGTCGTTTTACCTATCTTTATGCTGGTTCAATTTACGACCACCAAATTTTACTTTTTTTAGTGTAGTGTAAAATATAGTAATATAATAAATTTTAAACACTTAAAGCAGACATCCGATTTAATGATATAATATATGTATATACAGTCTCCTTCTTATTGATGAATAATGTTCAAAAGGAATGTCAATATAATGAATTTCAAACCAATTTCTGAATTTTGAAAACCTTACATATATCATTTTGCCATGTTTGTATAGTGGAGTGCTACAGATCTAGTCCTAGTAGCTGGTTCGTGAAGGAACAATATCTTTTTATTCTTATTATATAAATGTAAAATATTTTCGCTCATGTTTCGTGAATTTTATTTTGCAGTAATCTAGTAGACCCTTCTTTTTTGTAAGTAAAAATAATGAACCTGAAAGAAAAAGAGCTAATTGTTTTCCAAGAAAAATAATTGAATTAATTAATATTAATAACTTCTTAACTCATCAAAAAATGAACTGGATAATTTTTTAAATCCTCATGTTCAAAAGATAAGATGTGACCAAATTTTACATTCTAATCCACTTCTTCACCTATTTCGTACTTCACCTTGTAACTTTCACTTACAATAGTAATAAGGGTGAATGTCACCATTTTAGCTATAACACTGCTCGTGTGCAGCAATTAACAGCTTCTTGATATAAAAATTCAATTTTGTTATAACACATTTTGTTTCCAACTGTAAACTGTTGTATTCTTGTAACATTATGTAGAATTTTGTTATACCCTACAACTAGTTATAGAACATTGATTTAATAAACTATATTCTGTAATGTTTACTACTACCTGTTTTCCCGTTTATGAACTTCAGAAATTTTGTAAATCTGTTCGAATTGTACTAATATCTGTGCTTGCATAATTTAACTGCACTATATTCTTGTAATTATTATTTTTTTATTATTGTTGTAAACGAATCTGATGTACCAATTTACTACAACATTTAGGTTATTTGGAAGTCAAGTGTTGAAGGTGATTTGTTTCTGTCATATTTTGAGCAAAGAACTCGACCATACCGTAGAAGCATGCTAAGTGGACTAAATAATATGTAGTTTGGATCTAGGTTAAGGTCAATGATGGAACCTGTTCGGTAGTGATAAAATAGCAGTTGCCTAGTCCGAAATTTAATTTGTTTGAACGACCAATCATAGAAATTCAGTTTTTATGAGATTTAATTTAATAAAACCCATAACGGAAGAATTGAAACTTCTTTGATTTTGCAACTGGTAAAATGGCTCGTGTGTGATTATAATTCTAAACCGAAAGCTTACCTCAATTTAATCACCAGTGAATAATGAAATCCATCGTACAAGGTAATTTACTAAATATTTAAATTTCTAGCCTTTTAAATCTACTAGATTGCAGTTTTATTAACCACTTGAATTTTGCTTATTTTTTTTTTATAACCTTCAATGCTGTACAAACATGTGCTAATAGAATTTTGTTTTTTCCTCTTTCTCATCAGAGCTTACTAGTAAAGATTTACCAGTAAAGATTTAAACATTTAAACATTTGAAGATTTAAAGATTTGTATAAAGATTAAAAAGAGATTTATATAAAAATGTATGATTTAAGTAAAGATTTATAATTAAAATTATAAATTTGTAAAGAGATCGTTACCAGTAACAATTATTTTGGAGATTTATTTTGTAAATGATATTCTTGAAGAAATAGTAGAATCGTAAAGAAATTTTAAGTTGTTAGGGAAGAATTAGTAGTTACAGTTAAATAAAGTCACGTAAGATTTAGTAAAGATTTAATAGAAGCTGCCATTCAGCATCAGTCCATTCTAAGTGAATTTTGAAGTCCCGCAAGTATACAGATAATTTTTATTGATGCCTAGCAGAGAGATTTAGGTCAACCATTGCCGACATCAGATTCGTGTACCCCGAGTCCGATATACTCCGGATCATTTGCAAGCCCCCCTGAACTCCGCTGAACATCTAAGTACACCACAGGGCGACAGTTGTGAGAAATATACCTGTAATTTTATTTTGTGCATTTTTTTCCTCTCCAATTCCTATCTACGGGGTGAGAAAACCGTTATAGGGTTTTAAGTTTAATTTATTAGTAGGTTGGCGCCCAGTTAATATCCTTTTAACCACCCTATAAGTTTTTCTCCTCAAACTGGTGAACGTATGTTTTGAGATCGAAATAGAATTAGAACTTGAACTTGAAAACAAACGCTATAGACTTTTAATTTAATTTTTTTAGGTTGGTTTTCCGTGTTTCTAGTGTGGGTAATCAATCTATTTTCGGCATATACTTACACATACTCAAACATTATTGGTCATCAACTTTAGTAGTTAGATTCTCTTCAAGCTTTGATTCACTTAGAGATATATTCAAAAAGATGTTGACTTTGTGATCTTCATGACAATTATAACAGCATTGTAGTTTTAAGGTAAGTACTGCGGTAGGTGTATAGTGTGGCAGAGAATGACTAATGAAATATCTTAAAACAAATAATATTTACGAAATGTAAATAGAGATAAATTTGGTTATAATTAAATGTCGCAATACTTTTCTGTTAAGTATACGGTAAATTTATAGAATATGTTCAAGAAATGCTTTAAGGTGCACAATTTTCCAATTATAACAGCAATATGGTTTACGGCAACCTATATCTTAACGTAAGTGTTAGTGTTATTATTGATATTTTCACAATTAAGTAGACAAATAAAAAGTATAACGTTTTAAATTAGAGGCATAATTATGTCAATATTATGTAGCAAGGGAGCTAAATGTACGTAAAGAATTTAAAGTAAGAACTGGCCTTATTTTCTAATCATCATCCTATTCCAAATACAATGATTTATTTAAATATAATATTTTTTTTTTAATTGTTAGAATCTTATGAAACTATAGTAGACTTCAGAAAATTCTTAAGATTCATAGTTGGTGATCTAATTTCATTAATTTACAGCTACATCACTGCAGTTTTGGAAGGACATGTCAGCCCTTTATTTCCTTACATTAGTTGGTCAGGAGTGTTACCTCCAGAAAGCTGCATCTTCAGTTTCTTGTTAAACATGGGTTCAGTTTTAAGTAAGATTAAAATAATAATACATAACTTAGGGTTCAGTTTTGATTTTAGTATTATTAAGCTGAAAAATAAATTTTTTCTTAATTTTTTGGGTATTTTGCTACCTGTGAAATTAGTGAAATAAACCATTGCCCCAAAAAGTCAGGCAAGAGTTATTTTTATAAAAATAGTTTTGCTTAATGAAAAATCTCACTATAAAAGTACACAAATACAAAATACAAAAAATTCATCACTTTATATCTCGCACTTTAAAAAGTTATTAACGCTTTGAGAATCTATTTGTTTTCATTTTCTGATTTATTGTGGATGTAAAAATCTAAAATGTAAAAATGAAAACTGTCACAAATAAATAATTTGAGACAATATGAATAAGAATTGTTGGTACGTAATAATAGTAACTATTCATATACAACATATTAATTGCCTACTAAAAATTAACAATGTATTAACATGTTCCTATTTTATTTTACTATTTCAACATATTGCTTTTACAGCAACATATTCAGTGGCGGCGCTTGCGTTATTTTTCAGTTGGGCAAAAATTGGTAGAAAATTGTACAGGGTGGGCAGCAGATATTTAATCATTGTAAGAGGGGGAGTTGGATTTTATAAAATATCTCTTTGTAAAAAAAAAGAAAATGTTCTCGGCTAATAAAATGTAAAATATATATTTAAATTAGCAAAATAACGTTAAGGACGGTGACAAGATATAATAAATAGATAAATAGGAACTATATAGAATACTAGAAAGGTGTTATGATTCTATGATTAATCATAACAACAAATGCATCTATAACTGATTCTAGCTGTTCTTAAACAATCTTTAATTCTTTTTAGTTAGACTTAAAATATCTATCCTATAACTGTTCTTAGACCTATACCTGTTAAATAGTCTTTAATTCTCTTTAGTTAGACTGAGAAAAGATCTATCACAACTTGCATTGAAAGCTTACATTTTAAAATGTGCTTGATATAAAAATACGAATAAACGTATGAATTTACATGACCTGCTTTGGCTCAACCAATCAGATCAATCATGTGATCACCCAATGTGGCATCACCGCGCGTGTGTAGAGAACTGTGCTAGTTGTTTCATCGACATGTTTAGATTCATTTGTGGTGTAACAATGTAGCAGTGTTTTAGCTACCTATCAATAAATAATTACAACAATTACAAACAAATCGATATGTGACAGATAGCCGTATGCAAAATTGTTCGAAACAAAAAATGTTGTTCGTCAGTATAAAGAAAATAATACCCCATTTTTTTTATACTGACACCTTTACGGGGTATCCAAAAATGGGTAACCGAGTAATCAAATTGTATATCGATTATTTAAATTTAAATTTTGAGTGAATTATACAAAAAGTGTAAAATACTTGATGTAACTACTTGTATGATGTAATTTTACATTACAGTGTGTAATTTTACATAAAATCATTATGGGCGTAGATTATATTTACTTTAATATATCAACGTAAAATTAAGAATATATAATTAGGTAATTTGTATCTATTTTTAGTGTTTATCGTGATCTTCATCAGATACAAACTATTAGAACTTATAGCCGAGCTGCATATGCCAAAATATTTAAACGTATGCACATTAGGGCTAGGAGTAATTTCATGTTTAGGAATTAATTTGGTTGCGAATTTTCAAGAATCCTATTTATTTATGGTGCACGTATTGGGAGCGTTATGTGCATTTGGTGGTGCAACTTTATATTGCTGTATACAAGTAGGATAGGAAAAATATTTAATTTTTGTTTTGTAAATTATTGTTAAATTTTAGGCTTGGTTAACGTGGAGATACGATGGAAGTAGCAAGTTCTTGATAATATTCAGAATTATTCTATGCGTCTTGATGGTTCCTGCTTTGTTTGATGTTTTTCTGTTTGGCGATTTAGCTGGAGTACAATTTAATGGTACGCAGTAAGTCTAAAAATGTCAATTAAAAAAAAATATTAGAATGGTTTTGCAATTCTTTATTGGTAAACTTCAGAATATCTATACAGAATATTATACGAGGTTTGATCAAAAAGTAAAGAGAATTTTCAAATTGCTCGTGCTGCTGTCTGTTCAGATAATTCTTTTTTTGTGTAGAACTGTCTGTGACATACCTGTTAATTTTTAGTAAGACTTACTACAGAATTGTTGGCGATTTTTTGTATCGCTTGTTTCGAATTTTGTGTTTAAAACGGAAAATTAAGTGTATCGAAACGTTCAAAATGTTAAAGAAGGCCTTTGGCGAAGATACAGCGTCATAACTACGAGTTTATCAATGGTACAAACGTTTTCACGAAGACCGAGAAGACATCGAAGAAGACGTGAAGCTTGAGTGCCCACCAATGTTGAAACGTGGAACAGATAAAAGAGTTGTGCTTGCTGATAGAAGAATCACCATCAGAGATGTTACTGAAGAAAAAGGAATTTCATACGGCTCATGTGAAGCGATTGTTACGAATGTTTTGAACATAAAAGGCAGCAGAATTTGTTCCGAAACTTCTGAATTTTCAAGAAAAGCTATTGTTGGACAAATGCTTATTGAAATCACTGATGACCCAAATCTGTTCAAACATGGTGACAAAACGTAGGTATATGGCTACAACGTCGAAGCGGAATCTCAATCGTCTCAATGGCAGTATTCTGAAGAGCCAAGATCGAAAAAATTACGTCAAGTACGATCAGATGTGAAGGACCTTCTAACCGTTTTCTTCTACTTCAATAGAATAGTTCATAGTTTTTGTCGCTCTGTAGTACAGTTAATAAAGAGTACAAGTTTTGCACAATTTGCGTGAAGCAATCAGGAGAAAATGATAAGATCACGAGAGACAACTCGTGGATTTTGCACTACAACGTACCGGCAAAAGTTCTTGGCGAAACACAAAACTTAAAAGGATACCCAAAGGACGCCATTTTTCATCAATAGATGAGATAAAGGTGAAATTGCAAACCGAGCTCAAGACGATATATAAAGGGCTGTTGCATCAGTGTTTCTTAAACTGGAAACTACGTTAGTATAAGTGTATAATATCACAAGGGAACTACTTTCAAGGAAATGGGATAAAAATTGAAGATTAAATAAATACTTTCTGAGAAAATTAACAATGCTTGTTACTGTTTGATGAAACCTTGTATACTATTTTTTAATTTCTAAAAACCAACTAACTTAAAATTTAAATTTCTGATAAATATTATATTAGATAGAGTAGATTAGTAAAATATATTTTTTAATGTAATGAAGAAGGCATTTGCCAATCCAGTTTTTGTATAACTTCCATTCTATATTTTAATTGACATTAAACATGCTTGCACTAGCCCCAATAATTCTATGTAAAGGGTTAGTCACTATAATCTGACAACTGAAATTACAAAAAAGTTTTTAACACAAAAATTTTAGCTTTTTTATGAATTTTTATAATACAGTATATAAAAAACAATTGAATAATGGAAATCACTAAATTAAATTTTTCTCATTTCAAAAATATATAATATGTTACTGTTTGATTCAGGAGTTTTCGACATATTTCAGCTTAAAACCATCTTTGAAAAAATAGGAAGGAAATTTATGTCTGACGGATCGCAGTGGCTATGGACAAGGCACGCGGAACAAACAAATTACTTTGACAGAAGTTTATTTATCATCATTAATTTATTTCCTGTAACAAATTATTTTAACAAAGAAATAATGTTTAGTGAGAACGAAAAATTTGTAGTTATCTGTTTATTTTATGATAATAATAAAAATCATTCTTAACTATAACAAGTCTTAACTTTAACAGAATTTTAATATCTAATTAATAAAAACCAACTAAAATACAAATGGTCACAGATGCTCAATGTGACCGCCATTATTATTGATGCATTTCGTATAATCCTCATTAATTTTCAGAACTGCATTTAGTATGAAATGGAAATTAAATTCACTTAAATTTTGTATACATTGATCAACTTTATGTCTTCTCATTCATTTAAATTCATCTAAGTGTACACTAGTTTCCTTATAAACCTCGTTTTTTAGATAACCCCACAGAAAACTGTTTAAGGTCTGGTCTATTTGAAGCCCATTGAATATTTCCGCCATTACCAATCCACAAATCAAACCTATTATTTAAATAAAAAAAGCTAAAAAATTTTTTTAAGTTGTCAGATTATTGTGACTAACCCTGTACATACAATGTGACCCAAATGGGAACACCCTTGTAAAACAAGTATTTATTGACTGATTTAATTGGTTTTTTAAAGATTTTAAGTGTCTAATAAATTCTATTACATTCGTTTTCAGTTATCAAAGCCTACTTTTTTTCGTTTTTTCGGTATCAACTATAAATTTTTTCTTTAAAATCTAACCACACCACTGGATTCTGCTCGTCAACGGGGTTTGTACCAAACTTCTGAAAAAGAGATTCATTATAAAATTCATATAAAAGTTTTTATCATTTGTCATTTCTCCCGGGATAAACCACCTAAGGAATCATAAATCAGTTAAATAAACAAATACAATGCTCACTAATATGTCTTTCCTCCAAATTAAATAATTAAATTTGAGATTATTGTCCAATTTTTGTGTGTAATGGCCTGTGTCATAATTTATATTTTATTGTTATTCGTAATTATAATTGGCTGATCCACTAAATTAAAAATTTAGTTTAGAACCATACATTTATAGACCAGGCGGTATCTGTTTTGGTTTGAGTGAATCGTATATCCACGGAGATTTTTGGCTTTTTGGCTTTCAAATATCACTAGAAATGAAAATTTTTCTATGCGCATAAAAAAAACGTGGGCTTAACTTTTGACGGCACAATATGTTAAAAAAATTGGAAAAATGTCATATTTTTCTTCCTATTTAATTATGTATCTTTTTAAGAGTTGATTTTAGGCGAAAATGGAAGAGGAAAAAAATGTTTGTAATTAAATTTTTTACCATAATAATCATGATTCATTCGAATTGTAACTAGTCATGTTTTGTAAAAAATTTAATTACAAACATTTTTTCCCTCTTCCATTTTCGCCTAAAATCAACTCTT